>NC_136490.1:145613017-145628017 GCF_053919585.1 Euprymna scolopes
TTCAACTATTTAGTTTAGTTTTGAGGAGTTTTCTCGTAATTCTGATGCATTTCTTTCCTATTTTCTCTTTCCTTTCCGTTACTTTGATGGCATCTGCTTCCAGCACTCCCAAGTATGTAACTATCATATTCCCCTAGTGCCTTCATTTCTGTTTGATTGGGCAATACTATACCTTCTGTTGCTTCTAGTTTTCTCTTCCTCATGGTCAGCAATGCACACTTTTCTATACCGAATTCCATTTGGATATCCTGGCTAAAGATTTTGGTCATGTTTATTAGTGTTTCTAGTTCTGTCTTTGTTTTTGCAAACAGTTTCAGGTCATCCATATACATTAGATGGTTCATTCTTTCTTCTGTGTTATTGAACTTGTATCCAACTTGGCATTTTCTTAGGATATTGTTCAGGGGCATCATGACAATAGTAAACAGTAATGGTGATAGGGAAGATCGCTCTTTGTGTTTTACTCTCAGTTATGTATTATCCACCAGCTGTCAGTTCAAGTCTCCATGTTCTCATTGCATTTTCTATCAGATGGTTATATTATCTCTAGCATCTTGACAAAGCAGGGGAGGGTAGAGTGGTAGCTCTAGATATATCTAAGGCTTTTGACAGGGTATGGAATGAAGGTCTTTTCAGGAAAATCAGATTATACAGTATCACTGGTAGATACTTAACATAATTAAATCCTTCTTAGAGAAGAGAAAAATCCAGGTTGTCCTCGATGATCGTACATCTAAACAATATGATATAAATGCAGGAGTACCCCAGGGGTCTATCCTTGGATCTCTATTATTCCTAATATTCATAAATGACCTCCCTGACAAAATTGTCAGTGAGATGGGTATATATGCTGATGACACCATGCTCTATAACAAACATGATAGGAAAACAAATGAACACATATCTAAAGAAATGGCAAAAACACTAGAGGATGATCTCCAATCTGTAGTGGAATGGGGACAAAAATGGATGGTCACATTCAATGCTGCTAAGACTAAACTTGTTTCCTCCAATAATTACAAGAAACCTTCTCTACCACCAATAGCAATGGCCAAAGACACTTTATCTGAAAACACATTTTTTAAACTCTTCGGCCTAACGTTCACAGGAAACATGAATTGGAACCATTACATTGAGAGTATTGCCAGGACCGCTGCAAAAAAGGTAGGTTCTCTCTACCCTGCTAGAAAGATACTAACACCCGAAAGTATCCTGTACCTCTATAAGGCCACCATTCACCCATGTTAAAAATATGATGACAGTACAATCTAAAAATAAGCTTAAACCAGGCTTAGGGTCAAACAAATCCAACTTGCCTCCTCCCTTGAGGCTTGCATTCACGAACATCCGTGGGCTTAGAACTAATTTAGCTGATGTTGAAGCATTTCTCCTAACAAATACCCCGGATATCTTAGCACTAAGTGAGACTAACCTACACTCCTCCATCCCCTCTAACTACTTTAACATGCCTGGATATCTCCCACTCTGCCGTAAAAACTCTGACAGACATATGCACGGACTTGAAATTTACATTCGTAATACCCTTCCCTTGACTAGAGAAACAAACCTAGAATCGGATGATCAAGCCTTTATGTGCTTTAGACTAAACATGCAACACAACATTAGCTACTTTTATTTTCTCTACCACTCTCCCTCAACCCAGGACTGCATCATAATAAACAAAGTCTCTGACAGCATAGACACAGCACTCTCCCTCGACACTAGCGCACAAGTACATGTATTTGGTGACTTTAATGCCCACCACTAAAACTGGCTTGGATTCTCTACTTATACAGGCGAAGCAGGCAGCACAAGACATAGCTTCTCTATATCTCACTCCCTATCACAAATTGTTACGTTTCCAACCCGTTTCCCTGACCAGCAAGAACAACACACATCACTTCTAGATCTGTTTTTGACCACAGTTCCCGATGATTGTATAATGAATGCTGACAGCCCACTTGGGAACGCTGATCATGCAGTGATAATGGTTAAAAACGCCCTAAACTCTAGAGCCAAAACTGAAGAGCCAGTGCTCAAAACAACGAGATATAAAAAGGCTGACTGGGAAGCCATCAGAGATCTTATCAGAGATGCTCCATGGGGAAATATTTTTTCTCTTCCTGCTGAACAGTGCGAAAATGAGACCACTGAATGGTTCAAAATACCAATTGAAGCACATGTTCCCATGCGGAAATTTTATAGCAAGCCCCACTCTCCCCAATGGTTTACTTCGACTTGCGCAACTGCCATTGCTTAAAGGCAGCATGCATACCGCAGATTTAACTGACATAAGTCCAGTTCAAACAGACAGAAGTATATAGAAGCTAGAAGTAATGTTAAGAAAGAAATAGCGACAGTTAAGAGAGAATTTACTGAAACCACTAAAAAACGCATCGAAGCACAAAAATTAGGAACTCATGGCTTCTGGAAAATCTACAATAGTGTAGCAAATAAGGAGCAATTAACAATTCCCCCACTAACCAACAATCACGAGGTTGTTTGCTCAGCAACCGAGAAGACTAACATGCTTGCCAGTCGGTTTGCCTCAAACTCCACACTGGACCCTCTCAACCTCTCCCTACCTCACTTTCCTATGCAAACAGATGCCACACTAGACGATCTGAAAATCACCCTTGCTCAGGTGCATGCTATCATAAAAAACCTTGATACTTCAAAAGCATGTGGACCAGATCTCATCCCAGCTGTGCTATTAAAAAAGTGCTCAGCCGAAGTAGCTCCAGTTCTCTCCAAACTCTACAACAAATGCCTTAATGAATCTTGCTTTCCGAGCTGTTGGAAAACTGCCTCTGTGGTACCAGCATTCAAGAATTCTGCTAAAAGAACTGACCCAGTAAATTATCGCCCCATTAGCCTCCTCCCACTTTTTCCCAAAATATTTGAGACCTTAATTAACCATGCTCTAGTCTTACGGATGCTAAACTTCTGACTGACCAACAATACGGACTTAGACAAGCCCGTTCCACAGCAGACATTCTAACTGTAATCTCTGAACATATATACCATTCACTGGACAAACCGGGGAGGGCAGAGCGGTAGCTCTAGAGATATCTAAGGCTTTTGATAGGGTATGGCATGAGGGTCTCCTCAGGAAAATTAGATTTTACGGTATCACTGGAAGAATACTTAACATAATTAAATCCTTCTTAGATAAGAGAAAAATCCAGGTTGTCCTCAACAGTCGTACATCTAAACAATATGATATAAATGCGGGAGTGCCCCAAGGGTCTATCCTTGGATCTCTATTGTTCCTAATATTAATAAATGACCTCCCCGACAAAATTGCCTCTGAGATGGGTATATATGCTGATGACACCTCTGAGATGGGTATATATGCTGATGACACCACACTCTATAAGAGGCATCACAGGAAAATAAATGAACACATATCTAAAGAAATGGCAGAAACACTAGAGAATGATCTCCAATCTGTAGTGGAATGGGGACAAAAATGGATGGTCACATTCAATGCCGCTAAGACTAAACCAGTGTCCTTCAATAATTACAAGAAACCTTCTCTACCACCAATAGCAATGGCCAACGACTCTTTATCTGAGAGTACATCTTTCAAACTCCTTGGCCTAACGTTCACTGGAAACATGAGTTGGAACAATTACATTGAAGGCATTGCCAGGCTCTCTCAATGGTGCTAGAAAACTACTAACACCCGAAAGTATCCTGTACCTCTATAAGGCCACCATTCGCTCATGTATGGAGTATTGCTGTTATATTTGGGCTGGTGCATCAGCTAAATCCCACCCTCACACAGTAGAGAGCCCTAGATGTAAAAGATCTTTCTACTCCAGTAGTTTCTTCCCCAGAGCCGCTAGACTTTGAAATTCCATTCCAGGTCCTTGCGTCCCCAACTGTACTGACATGCAGAAGTTAAAGTGTAACGTGAACCAACATCTTGCTGCCCAATTCCCTACATAGTACCTCAGTAGTTGTTTCCCCCTGATAGTAGCCCCCTACACCAAAGTGGCAATGTGCCTTATTTGGGGTGAAAATGTAAAAAAAAAAAAAAAAATGTATGGAGTATTTTTGTCATATTTGGTGCATCTGCTTCTAGTCTTTCACTCCTAGACAAGGTTCAAAAGAGAGCTGCCAACCTAATAGGTCCTGAACTGTCATCTGACTAAAATGTAGTATCCCTCTGCCTGTTCTACAAGTACTTTAATGGTGAATGCTCCGACGAACTGCAAGCAATTGTATCCCTCTACGTAAATACTCCCGACAAACCCGACAAGCAACAAAATCCCACCCCTTTACAATTGAGATCCTTAGATGTAAGAGAGCCTTCTACTACAGTAGTTTCTTCCCCAGAACCACTAAACTTTGGAATTCCCTTCCTGTACTGTAGTGACATGTTTGGGGTGAAAATGTAATAAAAAATTAAAAATAAAATATGGTTAAGTTCTTTTTTCTACTTTTGACCTCCTTCAGAATCTTTTGGTTTATGTATAATAGAAAATGTGTTCCTCTTTTTTCTTTTTGGCATCCTTTCTGTTCCTCTGGGAGTAGTCCACAATTATGAAGAGACAGATAAATTTGTTCTCTCAGTTGTGCAGTAAATATTTTCCACATTGTAGGTAAACAGGTTATAGGTCTGTAGTTGCTGGGGTTGGTCCATTTTCCCTTTTCCTATATCTTTTTGCACCAGTGTGGTTCTACCTTTGGTCATCCATTCTGGTACATGTGTTTGTGCATGTATCTTTTCAGTTGCTTAACTAGCCTTTCATGTAGTGTTGTGAATATCTTAAACCAATAGGCAAGTATTCCGTCATGACCTGGTGCTCTCCAGTTGGCCATGTTTTGTAGGGTTGTCTTGAGGGTTTCCTTGCTGATTTCATTCTCTGTTCCTTCTTCGATTTGCTGTGACTCTTCTTTCATTTCTTTCAACCAATCTGCTTTTCTATTATGATCCTTTCGTTCTTTCCATATCTTTTTTTTTTTTTTTTACACGGTGGTCACCACTGATCAAGGCCCGGAAGCCATTCAGGGATAAGGGTTATTGCAAGTACAGTACATTAGTGTGGAGATTTAATGAAGTGTTTACTTAAGAGGGCGGTTCATTAGGAATTTGTTTATGTTGGACTTGAAGACATCCAGGTTGTAGTCAGGTGGGAAGCAGGTAGACTGAAACAGAGTTCCACAGGCGTGCAGTTCTAAGGAAGAAGCTTTGTTCATGGAATCTACGTTTTGATTTAAGCACAGATAAGGAGTGGGGAAAATTTTTGACAGTGGATTCAGCTAGACGGGTGTTTTTCGTGAAAGATTGGCGAGGGGGGACCAGAGATTGGAGTTCAGACGAGCACCTGCAATAGAAATAACGATAAAATAAGGATAGGCTCGCAATGTCTCTTCTGTGGGAGAGAGGTTGCAGGGTAGAGAAAAGGGCATCCCCCACTAAGCCACGAAGTCTATTTTGTACTCTGTCAAGGCAGGATAGGCTTTTTTTAGCAGCTCCTGCCCAGATATGGCAGCAGTATTCCATCCTTGGACGAACTTGGCTTTTATATAGATAGAGAATTGCATCAGTAGTTAGATATCTTCTGGAGCGGTAGAAGGATTCCACCATCTTTCCAGCGACCTTGGCAGCAGACGATGTACGTGTTCCATTTCAGATCAGGAGTAAAGGACAAACCCAGAAGCTTGTCAAAACATGGGGCTTCTCCTAGACGAGAGCCATCCATTTCAAATGATGCCAGATGGGGATCAGAGCGTTGATGATGTAAAGACAGGAGTTTGGTTTTAGATGCATTAAAGGTAACCAGCCACATCTTCCCCCACTGAACCACGCGCTCGAGATCAGAGGAGAGAGAATCAGAGAGAACTTTGTCATTTACAGCCTTTGATGTGTTGCTGTAGATGGTCGTGTCATCAGCATAGATGTCAACGAATGATTTAAGTATGTGTTTAGGGAGATCATTGATGTAAATCAGGAAGACAGTTGGGCCCAGGATTGACCCTTGAGGGACTCCAGCATTAATACTGCAGGCCTCTGATTTTTGTCCATCGACCACTACTCTTATGAACCTATTGGAGAGAAATGATTTAATTATTGAGAAAACATTTCCAGTTATACCGTAGCTGGAAATCTTGTGAAGTAGACCCTTATGCCATACCTTGTCGAAGGCCTTTGCTATGTCAAGAGCAATTGCCCTAGAAAAGCCTTTGCCAAGAGATTCACTTATCCTGTGAGATATAACCGTTAGCACATCTGCGGTAGATCTTGCAGAACGGAAACCATATTGTGTGTCACTAAGAAGGTTATTTCTGCTGAGGAGGTTGACTATTTCTCTATTTAATATAGATTCCAGCAACTTACTCATAACACACAGGAGACTTATTGGTCTGTACTGAGAGGGAGATGACTTTTCACCTGAATTCTTAAATATAGGGCATACTGATGAGGTTTTCCAGGGAGTCGGAAAGCACTTCTCCTTAAGGCAACGCTTAAACAGTTTCGTAAATATGGGAGCAAGTTCTGGTTGAAGCTTTTTTAACACTATAATTGGGATGCCGTCAGGGCCAGTTGCTTTGCTGGAATCAAGGTTCTTGATTAGCTTGGCGACCTCACGCACAGATATTTGTATGTTACCTAGTGTGTTCTGTGTTATAGGAGGAAATATGGGGAGTTGATGGCCTTCATCACATAGGGTAGAATTAGCTGCAAAGTTCTTTGCAAATAGTTTGGCCCTGTCTGATGCTGACGAGATGACCTCTGGTCCATTGATAATGGTTGGGATAGAACGTACACTTCTGTTCAGGATCCTATTTGTTATTTGCCAAAACTGGTGGGAACCAAGCTGCTGATCAGCTACTTTGGAGTTAACAGACTGGGCATATAACTCTCTTGCATTTTTTTATTACTCTTTTACAGTGGTTGCTGGCGTTCCTGAAAGCAGCTTTAGTCTCAGTGCATCTATTATGTTGGTAGTTATGGAAAAAGTGATTTCTGTGCGTGATAGCAGCAGCACATTCTGGGGAGAACCATGACTGGCTGTTAGGTTTTTGTTGGAATTTTTTAGAATCAGTATGAATCAATCTATGCCTACAATTAACCATTCGGTCAGATCTGATACTATAAAGGACACCTCCTTTTTAAACATGGAATGCAGAGGTATCCCAGTCAGCCATAGAGTATCGGTATACAGTACGGTAGAGTGGTACGTCTGGGGACTTATTACATTTCATTTTTATTTTAATTGATACGACAGAGTGATCGGAGGATCCTAGAGGAGAATGAACGGAATATGAACATAGCTCAGGGGAAGTTGAGAGAAAAAGGTCTAGGAGGCTTGCATATTGACCAATAGTATCGGGCACACGGGTGGGTTCACGAACAAATATCTGGCTTCAGTAGCGTTTTGTTCTATTTTTGTTCTTCTTTCATCTACATTTTGGTAGAATTGGCTTTCATTATTTTCAAAGGTCCTGTTTTGCGTGCACTGTTCAGATTTGTATCGATATCGTCTTAATTCTGCTACTTTTGCTGTCATTTTTCCTTCATCTTTTCCTGTTTCCTGTTTCTTTCTTGTTGAGCTTCTCCTCCCTGGTCGTATTTCTACTTTTCCATCCTTTTCCAGTTGTTTTCGTCTTGTTTATCGTTTCGGCTTCTTTCTTTAGTTTGTTGATGTGAGTTTCCAGTCTTAATTCCCATCAAGGTTTTGTTGGCCCTTTTTCTTTTTCAGTCTTTTTTTTTCTTTAAACTTCATACTTGCTGCTTTGGCACCTGCGTAGATTAAATTGTTTAGGTTTGTATTATCATTATTATTCACTCACCAGGAGTGTCCACACAAACCATCATTAAAGATTGCTCTTTGGGAACAACTTGTGGTGTTCCCTGGAGTTTGAGCGACAATAAGTCCCCTCAGATTTCCAGTACTCTCTACCTCTTCTGATAACTTTTGGAAAAGAATTTGCGTTATTGCAATAGCCGCTTACTACTGATTTCTCATTGCCATTGACCATTGGTCTTCACTGGAATTTGTCATCAACCATTGGTCTTCACTGGAATTTGGGTCGTAATAAGGCTTCCCAAAGTCCCAATCCTTTTCTCCAGCGGAGGTCTGGCTAGTTCTTTCTCTCCTCGGTCTTCCCTCCTCTGTGACCCTCATCATTCAGTTTGGTGTCTGTTTATGGCAATACACGCACACACACAAAAAAACATGGGGGGGGCGGTTTTTTCATTTATATAGTTTCAGTTTTCATGATTTCATGTGATATTACTTTGTTTTGTATCTGTAGCCATTTCTGTCTCCTGTTTCGACACCACTTAAGAAGTCCCTTGCTTCTGCTCCACTACACGCCGCTTGTAGACAGCCATTTCTTACACATCTTTTTTGACTGAACACTTTCTTCTCCCTTCATTTTACACATATGTCTCCTTTGGCGTCGACTTTTTTCTTCCCTACAATGTGGTGTCCTTTTTTTTCTTCAGATGCCAGCTCGTGCACACTTTCTAATTTGCATACGTGTTCAAATGTTGCTCCTGCTGCTAATACAATTGCTTGTCATCTATCCGTTCGGCATATTTTCATATGTGCTCATATGCGCTCTATTACATAAAAATCGACAGAAAATTGTCTTTATAATAATAAATATGTAATCTGCATGAATTAAAATGTTATCTTTAAGCATATTTTACAACCGAGCAACGCCGGGCGGCCTGCTAGTATATATAAATTATTTATATATATATATATATATATATATATATATAATTTAAATCACTTTAATTCTGTATAAGGAAACAGCCAGGAATTTTTCATTGGTCTGAGGATAAATAAATGAAATGAAGGAAGAGAACGACATTTTTTTTCTGCGCTTGATTCAACTGGTGAAAAACATTTATTCCTGAAATATATATTGAATTTATTATTTATCAAGAAAAACGTGTTTTGAAATGGACAGAGACAATTGTATGAATAAAACTTTTTTTTTTTAAATAAACACAGAATATTGATTAAATTATTATCGATACTACACTTTTTACTCAGTTATAAACGGGCAAAAGTTATAGACTGTTGACTTAAAATGATTTTTTTTAATACCAAATTGATGTTTGAATATGGTTAAATTTGTGTTCATATTTACATTTAATACAAATCCTTATTAATCCGTAACTGTGCATCGAGCAAATACCAGATTACTTAGTATTTCTTTTCTTTTTATATACAATTTTTTTTAATTGAGTATGTCTTTTCTTTTTATATACAATTTTTTTTAATTAAGTATGTCTTTTCTTTTTATATACAATTTTTTTTAATTAAGTATGTCTTTTCTTTTTATATACAATTTTTTTTAATTAAGTATGTCTTTTCTTTTTATATACAATTTTTTTTAATTGAGTATTTCTTTTCTTTTTATATACAATTTTTTTTAATTGAGTATTTCTTTTCTTTTTATATACAATTTTTTTTAATTGAGTATTTCTTTTCTTTTTATATACAATTTTTTTTAATTGAGTATGTCTTTTCTTTTTATATACAATTTTTTTTAATTGAGTATGTCTTTTCTTTTTATATACAATTTTTTTTAATTGAGTATTTCTTTTCTTTTTATATACAATTTTTTTTAATTGAGTATTTCTTTTCTTTTTATATACAATTTTTTTTAATTGAGTATTTCTTTTCTTTTTATATACAATTTTTTTTAATTGAGTATGTCTTTTCTTTTTATATACAATTTTTTTTAATTGAGTATGTCTTTTCTTTTTATATACAATTTTTTTTAATTGAGTATTTCTTTTCTTTTTATATACAATTTTTTTTAATTGAGTATTTCTTTTCTTTTTATATACAATTTTTTTTAATTGAGTATTTCTTTTCTTTTTATATACAATTTTTTTTAATTGAGTATTTCTCTTCTTTTTATATACAATTTTTTTTAATTGAGTATTTCTCTTCTTTTTATATACAATTTTTTTTAATTGAGTATTTCTTTTCTTTTTATATACAACTTTTTTAATTGAGTATTTCTTTTCTTTTTATATACAATTTTTTTAATTGAGTATTTCTTTTCTTTTTATATACATTTTTTTTAATTGAGTATTTCTTTTCTTTTTATATACAATTTTTTTTAATTGAGTATGTCTTTTCTTTTTATATACAATTTTTTTTAATTGAGTATTTCTTTTCTTTTTATATACAATTTTTTTTAATTGAGTATTTCTTTTCTTTTTATATACAATTTTTTTTAATTGAGTATTTCTCTTCTTTTTATATACAATTTTTTTAATTGAGTATTTCTCTTTTTATATACATTTTTTTTAATTGAGTATTTCTTTTCTTTTTATATACAATTTTTTTTAATTGAGTATGTCTTTTCTTTTTATATACAACTTTTTTTAATTGAGTATTTCTTTTCTTTTTATATACAACTTTTTTAATTGAGTATTTCTTTTCTTTTTATATACAACTTTTTTAATTGAGTATTTCTCTTCTTTTTATATACAACTTTTTTAATTGAGTATTTCTTTTCTTTTTATATACAATTTTTTTAATTGAGTATTTCTTTTCTTTTTATATACATTTTTTTTAATTGAGTATTTCTTTTCTTTTTATATACAATTTTTTTTAATTGAGTATTTCTCTTCTTTTTATATACAATTTTTTTAATTGAGTATTTCTCTTCTTTTTATATACAATTTTTTTTAATTGAGTATTTCTTTTCTTTTTATATACAATTTTTTTTAATTGAGTATTTCTCTTCTTTTTATATACAATTTTTTTTAATTGAGTATTTCTCTTCTTTTTATATACAATTTTTTTAATTGAGTATTTCTTTTCTTTTTATATACAACTTTTTTAATTGAGTATGTCTTTTCTTTTTATATACAACTTTTTTTAATTGAGTATTTCTTTTCTTTTTATATAAAGTTTTTTTTAATTGAGTATTTCTTTTCTTTTTATATACAATTTTTTTTAATTGAGTATGTCTTTTCTTTTTATATACAACTTTTTTTAATTGAGTATTTCTTTTCTTTTTATATACAACTTTTTTAATTGAGTATTTCTTTTCTTTTTATATACAACTTTTTTAATTGAGTATTTCTTTTCTTTTTATATACAACTTTTTTAATTGAGTATTTCTTTTCTTTTTATATACAATTTTTTTAATTGAGTATTTCTTTTCTTTTTATATACATTTTTTTTAATTGAGTATTTCTTTTCTTTTTATATACAATTTTTTTTAATTGAGTATTTCTTTTCTTTTTATATACAACTTTTTTAATTGAGTATTTCTTTTCTTTTTATATACAACTTTTTTAATTGAGTATTTCTTTTCTTTTTATATACAACTTTTTTTAATTGAGTATTTCTTTTCTTTTTATATACATTTTTTTTAATTGAGTATTTCTTTTCTTTTTATATACAATTTTTTTTAATTGAGTATTTCTTTTCTTTTTATATACAATTTTTTTAATTGAGTATTTCTTTTCTTTTTATATACAACTTTTTTAATTGAGTATTTCTTTTCTTTTTATATACAACTTTTTTTAATTGAGTATTTCTTTTCTTTTTATATAAAGTTTTTTTTAATTGAGTATTTCTTTTCTTTTTATATACAACTTTTTTTAATTGAGTATTTCTTTTCTTTTTATATACAATTTTTTTTAATTGAGTATTTCTTTTCTTTTTATATACAACATATGAAGTTCTTTTTCAAATATGTTGGATAGAGGGAGAAAGCAGATATTGAGACTGATAGAATTGTTGCTTTCTCAAAAGGCATTTCGTGGATTTCTTGGTGTGACATGCAGCTGAGTCATGCTGCCACCCTCTCCACTCATAATAATAGACAACAACTCAATATAAGTATCCTCTCCTATCCTATCCCATCATCATTATCATCATCATCATAGCATTCCACTCAATCGCTGTGCAGTGTCTGAGACATTCCTCAGATTCACATCACAGCATGTTTTGCTTAGGATACAGTCAGTCAGGATGTGTGCAATAGTTTGCATATTGCAGGAACACTGAATGTCCCATGCATAGCCCTACTTGTGCAGGCTGTTCCGTGTTTTGGCAACTTTCATTCGGGCCCTGTTGAGCGTTATCTACTCAAAGGAGGCCTGAGCCTGCTGTGAGGTATTCTTTCAGCACCAGAAAAGCCTCGTTGTTGTTGTTGTCTTTGACTGACTCATTCCACCAACACAGGTGGAAAGAGGCTGGTGTTGTTTGTGTGAGGCCTGTGACAAAGCTCTCACAGAACGGTAGTCACTGCAGCACCTCTTGATGTCCAAATAGGGGATGACTATTGTCACTACTCTGCTTGTTATGCTCTGCCTTTGCTATCAGCTCTCGATGAATTTGTGGCGGAGCGCTTCTTGGAAACCTTGGGGACATGTAGCAAGCCTTCACGTGGTGTCCCCGCTAATCTTTCAAGAGACCAATTGCTGCATTACATTTATATCACAAAAAAAACACACCATGGACTTTGTACGGACTGTCGGTTAATTACTTGTTATTTCTGCGCATTGTGTAACTGGTTCTGCAAAGAACTAAAAAAAAAATCCTTGTTGTTTGTTAGTCAAACGTGAAATGAAAAAGTTTGTCTCAGAAAGTTCATACATTGTTCATCTCCCTTCCACATGCGATGCCTCCGTTCAGTCTCAAGTGACAATGGATACCTTCCGTAAAGGTAGCTGCACATGTCATTATGAGGCAAGGGTTGCGCAATCCCAACCACACCTCTCCTGAATCGGAACTGCTTGAGTCAATTGGTAAGGAGAAGTGCTAGACAACTCCAAACAATGCCGAGATAAGCAAAGAGCACATACAGCACCTGAAATTCACAGATGGTCACCCATTTTAGTACTGACCAGATTTAACGTTGCTTAACTTGTTAAATCTGAGAAGGTATTTCAATATTGGTTCACTTAATGGTATTTCAGAGTTTGGTTAATTAGGTGTACTTGACATATCAGCGTTGTGAACAGCATATAAGTTTGCATCATAGTTTATCTGTAATGGATTAATAGTCGAGGAAGAGGTTTACCAGGACCACAGACTAAACACTGACGAAGAAACCATCGATTGTTTAATGTGACTCTACCAGAATTAAACATTCGAACACAGTACAGTCGATTTTGCCCCACTTCAACTATTTTCCCAGTACGGTCCCAATTCTTATCAGGACCCAGCAAAATACCATTGGTAGCAACAGACTCTCTGGCTTGACCGTTGTACTTATTATTCTGTGCAACTGGTACTGAGAAGAACGAATCATCCTCGGCTTGACTAGACTTTGAGGAATTTCTTGCTTTAAAAACGAAGCCCCCATCAAGAGATTCACTAATCCTGAATGTTATTATAGTTAGCACATCAGCTGTAGATCTAGCAGAATGGAAACCATATTGCATGTCACTAGTAAGTTATTTTTGTTGAGGTGGTTGACCACTTCTCTAATTATCACAGATTCTTAGAATTTACTCATGATGCAGAGGAGGCAGATGACTGATCTCCAGAATTTTTAAATACAGAGCAGACTGATGACGTTTTCCAAGGTGTTGGGAAGCATTTCTCCTTAAGGCAACATTTAAATAGCTTTGTAAGTATGGGAGCTAGTTCCGGTTGAAGCTTTTTGAACACTATGATTGAAATACTATCGGGACCAGTTGCTTTACTGAAATCAAGGTTTTTAATAAGCTTGGCAATAGCGTGCACAGATATTTGTATGCCGCATAGTGTGTTTTCGGCCACCTGAGTTAATATAGGGGGTGGAGGTAGACAGTCCTAGTTGCAAAGGGTAGAATTTGCTGTAGGTTCTTGACAAAGAGTTTGACTTTGTCAAATGCTAACAAAATTACCTCAGGTTCATCGATGATGTTCAGGACTCTGGAATTTCTTGAAGTGGCCTATATTGACAGTTAACCATTTAGTCAGTTCTGATAATATAAGAGACATATTCTTTTTAAACACAGAAAGCAGAGGTATATCTGATATAAATGTTCAGAAACTATCCCCGTCAGCCATATAGAATATTGATATACTGTAAATTAGAAATGGTACATTTGAGGACTTATTGCATTTTGTTTTATCTTAACCAAGACAACCGAGTGATTGGAAGATCCTAATGGAGACAGAACGGAGGATGAACACTGTTCTGGGCAAGTTGTAAGAAAAAGGTTTAGGAGACTAGCATACTGTTTGTCAGTGTTGGGCATATGGGTGGGTTTGTGAACAATTTGTGTTAGGTCAATGGAGAAATAACAGAACCTCCCCTCATCATCCATCTCGTTTAAGTAAGGTAGCTATTCAACATTGTGAACATTGAAGTCACCACAGATGTAAATGTTAGTCAAGGGATAAGCAGACAGGATGTGATAAATTTTCTCAGAGATACTCTCACTGATAGTAACTATGCTGTTGGGGAGAACTAGAAGGCAAATATGAACGCAGTGCTATAATTATGTGCTACTCAGAAGCACATAAACAGCAATTTTGGATCTTCTCTGGAGATGTCCCTACCACATGGAAAGTCATCTCTAATATATGTACATATTCCATACCCATGACGATTTTGGGGATCAGATTTTGATGCCAACTTTGAGTATCATTTAATTGTGAAGTTATCTAGAGAAACAGTTGGTCCAATCCCAGTTTTGCACAGGAACAATAGGTCAGGCTTGGTCTCCTGTAATTGGATTTCAACCTCTAAAAGGTTAGAATATAGACGATGTAATCGATTTTGATGACAAAAGAAGTATTGGAAATGCAGAACATTTGTTGATCCTCATTCAATCTTGGTCAATGTCGGTTTTCCCTGTCTGTTCCGTCTGCCTGCTTCCCACCTGACTATAACTTGGATGTGTTCAAGTCCAACGTTAACAAATTCCTAATGAACCGCCCCCTAAAGTAAACACTTCATAAAATCTCCACACTAACGTACTGTACTTGCAATAACCCTTATCCTTGAGTGGCTTCCGGGCCTTGATAAGTGGTGACCACCGTGTAAAATATATATATA
>NC_136490.1:145633017-145700517 GCF_053919585.1 Euprymna scolopes
CAAATTAAACTTTATTATTTTACTAATAGTTCAGCCCGACATTGTTCGGGTCCTATGTACTATTCATAACTTTATGTGCATATGCTTATATATATATTAAAAAGTTTGACTCATGTCCAGGTAATATACATCTAAAATTTCAAGTGTTTAGACTCAAAATTGGCTAAATAGTTTGCTAGAGACTGCAAATGTCAAATCTTTTGAACTTTTACCCCTTGGCAGCCAGATATTCGGCCCAAAACCGATTAAAAAGCTTGTTCTATATCTGAATAAACCTACTCAGCAACTCAGGATTCTAGCCTGAACTTGTTCATAAACTATATTCCAACAAAAGAAAAAGTAAAATAATATTTTGAAACGACGAAAGTAAATATCATTAAAACTATTGCTGGGTAATTTAATGACGAATTTAGAAGACAAGCCACTTTGAGCCAATGGCAAAATCTGTGCATTGTGTTTTTTAGGCAGCTGAGATTTTATTTTTTCAGCTGCCAGAACTTTACAAATGCACAACCTGCCATATGCATCATAAGTGCATTAGATATTGCCAAGGCTGCTGCAAAGAAGGTGGGACCTCTCTACTGTGCTAAAAATGACCCACACCTGACCGTATTCTGTATCTCTACAAAGCCAAAATTCGCCCATGCATAAAGTATTATTGCCATATCTGGGTTGGTGCATCTACCACTAGTCTCTCCCTCCTAGAGTCCCAAAAAGTCTTCAACCTAATAGGTCCTGCACTATCAACCAAATTCCAACCATAGTATCGTTATAAAGATCAATTTCTCGGATGAAAAATATCTAAAAATTGACCAAAATAATTATTTCTGTCCAGGTGAACTGGGCAGATTTTTGTAACAGGGGTATTTTTTCCTGTATTTCCAATTATATGCGTAATTATAAACGAATTCAATGTATTTCAGATTTGAAAAAAATGCTGACTAATACTACCGGAAATGACGTCATCTCTCTTTAATGGTGTTTATAATTACTTCCAGTAGGAACTAGTTCGAAGTGGTTCTACACTATAACACCGTTAGAATTTTTAATATTTCAGCCAGAATATGAAACAATTAAGAATCCTTAGAGATGGTATGGTCAAATGTATCCTATATTGTAATGTATATCACACTTCATATATACCTATGTAGATACCTGTAACTTTTATGTCTAGTCGATGTTACTAATTGCTGTTGTCTTGCAAGCTGATAATAATCATGACAAACACATTAATATAATTAACAAAAGTATATGACAGAGGTACGCGTCATGATTCTGAGGCAATAACTGCAACTAATCGCTGCCACATTTGGATGTAACTATTTATAGTCTCTGAAATGGGTAGATCAACCTTCCCCATCACACGCACACACACACATATATATATATGTATATATAAGTTGAGTTTTTTTTCTCACTCTGATATTGATATTAAAAACACACTTTTTCTATTCAAAAAATTATTAAAATGATTTTAATATACTCAGTCATAGATATGCGAGTGAGTACACGAAGGTTAACTAATTTGCATATTCCTTAAAAAAAACGAGCCTTCATTAATTACTTATTTATTTTTTATAGTTTCTGATTAGATGATTGATTTTATTTCACTTTTTCACTGAATTCTTTTTTTTTTTTTTACACAGGCATCACCACATTATCAAGGCCAAGAGGCCACTCAAGGATAAGGGTTAAAGAGTGTACAGTAGAAATTGGACAACATAGTAACCAATTCGGTAAATTTGTTAACCCACATAGAACGGCTCATCAAGAATTTGCTTACGCTAGACTTGAAGACAACCATATTGTGGAAAGCAGGAAAATGGAAGACAATTCCACAGGCGTGCAGTTCTAAGAAAGAAGCTTTGTTCATGGAATCTACGTTTAGGTTTAGGCACAGATAAAGAGTGGGGGGAATTATTGATAGTGTTTTCAGCTAGACGAGTGCTTCTTGTGAACGTTTGGCGAGCGAGTGTTCGAAGCTCAGTCGAACACTTTCCATGAAAATAACGATACATCAGAGACAAACTCGCAACATCTCTTCTGTGAGATAGAGGTTGCAGAGAAGAGAAAAGGACATCTCCTACGAGGCACGAAGTATATTTTGAACTTTATCAAGGCAGGACAAGTCCTTTCTAGCAGCTCCCGCCCAGATGTGGCAACAGCACTCCAACCTTGGACGCACCTGGCTCTTATATAGATAGAAAATTGCATCAGCAGTGAGATATCTACTGGATTGATAGAAAGATCCCACCATTTTTCCAGCGGCCTTGGCAACAGATTTGATGTACGTGTTCCATCTAAGATCAGGAGTAATGGTCAAGCCCAGAAGCTTGTCAAAACTTGATGCCTCCTGAAGACGAGAGCCATTCATCTCAATTGATGCCAGATGTGGATCAGAGTGTTGATGATGTAAAGAAAGAAGCTTGGTTTTAGATGCATTAAAAGTAACCAACCACTCCTTTCCCCATTGTACCATGTGCTCAGGATCAGAGGAGAGAGAATCAGAGAGAACTTGGTCGTTTACTGTCTTAGATGTGCTACCATAGATAATAATGTCATCAGCATAAATGTCTACAAATGATGTAAGGATGTGATTTGGAAGATTATTAATGTAGATCAGGAAAAGAGTTGGGCCCAGGATAGACCCCTGAGGGACTCCAGCATTAATACTGTGAGCTTTTGATTTTTGCCCCTCAACTACTACTCTTATGAACCTATCAGAAAGAAATGATTTAATAATTGAGAAGACATTTCCAGCTATACCATAGCTAGAGATCTTGTGAAGTAAACCTTTATGCCACACCCTATCAAAGGCCTTTGATATGTCAAGAGCAATTGCCCTAGAAAGGTTACCTCCGTCGAGAGATTTGCTAATCCTATGAGATATAACTGTAAGCATATCTGCTGTAGATCTAGCAGAACGGAAACCATATTGAATGCCACTAAGAAGGCCATTTTCGTTTAGATGGTTGATTACTTCTGTATTTAACAGATTCCAGCAACTTACCCATGATGCATTTCCATTTATGGAAAGTTTCTACATTCTGCATAATTATGTACAATTTAAGATGAAAACGTTCTATCACACGAAAATGTTTTTATATCTATCTATCTCTCTCTCTCTCTCTCTCTCTATATATATATATATATATATATACATATATATATATACACACAATAGTGAATTTGTCAGTCTGTAAAAAGTCTCTAACAAACTCTTCTCTGAATATTTGGTTTAAATTTGATAAATATGATAATTAATTTGTAGCACACTTTCAATTTGATTTTTAGTCAGCAAAAATTGCTGCTAAAGAGTCAAAATTAAAAACAAAACAGTTGACCTTGGCAGGGTAAGTCAAATAAAACATTACTCCTGCTGTTACTTTTGCACATGCGCAAAATCAAAAATTCATAGCTCAAAGTCGCTTTATTCTTAACCTTTCATATCGATTTGTCGGTAACTCAGATGGTAACAACACTAGAGAGATAAATAACGACTAAGGCTAAACGTTCTGGTTTCGATTCTACTAAGTGATACGACAGTCATATTGAAATCATTATTATACATTGGATGATAATCAATAGAGAATTGGCTCTCATAATAAATAAGAAATCTGTATAAATTAAAATATAATATTTGTGTGCATTTTATGACCAGGCAATGCCGGGCAGCCTGCTAGTAATTTTCAGGTTTTTGGGTTTTTTTAAAAATCAAACTGAACTTACCAATTCCGTTCGTCTTTTTTCTCTTTTACTTCAACTTATCATAATTCATACATAATTCATAATTACAAGGAAAAACAATGTGAGACAATTAAAGAATAAATATAGGACGACACCCTCCTACCCACAACTAAAAACAAACATTAAATTCAGAATCTTTTCTGCAATCCAACCATATCTGGTATGAATAAACTTCATTATATGCTTAACCTGTCCACCAAATTTCAATTATGAATATTCAACAGCCATTTTTATTGCCATTCGAAAATAAGTACAACTGGATACGATATGAAAACTTGTCTGGCACACTTCTTTTTTAGTATTGCTATGGTTTTTCCTATGTGTTGAGATTGAAAATAGAATTTTTCTTGTTATTGCACTTATGTTTGAAATACAAGGTTACCACTCCCTTTCGCACCCCCTCCCAATGCTGTTTATGGAATCATTAATGAAATTCACAATCTCTTCTGCAATCGACCCTATTTGGTAAAAAGAAAAAAAAAAAGAAAAAACTTCAACCCATTCTTAGCTTGTCTGTGAGGTTTCAGTTATAAATGGCCAACACTCATTGCTTTACTATCATTCGATGAGAATCTAACTTGGATGCGATATACAAAATTGTTAATAATACCAACAGACTTTTGCCTTGATTATTATTCTCTTCAGTTCGAGCATTGTTTTATTAGACATTATCTTGAAAATAACTCAACAGGCATAAATCTGGAGGCTAAGATCCAATGAATGTGGAATCCTAGTGATGAGACGATAACAAAAGTGTCCCTCATAATAATTTAAAAGCAATAAAACAAGGACTGTTAGACGTTCATAACTGAAACTTGGTTAACAAATCAGGAACAGACTGCGGTTTATTTGTACTTAATATGATCAGATTAGAGAAAAGGTTGTAAATTGTTAACGATTCAAATGTTGGAGAGAAAAAAATTTGTTGAGTAGTTCTGAATGAAACTTGGTGGACAAGGCAGACATAGAATGAAGTTTATTTGAAACAAATATGGTTATATTACAGAAAGAATTGTAAATTTTATTAAGGATTCCATGAGTGGCTTGTCTTTTTTCTTTTTTATTTTGCAAAGCGGGGAGAGGAGAGTCAATCTTATATTTCAGTTTGGTTCATGTAGAGCCATGGTTCACAACCTTTTCGGTATGCACCTCCTCAAGAAGTTTCTCTCAAATCTCGCACCCTCTAAAATTTCTGAACTCGCGGTTACATGGTTGAATTAAATCTATTCAGCGATGTATTTAATGGCGATTTATTAACAATACTTCAACCTAAAATGAAAGTAATAAATCAATATATTGCAAATGAAAACAAAAAACACAAAAGAGTAACATATAACTATTACCTTATTTTTTATCTAAACTTTTTTGGCACTCCTTGGAATATCGTCTTGCACCCCCAGAGGACTCCAGGTTGGGAAACCTTTATATAGACCAAAAGCATTTTTTGATTTTACAAAATGGGTGAAGGACATGAGTACACCAGACTCTTACAAAAGGATGAAGGTACTTTATACTTAAATAGAGCATACATCATATCTTTTCCTGCTGGATGCTAAGTCAATAACCACTCAAGAGGAAACATACCCAAAAACACAAACTAAAAAAAAAAGAAAGAAATACGAGACAACAACTTTGCAGAAGACGAGATTTACAAATCTGCGGGGATGGCGTGAGATATCAAATATGACCTTTTTTTGCCGAACAGGTCATTCTGAACTTTTTTGTAGAAAAGAAAACGTTTAAGATAAGAAATCAACCCAATATGTAATCTACAGCTGGCAAATTAATTTTCATTTCGTTTATGTATTTTTTTCGTTTTCAGAATGAAAGTCAAATACACCACGATTTGCACTTAATGACTTTTAAATAATCCTTACACAAAAATGTTTTTGCCAGGACTGCAAATGTTTGTTTTAAAACATCTGAGGAAATACAAAATGTTTAAGAAACATGAAAGATTAGATCAAGTGGATGAATGAATGGAGCACCTAAATTTTATATATATATATATATATATATATATATATATACTAGCAAAAGTATCCGTTGTTGACTGGGTTCAAAAACAGCCTACAGAAAATGGACTCTGATTTATGAAAGTATGATAGGTTATGAAACGAAAGGGTCGTAAAGAGATAGCTTCAAATTTGGGGGTATCAAAACCAAAGCAAAATAAGATGAAAGTAAAAATAAAATAGATAAACCCCATAGTTTATTATACCATACCTGTTCACACTGAAACACTTATCACAATATTCTGTGGATCTATATTTAAAAAAAACCTTGTTAAACTTTGTGACATATTTCCATTCTATGAAGATCAGGCGCGAACGGACACCCCCTAATTTTATTATACCATATTTCTTCAAACTGAAACATAATTATCAAAGTATACTTACGCAGATAGATATGAAAAGTCTTTATTAAAGTTTATGCCTATTTCCATTCTACGGAGGCCAGGTGCGAACACAGACCCCACAATTTTATTATACCATCCCTATTTAAGTTAAAACATACTTATCAAAGTATTATTATGTACATCTATATCAAAAACACTTGTAAACTTTTTTTTATTTCCATACTTTGTGGACCAGGCTTGTATGCAGACCCCACAATTTTAATGAATGATCATTATGCCCGATCAAACATACTCATTCCTGTGTCTCGATACATCTTCTATCATTATATGTGATCAGTTTTCTATAATAGTCAACCGTATAGGAGCCTATTCGTGACCAGACGCACACACAGACGTCCAGCTTTATATTATATATATATGTGTGTGTGTGTGTGTGTGTGTGTTCACATGTGTATGCGTTGAAAATAAATGGATACATGATCCAACAATATGAAAAGTTGAAACAATAAAAGAGGTAGAAATGTTATGAAAATATATAAATGTTGGCTAATATTTAACTGTGTTACCAGCGTCTTCAGAGTAATATATATATATATATATATATATATATATATATATATATATACCCACATGGGGGGGGGGACAAATAAATAGAAACATTAAAAAATCCCCTATATATATTCATAAATACACCCCTTTATCTAAACAAACATAATATAAAGAATACCCGAACAGTCTAAGACTGAAACGAAAAATCACAATACTAAAATCTAAGAATCCAAAAAATAAATATCAAAATTGAATGAAAACACCCCTACCCTTATTTCAGAGGAGCTGGTTCTCCCCCGCTCCTCACACATACACATTAGTAACGACCTTGGATCACAGTTACCTTCCTAGGGAAGCAAATAACTTCATAATACTATAAAACAGTACACACATTCTTCAAACCAATAAAAGAAAGCACACACATCCTATCCTAAAGGAAAAAAAAAACACAAGCAGAAAGAGAGAATGAGAGAGAGAAACATAAGATAGGACTGACCACAGCCCAATAAAACAGTAATAAAAATTAAACATTCCAATGAAAAGTAGATTCACTTACACGTTTCCATCTCTTGGAAACATTTCAAATGAACTACGAAAATGCTCTTTTTACATCTCCAACACATCTTGAATATATTCTAAGCATTTTAAATAATTTCTGAAGAGGACGCTTCACAGAACGTCTGAAACGCGTTAAAAACGACTTCAATGATTTAAAAACATTATTACAATGATCTAAACATAATTTTCAATGAAAAACCAAAACACGGAATAATAAAATAATGCTAAAAATACACATTGTTGGTGACCACCCCCTTATTTAAATATATATATATATATATATATATATATATATAAATATACGAGGGGCGTGCAATAAGTAATGCCCCTGGCCCACTTCCCATAGCAGTAGATCAACGAAACTTGGCACAGTTATTAGTCTTTCTCTACATAGGAACCATCAAGAGTTATGCATTTCTCCCATCGTTTGATGCAGCTCTGGAGACCGTATTTGTAGAACACCCCAGATTGATCCTCCAACAACGACGTGACCTCAGAAATCAAGGCTGCATCATCTGGGAAACTCTTTCCTTTCAAAAACAACTTCATGGCTGGGAAGAGATGAACGTCAGAGGGTGCAAGGTCAGGAGAGTAGGGAGAATGGGGAGGATTTCATAACTACACACCCGTGCTTCTGATCTGGCGACATGCGAGTTGTGGACCGGAGCAATTTCCTGCAGGAGGAGGGTACCTTTGCTGATCTTGCCCATCCTCTTGATTTTGATAGCTTCCCTTAATTTCCTCAAAAGTGAAGCATAATAGGCTCTGTAATTGTGGTACCCTTTGCCAGGAAATCTGTCATCACTACTCTGTCCTAGAAGACTGTGAGCATGACTTTGCCAGTGGAGGGTTGCACCCTTGCTTTCTTTGGAGGTGGTGAGTTCAAGTGCTTCCACTGCATTGACTGGGCCTTGGTCTCTGGATCATAGTGATGGACCCAGGGTTCATCCTGTATAATCAGTCTTTTGAAAAACTATGACTCATCTTCTTGGCACATCTCCAAATTCATCCTTGAGCACTCGACGCGTTCTCGCTTCTAGAATGGTGTGTGCAACCTGGGAATCCATCTGACAGGCACCTTATGCATATGCAAATGGTCATGAATGATAGTTTCCACAGACCCTGTACTAATCTTGACATCTTGGGCTATTTGGCGAATAGTAATACGCCAATCTTCCAAAATGGCAGCCCCAACTTGACGGACAGATGCCTCATCAATGGCAGAACCGGGGCGACCAGGTCTGGGAGATGTTTCCACAGACTTCCGGCCATGTTTGAATTCACAATGCCAGCGTTTTACAAGGTCATATGATGGGGCATTATCATCATAAGTTTCTTTCATTTCATCAAAAGTCTCCTGTGGTGTGTGTCCTTTCAAATACAAAAACCGGATCACTGGTTGACATTCAACAGGCTCCATTTCACACCTGACTCAGTTCGCACACCTGTAAAACAGAAACCACAATTAGTTCAGAGCTGTAATTTGCCACATAACCCGTAGAGATATAAATCATTGCACATGCAAAATTCCAGCTAGATCAGACAACTGGAAGTGGATCAGGGGCATTATTTATTGCACGCCGCTCATCATATATATATATATATATATATATATATATATATATATATATATTATATACAGAGAGAGAGAGAGAGAACTTCTGAATACGGTGGCCCTAGGATACGTTTTTTTCAGGTTACGATGTTTTTCCGGCTCATGGTTACGGTATTTGCGCCACCTTATGGCGTTATTTATAATGTTATTATATACTGTACGGTATCTTGTGACTAAATTTTAATATATACTATATAAGGCTGTCTTCATAGAAATAAATTCCGGTTATCAGGCCTAAAACCTGATTGAAATAAATTTCGAAAGGAAAAATGTACAGAATATATTGAGGTTGAAATTTAAGCGTGTGAAGAGAATTCTTAAATTTAATACTAAGATTTTAAAATGCTGTAATAAATAAATAAATTAGTAGATCTTTAACTTAACATATAGGAAATTAAATAATTATAACTTAAATAGAAGAAATAGAAGTAGTTTTGGTTTAAATAATCGCTACAGATAACAAAGTTACATCCGAGTAATTTCAACAGCAGAGGAATGGAAAAAAATACAACTTTAAATAACTGCAAGATATTAAGACAATCAGGCTAAGATGTGTTATATATATTGTTATTATTGTTCTTGTTCTTGTTATTGTTATTATTAAATCTTATTAAAGTGCAGTCTTAGAGTCTTATTGGAGTGAGTCTTAGAGTCTTAGAGAGAGATGTTGTTGTATCTTAGAGGAGAGATTGTTCGTGTTATGATGAGATTCATATTTATATTAAATGTTCATACTTAGAAGTGTAGAAGCTCTTTGAGTGTTGAAACATTGTGTAAGTGAAGACATTTTAAAACACATGATATACAAGACATATAATAACAATTTTCACTTTACCTTTTGGTAGAATTATAACACAAAGACGACGTTTATAAAAACACATGATGGGTTTATTTCTTCTCCCGACCGGTCATGGTTTTCTGAGTCAAGAATTCAAAGCTTCACATTCTAAGTTTCAAAAGTGACCGTCTCGCTTCTAGACGTTCAAATCCCAACTGCAGACTGTTGTCTGTCGTCCTCAAACTCACTCTCAGTTTCTCCTTGCTTAACTCTAAAGTTTCTAACTATATCGAGAACTTCCCATTTTCCATGACGTCATACACATGTTAAAACATGTGTCTTCTTTCACGTGTTCCGGAAATGCGTGTCCAAAACTTTTTCCTTTGTTTACAAAAGGAATTTTAAACTATATTCCCAGTAACCTATATTTCCAATATGTTAAAAACATGTTTATTAAATTATCTTGTAGTTGCATTCTTTCAATTGAATTTTCATAACAGAATTGACAATGCACATTCTTTTCTTAAAACTATTTTATCTCTAAGCTTAACAATGGTTTGTTTTACATTCCATTTGCTAATTCTCTATCGTAATCTATTTCTAAACCTAAATTACGAGGTTCGAATTTCGTCTATTCTATTTCATTTTCATTTTAACTAAATCTCTCTTTTTTTATACTTACATGAAAAGGGGACAGCCCTTATCATGTAACAGATGTAGTAAAATAAATTCAATCAAAATATAAAGTTAAAAATAAATGAGAAATTAAACAGTGATTATTATGAAGAAGTTAATGTTAGAATTATAAGTTTAAAATTAAACAAAAGTGATTAGTAGATACTAAACTAAAAATATTAAAATATGAATGCCTAAAGATACTTAGATACTAAATTGGTAGACAAAACTAATAAGCATGGTTATCTCCCTTACAACGTTACGTATTTAAGAATGTTATTGAAGAGGAAATCAAAAGAAATTAAAATAGAATAGTTATATATGGATAAAAAATTAAAAGATAAATTTAAAATTTAAATTAATGACATAAAGGGATGAAGATAAATTTTAATTAATAATTTTTTTAAATTAACCTTTTAATTACAATTCCTTCTTAAGAAATAAAATATTAAATAAAATCAATTATGAGATCGTACATGTAAAAAAACTGAGACGGAACTAGTGTAGATTGAAGAGGATATAATTGGGACATAAATATAAACTATAATTTGATGGTGCAGTTTAGTATTTAGAAAATAAAACAATTAAATAATTTGGAGAAAAAATAATTACTTAAATAAAAAAAAAACACACACAGAGGTTTAATGTAATATTAAGATAGGTAATTGATTGAAACATAATTTGAAAAGTAGAAATACAAATATGGGGCGATTTATAAATTCCATGGCTAACGAAAAATAATTAAACAAAAATACATAGAAGAGTGGGGTGGAGGTAGGTCTCACTGCCTTCTCTCTTTAATAGAGATCAGAAATATGTTCATATATGTATAAAGAGTGTATTTTGCCGTCTGAAGGATGGTTATTTTGGAATATTGTTGAATGGCATAATGTTTGAAATTGTCCGAATGGTCACGAAACAATTGTAACAAATATGAAAATACACAGTATGATGCTATCATTTTTATTTTTATTGTCTTGGTTTTGTGAAATTATTATTATTATTATTATTATTATGATTATTATTATTATTTCTTCTCATGGGCTTGTATATTGGATAGTGGTTATGTATTTTTAAACCAATATTATGAAAATAAATAGTACAGTGTAAATACATATATGCATTACAATATCTGTCTAATTTGCATAACTTTGAAGAGGTTATAATTAAATACTATCTACTGTTATTCATTTCTAATTTTAATGTGTTATTTTCCTTCTATATCTGCAATAGTTTCATCGATATTAATAATAATTGAGTGAAGTAATATAATAGACAGAGTAAACTACAAACACTTTTCTTAAAATATGCTAATTATCATTATCAAGGGAGATAATTTAAATTAATATGTTTAATTAGCTAGAAAGATATACTGATAAGTCATAAGAGTTCAAAGAGGGAAGGTCACTGCATTCTCTCTCTCTCTCTCTCTCTCTCTCTCTCTCTCTCTCTCTCTCTCTCTCTATCTATCTATCTATCTCTCTCTTTCCGACTTTCTGTGTGGGACGGTAACTCTTTTAAAAACAATAAAAAGAAAACTTTGTGTTATTCTTTTTCACCTACTCTCCCTCTTTTTCTCTAGAGATGATGGAGTTTCTTTTTTATTGTTTACTAGGGGGGGGGTACCCGGCGTTGCCCGAGTGTTTGGAGGTGTGTGTGTGGTCGGACGGGGGTGGGGAGTGTTAATCAAAACATAAGAATAAGCGAAGTAATAAAAAAACAAAAAAAAACAGAAAAACGAAGGTTAAAACTTATCTGAAAAATAAAGCGGGGGGGGGTACCCGGGCGGTGTGTGTGTGTGTGTGGGGGGGGGGGGGGGTAATCAAAACATCGAAAAAAAAAACACAAAAAAACGAACGATGTTAAATGTAAAAATCGAAAAAACAAAAACAAAAAAGAAAACAAAAAAACGAACGTTAAAACTGCTTTAAAAAATCTGAAAAATACCCCCCCCCCAAAAAAAACACATGAATAATGGCTTAAATAAGCCTGTTTCGATGTTAAAATTTAAAAAATCGGTGGGCACCCGGGTGTTTTTGGGTGTGTTTGATCGGTCGGGGGTGGGGGGTGTTAATGAAAACCTAAGAATTAGCGAAGTAAAAAAAAAAAACAGAAAAACGAACGTTACGTGAAAAATGGCTTAAATAACCCTGCTTCAATATTAAAATTTAAAAAAATCGAAAAAAAAAAGAAGACATCTCACACCACGATTCGAACCAAAAACGTTTAGATAATGACCCAACGCTCTAACCAACTGAGCTAACACGACGTACATGAAATTGTGTCAGTTCTTCAAATATTTAAACTAAATCAGGTTATGACGTTGTCTGACGCATGCGTAGAACCGATCTCGTCATGAGAGGACTGTTTTTGCTGACCCCCCCCCCCCGTAGAAAAGTGCCGATTTCAAAGTGAAAAAAATTAACGTTTTTGGCCAATTTTTCGATATTTGTCGGGCGAAGGATGGGAGCTTTCATATGAGACCAAATTTGTGAATTTTTCTTCTGTCTGTCGAAAGTTTTTAGCAGACACACAAACATACACACATTTTCGCTTTTATATATATAGATAGATGAAGCACATGTTTTTAAATAACAAGTAATTATAAATATGCATAGTCTGAAATAAATATGTTAAATTATATTTTTTATTATTATTTCAAAAGTTTTCATTTAATAAATTCTGTTATCAACATTCCCTAAATAAATAAATTGATTCAATGATTCGGTTTTTGGAATGATTGCTCCTTTTGCATGAAACTAAATTAACTAAATATAGCTCGCACTACTTACGCTTAGGCTTTGAAGTTATGTTCCAAAATTTATAATGATCGATTAATTAGTTTATGAGTGAATACTATACATAAATATATAAATAAATAAATACATAGTTATCTTATATATATACTACTACTAAATCTCTTGCGTTTCCCCATGCGTGTAATCACTCTAATTAAAGGATGGTCAAGTTAAAATATTCAAATCCTTACTAGATCTTGTTTGTTTGTTTACTTGCACAATGAATGACGCCATAATAGATGAAGTAAATTAATGATGGCATAATCCATTAATACGATGCAGAATAAGCATCATATCGTCAATAAAATCAGAGAGGTTGATAAGATCCTTCCGTATGTTTTATCTAAATAACCTGTGACCTTTCTAAATGTTTGCTTGTCAAAGAGCACTATGGATGATGACACAAAAGAATGACATTCTCCACTTAAAAGATTGAACCAACCATCATCGCCCAACAAACTGTCTTGCTTGGCCCGGCAAATCCACAAACCAACTACTAAATCTCACTTGGCACATTGAAGACAGACTTAAGAAAAGATTAATAACGGAAGCCATTTTTGCCTATCTGTCATATACGATATTGTGAACTATTGCTTCCTCCTGGAAAAGATGTTGGAGCTGACAAGAGAACTGGCATTCAGAAACCTCATGGAAGCATCTTAAAAGACAGGCGTTTCTATTCTGCAAGGACCCGTGGCATAGTAGATAAAGGACTTGGTAAAATTTACTTGTAAGTTACACTCTTCTTGAGGTTAAAGGTTCAATCTTTAATGCAAATTACTTAGAAATTCTACCCAGTCATGGCTGATAGAACGAGAGCATGTGACCTCTGTGGATTAAATAAAAGGTTCCGTTCGAAGATGAGCTACTCTACTTCTATGAGAACAACCAGCTGCATTCAAACTCTATGAAGACTCAAGTTTACTGATTTCCTCTTAGAAATCCCGAAGATAACTGCTCCATATCATATTGTCTAGAGTACAAGAACTGCGCCAACCCTGTCGACCTTGGCATAAAACTGAACTGCACTCTTTCATCCATTGAAAATGAACAAATTCAAAGTCAGCTACGAGAACAAAATTCTACAGAAACTGGACTACAAGTGAGGAGCTACAATACATACATCGAGATAAACTGTAATGGCCTTTTGCTATTCCTTTAAGGAGTGTGCATTGCTTGTTTGAAAAAGACCAACACATGCCAATAAATTAGACCCAACATTGACCTCTGGTTGCCTGAAGCTTACCAACCTAAAAACCTGCATATTCTTGTTTGCCTTGCTTCTACAAATGTGAGATGGGAAGTTGCCTGGCTAGTAAAGATCAAAAAGATCACAAAGTGATGAATGCTATTTCATGCTTCGACGTGAAACAACCCAACGATTTAAATCAAGAAGTAAGCTTTCAACTATGTGCAGCTTTTAACAACATCACAGGAGGAGAACAGGCTACTGCTGTGGACCAGATAACAAAAGAATTCCTCTCTTTCCTACTAACATGATAATCCCCACTTTTGAAGCCATCGCTTCTGGCTTATGGAAACGGCATTAATCCTATGAAGGTTTAACTGGCTTCCTTCAAAGGAGGAAGTTCTATGGGAGTATGAAATTCACAAGCGGTCTCCAATCACATGTATATCTATATTAGGGGAGATGGCGACGTTAGGTTTTCACAACTCTTGCAGGAAAGTGTCGACGTCCTCCTACATACAGTGCCTGGAATTCCCAAATAGGTCACGCATCTGCTTGACTTTCTTCCTGGCTTAGAAGTATCATGGTTCTAGTACAGGGCACTTAACTACTTGAAAACAGTTATGGGACAATCAAAAGCTGCTATGGACAGATGTGGTTACAAAACAAACGCAACCATCTACGAATGTGCAGAAGAGGATCATACAATGTAGCATTATACAGGTAGAGAATTGCATCATTAGCAAGATATCTACTGGAACAGCAGAATGATCCCACCATTTTTCCAGCAACAGATTTAATGTACATGTTCCATCTTAGATCAGGAATAAAATTCAGACCAAGAAGCTTGTCAAAACATGGAGTCTCTTCAAGACATCCATTTCGATTGATGCCAGACAGGGATCAGAGTGTTGATGATGTAAAAATAAAAGCTCGGTTTTAGATGCATTAAAATTAACCAGCCACCTCTTTCCCCATTGCACCACATGATCAACGTTAGAGGAGAGCGAATCAGAGAGAACTTGGTTATGTATGACCTTTGAAGTCTTGCCATAGATAGTAGTGTCATCAGCATAAATGCCTACAAATAATCTTGACATGTGATTTGGGACATCATCTATGTAGATCAGGAAAAGAGTTGGGCCCAGTATGGACCCTGGAGGGACCCCAGCAGTAATACTGTGTGAGCTTCTGATCCACTACTTTTGTGAACCTATCTAACCTATCTATTTAACACCGATTCCAACAATTTACTCATCACACACAGGAAACTGATTTTTCTGTATTTTTTTTTTTTTTTACATGGGGGTCACCACTTATCAAGGCCCGAAGGCCACTCAAGGATAAGGGTTATTGCGTGTACAGTAATCAATGAGATAGTATTGTAGTAATCATTAGTATTGGGGGTTTTGATAGAGTGTCTTACTTAAGGGGGCGGTTTGTCAGGAGTTTGTTTATGTTGGACTTGAAGACGTCCAAATTGTAGTCAGGTGGGAAACAGGCAAGCGGCAGAGAGTTCCACTGGCGTGCAGTTCTAAGAAAGAAGCTTTGCTCATGGAATCTACGTTTGGATTTAGGCACAGATAAAGAGTGGGGAAATTTATTGACAGTAGTTTCAGCCAGACGGGTGTTTCTCGTGAAAGATTGGCGAGGGGGAACAAGGGATTGGAGCTCAGACGAGCACCTGCCATAGAAACAATGATAAAACAAAGACAGGCTCGTAACATCTCTTCTGTGGGAGAGATGTTGCAGGGAAGAGAAAAGGGCATCCCCCACTAAACCACAAAGTCTATTTTGTACTCTGTCAAGGCAGGATAGGCTGTTTTTAGCAGCTCCTGCCCAGATGTGGCAGCAGTACTCCATCCTTGGAGTACTTGGCTTTTATATAGATAGAGAATTGCATCAGTAGTGAGATATCTTCTGGAGCGGTAGAAGTATCCCACCATTTTCCCAGAGTCCCTGGCAACAGATTTGATGTACGTGCTCCATTTCAGATCAGGAGTAAAGGTCAAACCCAGAAGCTTGTCAAAACATGGAGCCTCCCCAAGACGAGAGCTTTAATGTAGGCACATATTCCGTGCCCATGACGATCTTGGGGGTCAGATTTAGATGTTAAGTTGGAGTATCCTTTAATTATGAATTCGTCTAGAGAATTGGTTGGCCCTATGCCAGTTTCACTTAGAAAGAATATGTCCGGTTTCGTCTCCTGTAATTGTGTTTCAACCTCTGGAAGGTTGGAACGTAGACCCCTGATGTTGAAGAAGGAGAACTCGTAGTAGGGATCTACGTTGGAGGATGGTGTTCTAGGTTTATTCGTCTTTCTTTTTTGGAGATTTGTCATGATTGTTGAGGTTTTGGGGTTTGTGGAGCAAGTCGGTAGACTTGGTTGGAGCAAGACAGAGAGGGAAAATAAGAGAGAAAAAAGACAGGAAATTTTTTTTTTTTTTTTGTGGCACAGGGAGATGACCGATCACCTGAATTCTTAAAAACAGGACATATTGATGAGATTTTCCAGGGAGCTGGGAAGCAATTCTCTTCAAGACAATGCTTAAACAGATTTATAAGATAGGGAGCTAGTTCTGGTTGAAGCTTTTGGAGCACTATAATAGGAATGCCATCAGGGCCAGTTGCTTTACAGGAATCGAGGTTTGCATTTAGCTTGGCAACATCACGCACAGATATTTGTATGTCGCATGTTTTCAAACGCAGGAGGAAATATGAGGATGGGGATCGCATAGGGTGGAATTAGCTGCAAAGTTTTGGTAAAGAGTTTGGCTTTGTCCGATGCTGATGAGATTACCTCAGGTTCATTGATAATGGTTGGAATAGAGCACACATTCAGGACCCTGTTTGTTATTTGCCAAAATTAGTGGGAAGAGCTATTTTGGTCTTGATGGATTGAGCATACAACTCTCTCGCATTCTTTATTACACTTTTATAGTGGTTATTGGCAGTTCTGAAGGTAGCTTTAGTCTCAGTATGACTATTACATTGGAAGTAATGGAAATAGTGATTTCTGTGCGCAATGGCAGCAGCACATTCTGGAGAGAACCATGGCTGGCTATTAGGTTTTTGCTGGAAATTTTTGGAGGGTATAAAGTTGTCTATACCTATAAGTAGCCATTTTGTCAGGTCTGATACTATGGAGGATACATTCTTTTTAAACATGGAATATAGATGTAGATATGATATAAATGTACAAAAGCTATCCAGTGAACTATAGAGTATTGATATACTGTACAATGGAGGGGTATGTGAAGGATTTATTACATTTTGTTTTTAACAGAAAACCCAAGTGGTTGGAAGATCCCAGTGGGGACAAAATGAAAGATGAACATAGCTAGGGCAAGTTGTGAGAAAAAGGTCCAAGAGATTTGCATACTGATTCTCAGTGTCGGGTACACAGGTGGATTCGTGAACAATCTGAGTCAGGTCATGGAGAAATCGCGAAAGAACCTCCCCTCATCATCTGTCTTGTTTGATTGGGCAAACCATTCCACATTGTGAGCGTTGAAGTCTCCACAGACATGAATGTTAGCTAAAAGATGAACAGACAAGATGTGGTCAATTTTCTCAGATATGCTTTTAAAGTTAGTAAATCCGCTGTTATGAGGGTGATAGAGGGCAAATATAAATGCAGTGGTGTGCTGCAATCCGAAAGCACATATAGAGTAATTTACAGTCTTCTCTGGAGATTTCCCTACAGCATGGAAAGCCATCTCTGATGTAGGCACATATTCCATGTCCATGTCGGTCTTGGTGGTCAGATTTGGATGTTAAATTAGAATATCCTTTAATTATGAACTCATCTAGGGAAATAGTTGGTCCAATGCCGGTTTTGCTTATAGCAAGCATAGGTCTGGTTGGTCTCCTGTAATTGGATTTCAACCTCTGAAAGGTTGGAACATAGACCCCTGATGTTTGAGAAGGCGACATCGTAGTGGGTGTCTATGTTGAAAGTTCTGATTCCAATACAATTACCGATTCCAATTCCAATTCTTTTGAAATCTCTAAATATTTAGCTATACAGAGTTGAACAATAATATTGCCGCCTTAGAAAAGACGACATGATTCCATTTCCATTTAATAAAAACCGGTTTTCTATTTTTGTTTCAGACCATCTACTAGTTGGCCAGTTGTGTACAAATCCCAAGAGTGATAGAAACCTTCTATCATGGCTGAAAGTGACACAATGTTCAATGAGCAAGATCAGAGATGCATCGCTGTACAACTCATGGTCTCTACTGATCCAACAGGACCATTGCCAGCACCTTCAAAACGCATCACTGGATTGTCACGAATAACAATAAACTGGGAGTTGTCCTGAGTTATGAAAACAAAGTTTCAGGCCACGTTATGGTCTTTGGTGTGGATTCAAGTGAGGGCCACATCATGCCACCTCACATCTTCAAAGTCAACTGCTGAAGAGTATGATGATCTCCTGGTGCAATAAAGTTGCCGCTGGCAGACCCTGAGTGTGGCAGCAGGACTCGACACCGACCCACATGTCTAAAGAGACCAAGGCTTCAAAAGTTGTGCTACCACTTTGTACACTTCTCTCACTGTCCCCCTCCTCTCTGACTTGAACCCACTGGACTACTTCGTTTGGTCATATGTTGAGAACATCACCACCATGACTTCCCACAACAACAAAGCCAGCTTGATCACTGCCATCCGCCAAGTATTCACTGAGCTACCACCGATGTTTGTGGAAAAGGCATGCTCCTAGTTCCAGACCTGTATCGAAGCGGTGATTGAGGCTGAAGGCGGCTACATTGAATAGATTTCAGCTTTACTACATAACCAAGTTATCTGAATTGATTTTTTCAATAGCAGTTTCAAAATAAAGCTGTAGTGTCGTTTTCTTTAGGGCGAAAACTTTACTGTTCCACTCTGAAGTGTTAATTTTTTGATTATGGTAAGAAATTCATGTAATATGCATATATTTTGACAAACGTAAAAATGTACTTGTAGGGGGTGATCTCTACATTTTTAGTACCAGAAATGGTAAATCACATTTTAAAGAAAACCAAATAAAGAAAAAGAATTGGTTTTCGAAAATAGGCACAGATATTTTTCTTTAAGATGTTCTGATTTTTCCAATTTAGCTTAATCCTCCAAAAAAAAAAAATATATATATATATATGTCATCCACATACAGTACTGTTTCACAGCTCATCAGTACAGCTAGACAAGCAACTACCTCAAGCCAGGATCGAAACCTGACCCCCCTAAACAACAGTCGGAGCTTCTTACCATTGCATTATTCAGCTGCTACTATGCGGGAAGTAAATTAATAATGTTTTGACATTGTCCAAATACCTAAGCTCAATTTGTTTACACAAAGAGCATCGCTTAATATGCTAATGATAAAATAGTATTTTAGTTGTATGCCACTGAGACTAGTATTTTGAGTTAATTAATTTTGAAAAAAGTATGTTTAACCTAGGAAATAACAGAAAAAAAGAACAGTTTAAAGTTTAATTGGTTTTGAAAATGTTTAGATCAAGAAGCGAAACGGTACCATTTGCTGTTTACATGTTAAATGTTTAACGAAAGGGAAATGTTGATGAAGAGATAATAAAGTCCTGCGTGAGTGTGCGCATTCTAGAAAAAAAAGAATTGAACAAAAAACATTTGAGTGAAAAATATCAAAGAAAAGTGAAAGAATAACAAGAAAAGGAAAGAAAGGAAAAAGAATGATGGCAACAATTGAAGGAATGTGAACAGAAGGAAAGGAACTAATGGAAAGATACTGTAGAACAGTGGTTCCCAACCTTTTTTGTTTATGGCGGCACACTACTGAGTTCTTTCAATTGTCGGGGCACACTACTGAGTTCTTTCAATTGTCGGGGCACACTACTGAGCTACTGAAATTTTCACAACACATTGTTGAACTCTTTAAATTTTTGCAGCACACCTATCATAAAAAATGAATAAATTCTAATCATAAAACCTTTTTGCAATAAAATAATCAAAAAATAAACATCATATAAATAAGTCAGATCAGGTATTTAGTATTCTTGCATGATCCAATTTCTTCCACAGGTTGGAATCTCAAGTCTCAATACATAAATATTAGATAAAAAACAACTACAAAGAATCTGTTAAACAAAATAGATGATATTAAGCATCCAATATTTATAAACCCAGATAAGTTTAAAGTATCTAATAATTTAAACAAACGATTTATTAAGTATTTTAATTATTCATTTTTATAGTTGAACATCAGTATTATGTGTGAGTATTTATGTGTGAGTATTTATGTGTGAGTATTTATGTGTGAGTATTTATTGATACAAATAACTCCAGTCGATATGTTTTTGTTTTTCAGCTATAACAACTTGCAACTTCCACCTATAACTTCTTCACAGGACACCAGTAATCATTCCACAGCACACTAATGTGCCGGGGCACGGTGATTGGGAACCACTGTTATAAAACAGCGATTGAAAAGGGAGTAAAACTAAAATATAAAAATGCAAAGAAAGGGGATGATGGTGAAAGTCAAATATTAAAAAAAAAAAAAAAGCATTGAAAATCAAAGAAAATGAAGTGAATGGAATACACAATAGAGTAAAATTAATTGCAATGAAAAAGAAAATAAAGTTGAAATGAAAAAACTCCCTGATAAGCACTGAAATTATGTGCAACCTTCTCAGAAGCCATCAATATGAAAGACGATGACATGGCCCGAAGAGAAGACAACCATAAAAACAACGTTGGGGTCAGCGATCTTATTGAGCGGGGTAGCACATGGTTATTACACATCAACTAGAACTTTCTTTTTAATTCTATTAATGAACATTGTTAAAACTATAAATCAGCGTTTCTTAACCTTTCTACCTGTGCATGAACCTTAAAATAAATTATATGTCTCAAGAAACCCCTATGCAAAAACAATTTTGGGGAATCCACCTCAGATAAAACATGACGCCATTAAATATAAGAAGCTAAAACAGATAATTATTACAAAGACAGTGGATGCTGATTAACTTTAATCTGGGCAGGAGCTGCTCAGCACACAGTATCCAGTCTTGATAGAGTTCAAAAACCGACTTCAAAACCTAGTAGGTGATGCTATTTTCTCTGTACTGCAATCTCTGTCCCACAGAAGAGTCGTTGCAAGCCTATTTCTGCTCTATTATTATTTTCATGGCAAGTGCTTGACTGAATTCCAATTTATAGTTTCCTGTTGCCAAATTTTCAAAAAAAACACTCGACTAGCAACAACCACTATGTACGATTTCCTCCACTCTCTATCTGTGCCTAAATCTAAATACAGATTCCTTGGACAAAGCTTCTTTCGAAGAACTTCCTGCCTGAGGAACACTGTTCTGCTGTCCTGCTTCCTGGTTGAATACAATATAGTAACCTTCAAATCTAATGTAAACAAGTTCTTCTTGAGCCGTCCTCATAAATAATCAAATTCTACCCAATTTATACCATTACCGATTACTATACTATCACCTTACATTAATTAACTCTTATCCTTGAGTGGCTTTTGAAACTTGATAATTGGTGACTCCCAAGTAACAAAAAAAAAAATTGTAAAATCCAAAGCTATAGATCGGAGGAAACAGTGAGCAGGAAAAGAGTTCCACAAACCTCCAGTTATTGAAAAAAAAAAAAAAAGCTGCTATGCTGATGTGTTATAACGAGTTATCCGAATTGATGAAAATCACTACATCAACAAATTAAACAAACTGGAACAAAGGAAGCAGACAATTCTGAAGAAAACATACCATAATAGATTAAATAAATAGATAATTATGTATTATATCTTTCTCGTTTTATTTTCATAGTATATATTTTTGAATAACTTTTAAATAAGAAAAAATAACATTTTGTTCTCCATTTTTTTCAGTATTGCTATATAAATTTTATACTGTTATGCAATTGAGACCATTTCCAATATAAAATATCCACTAAAAACTTTCCGTTAGAAGGTTTAAGCTGGATAAAATCGCCCAGCATGTATGGTGCATTAGAAAGAATACTTCATCAAGGAATTTTCGTCCACACAAAAATTCTAGATGAGAAGTAATAATAAATACACAAGTAACCAATCTATATAATCGATAACCAATCTATATAATCGATAACCAATCTATATAATCTATAAAACCCTGTGGACCGTTCGGGCGTCTTCTCTTGCTTGCTTGATTCTTGTATTATAATAAAATCATATTTCTGTTTGTTTATTTGTTCACAATTTAATTAAAACATACAAAAGAGACACTGTTTCACCAATTAATTTTCATACTAAAAATGGATTTATATACACTTTTATTCCAGCATGGTTTCTATATATACTGTGCATTCAAAAGAAATCTACATTCAATGAATACCCTCATTTGCATATTACATCAAAGAAAATCTATTTTAATAATTAGCTCAATTTTCTAAATTGTTTGTTGCAACATAATCGTTTTAATTGTTCTATTTAGAAATATTATTTAACAGTGATTTATTTAATTTATATTCAATTTAAACTATTTTAAATTATTAATAGCTGACAACAGTTGCATTTAAAACTGGAAGTAAACTTATTTACTAAATCTATGAGAGTTATTTCCCATTTAAGCTATGAAAGTTACTTCACGTTTGATTTTCATAGACCAAGATTGATGTGTTTTATGTTTCCCTAAATCCAACATGTGGTCACTTTTTGTAACAAGTTAGGATATTTGGTCTATTATAAATAGTATGTGACTTACCCCTCGGCCCGACAATATGTTTCAACCGGGCAACGCCGGGTATATGCAGCTAGTATTATATAAAAGCTATAAATGCAAACAGAAAGGAAACAGCATCATTAGTTTCTTATTATTCTTTATTAGCATTATTGCAAAAAATCATAAGGTAAACCAATAAATGGGCTAAAAAAATGTTACTTTCAGAGACATTTTATAAAGTGAAACATGACTAGTGAAGGTGGTTTCAAACAAACACTGATCAAACATCTATATTATATTTCTCTTAGTCTGTCTATTCCACTTTTCCTTATAAACTAATGGTCCGATCTGGCTTAAATTTTGTATCGACCTTTGTTATGAAAAGGCACAGTGAACTAAGTATTATGGTACCATTTGATGCACAGTAAGGAATTAATAGGGATTAGTATTTAAATTCCATTTTTCTCAGAAACTATGGGAGCAATCTAATTCAAATTTTGTATTGAAATTTTTATGATTAGGTGCGGCAAACTAAGTATTATGGTGCTCATTCGATGCACAATTAAGGATTAATATGGATTAGTATATAAGTTTCACTTTTTTGAGAAACTACTGAGCCGATCTGTGTGAAATTTTGTATGACTTTGTTATAAGTTGCAGTGAACTAAGTATTATGGTATCCGTTAAAATAAAATAAATTAACAAATTAAACACTTAATGGTTAATAATATATTGAGATGATGAGTCTATCACATGTTTCTTTTTGAAAGAATTACTGTTTCATTTTACCAAATTAAACGTTCAAAGAAAAAAACGCTGGCCTTGAGGAAGCATATAGCTGTGACTGAAACATAATATGCAAATTTGTAATGAAATTAATTTTGTATGAATAAGAATCTTTATACCTATTAAACGACTATATTTATCATTGAGCACTCTCAAATAAGCACAACAAGGATTTGCTGAAATTTTATCATGTGGGTGTAAACTTTACTTGAATTACTAAGTTATGATAATACATGGCAATTAAGCTACACAGAATCCTCCGTGTTTCATTCCCGTAGGGAATCACCAGGCTAGAATGCATGGAATTTGTGTTACCGCTGATTGGTGAATGAATTCAGAAGCGATGGGCGGCAGTAACAATAAATCTGATTGGTTAACCAACTAAAATAAGCACCACGTGCCTATATATTAGCGCACACGGTAAGACGACTTCCGTTCATTTTACTCTGACATGTCCCTATGAGGATGAAACGCAGAAGATTCTGTGTAGCTTAATTGCCATGCATTGTAATAACTTACCACTTAGCTCTATTAATGTACTAAACACTGCCGAAGTAAATACTGACAATTGATACATAAAATATTATATCTCCTTGTAACATTTTATGTAGATATATACAATAATTATATACATATCATAATCTAAAGACAAACTGTTTCGCTGTATCACAGCTTTTAATGTGGCTAGATTAGCAACTCTCCCCAGCCACTGATCAAATAGACATACACACATATTAGTTATGGGACAATTCCAATATTTTTATCGATTTAGATACAATTACTGATTCCGATTCTGATTCTTTAAATGTTTTACGATGAAGTAGTTATTTTTTTCTCAATTATCGTAAAAAAACATGGCAAATGTGCATATATTTTCTAAAACATAAGGATGATCTATAGATTTTAGTTTTAATTTAAAATCAATAAATATTTATTACCAGCAGTGAAAGATTTTGTCTTTTAACAAAAATCAAATAAAAAAGACAATTAAAAGAATCGGTTTTGGTATTGGGAAACAGTTTTCCGATTTTTTTTTTTTCCGATTTTTTGCTTCCAATTCTGATACTCCTAAAAGTTCTGATTTTTCTGATTCCCTATTCCGATTAATCGCCCCAACACTAATATATATATATATATATATATATATATATATATATATATATATATATATATATATAGGCAAGAATATTTTGTTGAGATCTTACGAAAGATAATGGAAAACATTTTTTTAAGAGTCTAAAGCAAGATTTTGTATAATTCTGGATTTATAAGATGGACAAATATGCAAAGGGGATTTGGCTTAATTCCTTTTGGTCAAGACTGATTCATCCGTTGTTGCTTCAGTTGTCCATGGTGGTGGTGATGGTGGTGGTGATGGTGGTGGGTGTGATAACATCGTCTTATGCTCTTTCTCATAAACCTTTACTTACAATGCAGTGGATAATGGTCACATAAGACACTGGGAATAATATGGGCTAAGCTGCTAAGTATTATTTTTTTTTCTTCCTATCGTAAAAAAAGCATCTTTTTGTGGCAAGGTTCTGTTCTTTTTAGTTTTTTTTTTCTTTTTGTTGTTTAATTTGAGGTAGGTGCATGATTCAAAAAATGGATACCACCATAGACTATGGTATTGGATATGGCGATTTCTAAGCTTATCAGATCAATATTTGCATAATACATAACATTACATTACGTTACACAATAAAAAAAATTATTTATACCAAAGATAGGCTCAATATTAAAGCCATCACTTGAATATATTTTGGTCGACGTAAAACTAATAAAAGTGAAGAGAGCTTTCTACTCCAATAGTTTCTTCCCCAGAACTGCTAGACTTTGGAACTCCCTTCCAGGTCCCTGCTTCCCCAACTGTACAGACATGCAGGAGTTCAAATGTAATGTGAACAGACATCTTGCTGCCCAACTCCCCGCATAGTACTCCTGTAGCTTATGTTCCTAATAGTTAGCCCCCTACATCAAAGTGACAATGTGCCTTGTTTGGTGTAAAAATGTAATAAAAAAAAAGTATAAAGTAAAGGTATTATAACAAAAAACTTATTTGAAAATACGAGGGATGTGCAATAAGTAATGCCTCTGATCCACTTCCAGTTGCATGATCTAGCTGAAATTTTGCAGGTGCACTGATTTATATCTCTACGGGCTATGTGGCAAATTACAGCTCTGAACTAATTGTAATTTCTGTTTTACAGGTGTTTGAACTGAGTCAGGTGTGAAATCGAGCCTGTTGAATGTCGAGCAGTGATCCGGTTTTTGTATTTGAAAGGACGCACACGACAAGAAACTTTTGATGAAATGAAAGAAACTTATGGTGATAATGCCCCATCATAGGACCTTGTAAAACGCTGGCATCGTGAATTCAAACATGGCCGGAAGTCTGTGGAAACAACTCCCAGACCTTGTCGCCCCGCTTCTGCCATTGATGAGGCATCTATCCGTCAAGTTGAGGCTGCCATTTTGAAAGATCGGCGCATTACTATTCACCAAATAGCCCAAGATGTCAAGATTAGTACAGGGTCTGTGGAAACTATCATTCATGACCATTTGCATATGCATAAGGTGTCTGCCAGATGGATTCCAGATGGGTGCAGCCCTCCACTGGCAAGGTCATGCTCACGGTCTTCTGGGACCAGGACAGACTAGTGATGACAGATTTCCTGGCAAAGAGTACCACAATTACAGGATCCTATTATGCTTCACTTTTGAGGAAATTAAGGAAAGCTATCAAAATCAAGAGGCAAGATCAGCAAAGGTACCCTCCTCCTGCAGGACAACGCTCCGGTCCACAACTCGCATGTTGCAAGATCAGTAGCACGGGCGTGTGGTTATGAAATCCTCCTCATCCTCCCTACTCTCCTGACCTGCACCCTCTGGCTTTCACCTCTTCCCAGCCATGAAGTTGTTTTTGAAAGGAAAGCGTTTCCCAGATGATGCAGCCTTGATTCCTGAAGTGACGTCGTGGTTGGAGGACCAACCTGGGGTGTTCTACAAAAACGGTCTCCAGAGCTGCATCAAACGATGGGAGAAATGCATGACTCTGGGTGGTTCCTATGTAGAGAAAGACTAATAACTGTGCCAAGTTTTGTTGCTCTACTGCTATGGGAAGTGGGTCAAGGGCATTACTTATTGCATGCCCCTGTATCACTTGAAATCAAAATAAAAAATTCCACATGAACCTTCTTGTCAACCTAATAAGTACATGAATAAAAACCCATTACAACAATGATCTTATATTATTTTTATTATGATATACGAAAATGAAAATCACTATATCTTTGTGTCAAGGGTTGCCAGATTGGCTTTTTAAAGCCAAATTTTATGAATTAGGCCTTTTTTGAAGCAGTTTGATCTTCCCAAATTGTATATAGTTTTTTTTCAAAGTGTAATGTACGGACTAATTAAAAGAGCAACAAACAGAATATTATATAGATAGCTTTAAAAATGTAAAAAAGTAACTATAATTATCAAGAATATTTTCTGCAATATAGGCGGTGGGTAATTGATCTAATGGATGCCATTGCTGAATATGAAATCAGCTATCACATGTTTGAATTCTATTCAGTCTATTGTGCACATGTATACACAAATCATGTTCAAAAAGGTATGAACTCGCAATCCCTTTTCAGTTATGCGTAAAATAACTACTTATGTTCAATTAATCGTTTTCAATAGGTAATAATTGTTTCAGCATTAAATAAAGAAATGCCTAATCTTATTCAATCATTACTAGCAGGGCTACCTGAGGTTGCCCGGGGAAAGAGGCAGAGATAAGGTAATAGACGAGTTAAAAAAAAGTTTTAAACTTCTCCCTCTTTTTGTTACCGTTAGTTTCTTTTAACAACCCTTCTTCCTTCGACTGTTTAATCTCTCTCTCTCTCTCTCTCTCTCTCTCTCTCGTTTTATTTATTGTTCTAGATCAGGACATCTTTTCTTCTGACTGTTTCAATGTCAAAAAAAAAGAAAGAAAGTAAATCAATTTTATCTAAATTAAAAGTTCTATTTTGTAGCAAACAAATATGTGAACTTTCGTTTTATGTAGACATGGTAGAAAATCAATCTCTTTTAATTCAATTTTTTTTTTTTTTATTTCACTAAAAGTATTAAATGCTTAAAATTGTGCGAATCCATAACACTAGTGATTTTCTTATTCATTTGAACAAATTAAATGAAATAAAACCAAAACATTGAATATTTCAGTTTTGAAATGCAGTAAAAATTATTAACGAGTTTATCCAATTCCATGACTAGAGATACTGTATAATATAACAAATAAGATATTAACACTCCAACCTATCTTGAACGCCGTTGTATCAAGACTAACTTACTCCCAGCTTAGTTATCGCTTTCTTTTATAGGTTGAATGATCCATTCTCAAGGAGTGTTAGGATCTTCCACTATATCAGAAACAAAGGATACGATACGAGGTATTGATGATTAACGTTTTTTTTGTTGTTGCTTAGATTTGCAATAAATTTTTACTTTAAATAAAACAATGCTTAGAAAGGAAAGTCAAGAAGTCACTGAAGGATTTTTTTAACTTGAAAAGATTCTTTATTTTTTATAGTATGTTAATGGAATTTTAATTTAATATGACAAAAACAATGGAAATTTGCTAGCAAAAAAAAAAAAAAAAATGAAAAAATAACATCATTTAAATGGTTGCCATTCTCAGTCTGTTAGCAAGTTTTTCTTCGTGGGCAATATTTCTGGCATCTCATTGATTCGTTCTTATCACCCCTGGTTAGAAATAGAATAGCCCAAATGTTTGTGATCATACTCTCTCAGTATACCAAAAATATTGCAACAGTAACTCAAGGAAAAAGTTTACAGGGTAGAACAATAAAATTGTCGCTCTAGAAGAGACATGATTCCATTTCCGTTTGATGAAAATCAGTTTTCTTTTTTTGTTGCAGACCACCTACTAGTTGGCCAGTTGTGTACAAATCTCAAGAGCAATAGAAGCCGTCTATCTTGTCTGAAAGTGACACAATGTTAAATGAGTGAGATCAGAGATGCACTGCTGTACAACTCATGCTCTCTACCGATCCAAGTTATGAAAACAGGACCATTGACAGCACCCTCAAAATGCATTGCTGAATTGCCACGAATAACAGGGACGTGCACAGGGTGATAAAAACAAAGTTTCCAGCCACGGTTATGGTTTTTGGTGTGGTTTCAAGTGAAGGCCACATCATGTCACATCACATCTTCGAAGTTGGCTTGGAAGCCAACACCAATGTGTACCAGGATGTGCTGAAGAGTGTGGTGATCCCCTGGTGCAATCAAGTGACTGCTGGCAGACCCAGGGTGTGGCAGCAGGAATTGGCGCCAACCCACAAATCTAAAGAGACCCAGGATTAGCTTCAGAAGGAGTGCTATGACTTAGTACCTTTCTCTCACTGGCCAGCCCCTCCTTCCTCGACCTGATACCGCTGGACTACTTTGTTGAGTCATACGTCAAGATCATCATGAACATGACCTCCCATAACACCAAAGCCAGTCTGATCGCCACCATCTACCAAGTATTCTCTTAGACCCCGTCGGCATTGATGGAAAAAGCATGTTCCCTGATGTAGTGATGGAAGCTGAATCTGGCTACATTGAATAGATGTTAGCTCTACTACATAATCAAGTTACCTGAATTAATTGTTTTGAATAAAAGTTTTAAAATAAAGTTGTAGTGTTATTTTTTAGGGCGACACTTTTAACGTTCCACACTGTATATCAACAAACCTGAAACACTACAGGAATTGAAGAAAAACAGCAGGAAAGAAATTGGGGCTTTAAATTGAAATCGAGTTATTCTGCAATCCTTTATTATGTTTTGGAAAGGAGATATTGCTGTTAGATACCCAGAATATATTGCTCTCAGATGAAATTACTTGCAGAAGGAAATTTCACAGTGGAAGCGAGAAGATTACTCATAGTAGGGAATTCTATAGAGAAAAGGATTAATCTCAGAAAACATAATTCGAAGTAAAACATTACTCCTAGGCATTATCAACCTTCTTTGTTCTCAACATAATTGACTCTTCTGGTATCTATTTGAGGAGAAAAATGAAAAGAAAGGTTTTGATTTTTTAAAAATTTAATTGAATTATGTATTTGGCGATGAACTTATAGACTGCGGCTGTTATGTTCGAACCATGCTCATTACAACTTCTTTCGACCCCCCACGCCGTTTGGTATTGTCGAAAAGAAACAAACAAACAAAAAGAAATAAATCTGACTCGGCTGTTTTTTTTTTTTTTTGTTATTTTAGCAAAAAGCATTTATGACAATTACTTTCCAAACAACTTCTTGTTTTTGTAACTTTTCAATTCATTAGCCATGAAATTCACAACATCTTGCCGTCTGAACATCAGCTTAAAAATCTCTCTATCATGTGGCCACACATCCATCTCACCTGGAGAGTGTTTCTTTTTTCTCCGCGACCACATGCCGGCTGTTGCCAGTCATTTCTTGTCTTTTCCTTTACGTTCATCTTTTTGATGTGCACTTTGCTTCTCTCTTTTAGTTTTTCTTATCATTCAAGCCTGCACACACTTTCTAATTTTAATATGTACTTTTTTTTGTACTTCTACTAATATTTTCGGATACAGATGCTAAGTAACACTCTTCTTGTTCTGAAGATTTTATCATCACAGTGGTCATTACAATACAGTTTTTCTTTTTTATCAAAATCGTTCCAGACAACGCATGAAGCCACTTGATGCAAGAAGCTAAGAAATACTCCTTTAAGGTCAAAAACTAGCCAACAATAAAATGAATAGATTCCAACCCAGAAAACAGCAATTTTTTCATCTTTGTCAAAAACAATGCTCATGGAATGTAAGAACTAAAGGACGAAATAAAGGAAGCAAAAATTGTGTGGCCACTGAAAGTAATTCTAAGGTCCACTTTCTACTCTCCATAAATTACGAATTACATATGACTTTTGCCCGATCATGTCTAATGGGAAGGGAGCAAGCTATCCTCGTGGATTTGATAAAAGATTCCATTCCAAATTCTGTACAAGTTTCCAAGTTCTGCATAAAGATTCCTAAGTTCGCAAATAATATGCAAAATTAAATTCTGCATGAATTCTTTAAAGTAAAAATAATCCATATATTTTTTTATTCATTTTTTTTTTTGTGATAAGTGTAAAAGCTTAAAATAATTTTGCCAATGTATATATCATAATTATGTGGTTTAACATCTGTTTTACAGGTTTATATATATATATATATATATATATATATATATATATATATATATATATATATATATATAATCTGTGTGCATGTTAATGCAAAAAAAGAATTCCTACAATGGTGGCATTTTTTAACTCAGCATCCCAAGCATTCCAGAGTGAAATGTGAGAAAATAATTCCGAATAGAACATAGTTTTATTCACTAAATACATTTAGTTTTTGTAAATTTCATTTTTCTGAACTCAGGTTTGAAAAAATGTTAAGTCTCTTCCCATGACGTGTAAATATTCAACTGCCACTTGAAAGAAATCCCAAAGATCTTTCGCAGATAGTCTGAGGAGGAAGGCATCTGTCATCAAGACAAGTATGAGTTTAACAAGCATGGCCTTTGTGCAGCATGTACAGGTCTTGAGCGAGCGATGCTCAAGCCAAAACCATAAAACTTCCAAGGCTGAGAACCGCACCCACTCATCATTCACTCGACGATGATGAGTTACTATGATGGCAATCTGAACTTACTCCCCCCTCCCCCATGCAAGACAATAATTACAATTACACACGGCTAAATTATGAATAGTTACTGAGTCTTTTATACGATACTAGCAGCGCTATCCAGCATTGTCCAGGCAAAACTGTAACATATTTCTATTAATTTTAACGCCCATCCCTGATTTCCCTTTTCTTCTTCCAACCCCTGTTTCATTTTCGCCAAGCCCATTCCTCTGCTGGACACACACACACACACAAACACACACACAGATTGTCTTACAAATGAGACAGAATCAGAAAACAAATTTGCTAGAGAAACAACCCAAAAAGAGTCACGAGAAATACACAAAGAACGAAGAATGGGCCGACCAACAGTGTGCCAAGTATTTTCTGGATAAATTCATGCAGGATTTTATAGATAAAGAAGACTCCATAAACTGACCGAGAAGAGGATCGCTCCACTACGATCAGGAGAGAATTATAATGGCTGCCTAAGATTAAGGCTTGATGACCAAGGCTTTAAAAAAAATGAGTTGTTTAAGCAGGTTCTGCCATGCAGAAGAGTGTGGGCCACGTGACATCCAACTGTAAGGTTCTGTTGAGGGTGGCTAATATGCGGTCCAACACAATCGAGTGTGTAAATCTCTCCACTGAACGATCTGTAAAATATTGAATGTAGCAGCAAATCGTGGGAACATGTTTACCAGAAAAAACAGTTGGAAATAAGTCATACACCATTCACTAGGACTATTCAATTCCTACAGCTACGTACCTAGAAAACAGGGCCATAAAATCTGACATAGTAATATGAGAGAAGAAGGAGAAAGAAGCAACCTTAGTAGAAGTTTCTCTAATCATGCTCGGTTAAACATGGCTGAAATGGAAAAGATCATGCAGAATTACAAAAAGATCATGCAGAATTACCAAAAAACTTATTGTTTGACAAAGGAGTGCAAATAATTTTAAAAGTGTTTTCCTTAATCCATGGATTGTCATTGAATGGCTCATCTCATTGGAGGAAATGTTATTAGCAAAATAGATGTGGGTTATTATAAATTGTGATTATTAGCACATGGTTGAGTGAATGGCGATACATAATGTACAGGATTCACTCCTAAACTAATAAACCAACCATTATGAATTTAGGAACACAACGTCTAGGTATTAGGGGGATTCAAATGTTGATTTTACGTAATTTAATTTAATTTTATTAACTTTGGTGATCTGACGAGAACCGATGTGTCAATGCGATTGTGCTGTATATGTATTTATGTAAAAACAGGTGAAAGCTCTTAGTAAAAATTTCGATACCTCCGACTTTTTGTGAAGTTTGAACAGTGCTTGTTCAAAGAGAGAAGACAGATCAATTTTTGAATATGTCCTTTTAAGCAAAAATAATATTACTTTATTTTCATGTAGCCAAAAATTACAAAAAATTTATCGAATAGAAAGTTATTTATAGTTGAAAGTAATTTTCACGGAAAATTGAAGAAAATTGCATTTTTTGTAGATGTTTTAAAATAGACCGTGAAGAATGCAGAAACAGAGGGCATAACAGAGAAAACATATTGTAAGTTATATCGTAATGGCATCCAAGATGTGTAGCCTATATCGAAATACTTTTTTACTAAAAACACAATAGCAGTTGTTCTACTCAGTTTTCGTAATTTTTGGATATATTATTATTTTCGATATGACAATTAAGTAGTATTGTTTATGCTTTAAGGGACATATTTAAAAAAAAATCGATTCGTCGCTTTTCTTTAGAACAAGCAACGTTTTACACCATGTATCAATTAATAGAGGTTCTTCAAATTTCAGTATTTGGCGGGTATTTTAAAGATTTTTGATGTAATGACTATGAGTACATCCGGGTCTTTCCTCCTTGCCAGATTGTGATTGGATTTTTAAGTCATGAGTACCAACTGGTGGAGCCATCTGGTGAGAGTCATTGAAAGGTAGACAAGCCTCATGCTAGAAACACCAGCTGCGACTATGACACCCGTTCTCTACGGCGACTTACCGGATTTATTGCTCAAACTGAAACAAGATAACTCAGCTACTTCAAACGATATATATCCCTTCCGCGAGATTATATCAGTGGCAATTCGAAAGCAACTCACAAGTATAGAAGAAATAGTCTAACGAGGAATTTTTTTAAGTAAGTAATAAATGAATTTTAGTCTTTAAAATCCACGAAACAACGAAATATTTATTTACTTTTAACGCAGAAACAACACCGAACGTTTCCTTTTGAATTAATTCTTGTTCTTTTATTGAATAAATTCAGTTTCAGAATAAATCCTGTTGCCTAGTTTTCTTTTGTTCAGTGCGTTTTTAAAAAGTTTTCTAATTCGTTTTTTGTAAAAAAAAAAAAGAAAAAAAAAGAAAAAAAAGAAGCTCTTATTCATTATCGACAATCTGATTATTCGACAGATCTTGCGTGCTTGTACCTCATACATGACGTCATTTTCCCGGGATCAGGCCTGCTTTACGGTGGCCGTTGTAACAGAGTAAAAATGAAAAGAAAGCCAGAGATATGAAAGGCAGACTTACTGACAGGGAAGCAAAAAAGAAACATGGTGACAGATAAAGCATCATCACATACATGACGGCCACGGAAAAGATCACGTGACGTATGGAAGTGTGGCAAAGTAGAAAGTATATAAAAAGACGAACGACAAGGGATTTCTGTGCAGACGACTAAAAGAAGTTTGCCTTTTTTTTTTTTTTAGAGAGAGAGAGAGAGAGAGAGAGAGAGAACACTTTAGCCGTGATACAACTGTATTTCTAGTACAGCCGAAGTATTCCCATGTACACTACAACAATGGGTAAATTTTCAGATTAGATCCATCCCCACAATTTTCTTTTAAATGACGACATTTATAAGCTTTCAACTATGCTGAATACGAAAATCACATTAAAATTTTGCAGAAATAAGGAGTTATCGAGATATAAAAAGTTGTATTATGCATTGTATTCTTTGGCGGCCATCTTTTTACGCGCGTGCGCGCGCCATAAACAAATCTACTCATCTATGACTGACACTGCACTCGCGTAAACAAGATGGCCGCCAAAGAATACAATGCATAATACAACTTTTTATATCTCGATAACTAATTATTTCTGCAAAATTTCAATACGATTTCCGTATTCAGAATAGTCGAAAATTTATAAAAGTTGTCATTTAAAAGAAAATTGTGGAGGTGGACCTAATCTAAAAAATACCCAACACTGTGTGACTACATATTGTATTGCTTACGCTTTCTATTTGTATGTTTTCTGTTTGAGTTATGAGTAAGTACCTTCGGATAACATTACACAAATATAATTCAGATACACATACAAATCAGATCTTTATATAAAGATGACATAAATTTAAACCTTAACAATCATCTTGAAACAAATAAAACAAAAATTCTTACCAATTCTCAGAGGCATTTTACTTACCTGAAAATATAAAAAAAATACATATTTAAAAAAAAATACAATTTTAATGTGAACGCAATATATGTATACACTTTATATTGGATTCTAAAAGTTTATACTTTAATTTTTTCATAATCATTTGACAATATACATAGTTTGTAATAATGATAAAAGTAAAAGTTTACACTAACAATAATTGATTCGAGATGATTAAGATTAACTTGAGCTTCAATCTCTGACCCTCGTGTAAACCTTTTTAACAAGTGATCGTCTTCCAACTACCACTAAAAAAACTGTTCTTTCTTCCTCTGTACACTTAAAATCAAACGCTACTTCAATTAACAGAGGTTATTACGAAAAAATTTCCACCAGTGGAATGCATTATTGTCGGAATGTTTCTCTACATACTACAAAATAGCTGTTTTCAAAGCCAATATCAACAAATATCTGTCAAGTGACCATATGAACTAATCATAATTTTCAATCTTTTCGTAGTACTGTCTTACTAACCAATATCATCAAATTGCCTTGGTAAGTCGTAATCCATTAATATTATATACATACAAACACACACACAATATATATATATATATATATTATATATATATATATTATATATATATATTATATGTATATATTATATATATATATATTATATATATATATTATATATATATATTATATGTATATATTATATATATATATATATTATATATATATTATATATATATATATTATATATTATATATATATATATTATTATTGGCTCACAAGGAGCTTTCACGCAGGTCATGAAAGATCTGATTGATTATTATCATTATTATTATGATGATGATGATGAAAATATACATGGTAATTCCTTTCAGCTGCTGAACACAGGGGTGGGATTAACAAAGAATCTTATTGGTTGGCAGACAAACTTAATACCACACGTATATATAAAAACACAATAACGTCAATTCCATACATTAGCTTCTGTGCAACTTAATTGCTATATGCGTGTGTGTGTGTGTGTGTGTGTGTGTATAACGTGAATTCCGTGTGACAAACGCGCCGTTCCGACATTTGAAAAGACTACCGTAAAAATAACAAACGGACTTCTACTGATTCTATGTTCCAACAAAAACATGGCAAAAGAAGAAAAAGAAAGAAAGAAAGACATACTGAAGATGAAGTTTTACTTCGAAATAAATTTATAAATTTCAATATAAATTTCAAACAAAATAAATATCTGTTTATTTTGTAATAATGCGTTGTTTTGGCTTCAAACGTATCTAATACGTATTTATTTTATATATATATATATAATTATTATTATTTTACTTATATATAGTACACACAGACTAATGTTAGTATAGAAAAAGGAATGTAGATTTTATTTTCAACCTGTGAACAATTGTAAATCTATAAACTTAAAATAGAATTGTAACGAGAAGTTTTAACACACATTTTCGTCTTGTTCCTTTGCAAATAGACATTAAAAATAGCTGAGATCGAAAAAATATAAACTGAGGTTGAACGAAAAACGTTGGTATAATGAAGCAAAAAAATGTAATTAATTAAACAGTAAACATTTTTTGTTTTTTGTTTTAAATAACTTTACAATTTCACTTTGTCTTCCAGCCAAAGAAATCATGGCGACCAAATTATTTGTTTATTTGCACATCTGATATAACCAATGAACAGTATATTTTTATTTGCCTCTATTTCATAGAGTTTATTTCTGCTATAATTAACAAAGTGTCATTTTTTTTTAAAGAAGATCGGAAAATATGCCATCAGTAAATAACTTAAAATGACATTGTATTAAACTGAAGGTTGGAAAACCATTAAAAGTATACGAAATTTGTTTCGTTAAATAGGCAAAACAACTTATAATGAAAGGCTTACATTTTTATAAAGGTATTGTTTGTTTCTATAATATCAACACTACGTGAATATATAAACCTTTGCTCCAAATAATTATTTTTAATGGTTATCGTTACAATCTGTGAAAATAATGCATCTAACGTTAATTATTCAACGAAAAGTAATGCAGAAAGAAATTACCGAGCCGTTCCCCAAGATTTTCGGAAACCCTAATTGTTATGGTGTTATACGAACGCAATGGCTTTAAAACTGAAAACGTAAGTGAATTTCTGGCATATTTGTTATTATTTTCAATGCATTAAAACAAGAGACATAAATGAACAGGAGGAAGGGGGAAGAGAGAGAGAGAGAGAGAGAGAGAGAGAGAGAGAGAGAGAGAGAGATATGGTGGGGATAAATGTTTTAATATAAAGATGCTACACACATTTTTAACCATTTTTTATAGTCCCGGGCAACGCTGAATAGCATTGCTAGTTTTTTTTGTTTGTTTGTTATTTTAAACGCTGTGGTGTTTTTTTCGTCAACAGAATCCACCTGAATATATATATTATATAACACTTTAACCTAGTATACACGATTACTGAGAGTGAACCTTGAGTTAACTTTCAGCGGCCTTGCTTTATTTTGTCCTTTAATCCTCACATTCCCTAAGCAATGTTTATGACAAAGAGGGAAGAATTGATGTTTTCTGGATCAGAATCTATCCATCTATTACTTGTTGGCTAATTTTTGACCTAGACGTCAAAATATGTTTTTAAGCTCCTTACATCAGACGGCTTCATGCCTTGTCTAGAGCGATTTCCATAAACACTTAAACTTGTACATACTAATGACAGCGAATCTTTGACTTGTAATTCTACAAACAATCATTAAAAAAAAACCTACTAGGTTTAATAGTATGACAATAGTGGGGAAGACAATGATGTTGACTTGTATGGGAGTCGGAAATTGAGTGGGTGTTCGTATAATCTTTGAGACAGTTTGCAATGGCAACTCCACCCAGTGCAAAATACTTCACAGCCAACAAAAATACATATGTAAACACCACACACAAAAATAAATAAAAATAAGGATTTTTCTTTTTAAAAACTAAACATCAAATAAACTCACATAAAATATCAGAAAACACATTTATTTATCACCGAAAAATATTTAGGAAGAAAAGAGGACAAAAAAAAAACAGCAATTTAATTTTTATCAGTTTGTGTAAATGTAAAATTGAAGTTGTAGGAGTATGGGGAGTGGGTGGAGTTAAAGAATCTGATTGAATGTTCCAACATGTGTACTTCACCTGTATCAGTACAAGATGTCTTGTAGTGTTGTCAGAAAAGCGTTTTTGTTTTTTCTTTCTTTTTACCAAGCAAAGATAAGAGGCAGTAAAAGCTCCAGCGATGAAAGCATCCAAGGAAACAACCAAAACCAACTTAAACTCTACAGTTGAGTCTCATAATAATCTCTTTAGATCACCACAGTTAAGAGATGTTTAACCTGGTTAGTATGAGATAGGTGAAAATCTGAGAATAGTCACTGCATGTGGGTGGACGGCCACACCTCTTTGCAAAATCTAATATTGTCCTCAAACGAGATATTAATGTGACTGTGAAGAGCATAAAAAAACATGAAATTAGAATTTAAACGTATTTTCACCCCCAAACAAGGCGTATTGTCACTTGAACATAAGGGGCTAATGTTCGGGATTACGTCTAACAGGGAGTGTGGGGAGTTGAACCGCAAGATGTCTGTTCACATCACATTTGAATTTCTGCATGTTAGTACAGCCAGGGAAGCAAGAGACAGGAAGGGAATTTTAAAGTCTAGCAGTCCGAGGGAAGAAACTATTAGAGGAGAAAGCTTTTTGGCATCAAGAGGTGAGATTTTACTGTCCGTCTAGTTAGTCAAGAGGATGTACATCGAGAGGGACACAAGTGCTATGAGTTCATCAGAGCATATTCCATTAAAGTACTTCTAAAAATATATATATATATTGTCATCAACATGCAGTACTGTTTCGTCTGCCTGCTTCCCTCCGGACTACAACTTGGATGTCTTCAAGTCCAATGTTAACAAATTCCTAATGAACCGCCCCCTTAATTAAACACTTCATAAAATCTCCACACTAACGTACTGTACTTGCAATAACCCTTATCCCTGAGTGGCTTCCGGGCCTTGATAAGTGGTGATCACTGTGTAAAAAAAAAAAAAAAAAAAAAAAAAGGGATGCAATATTGCGGCGAAGGGACAGAGGTTGGAGCTTAATCGATAGTACAGGACTTATTACATTTGAGATTACATCCATTCATGAAGAGCTTTCTGTATCTTCGTAGATTATCGTACGAATATCATTTTTATCACTTTATTTGTTATTTCATATATATATATATATATATATATATATATATATATATATATATATTGTCATCAACATGCAGTACTGTTTCGTTGTATAACAACCCATCAATGCGGCTAGACATACAACCTTCCCCAGCCGTGGATCGAACCTACAACCGTCGCATTGATAGTCGGCAGCTCTCACCATCGGACTATAAATCAGTGCCATAACTATTTCTCCTCGAGTGTGTATTAAATCCACACCCACCCGTCACAACATTGCTCTAACCATCAGCTTGTTTACAAACAAACATATATATATATATATATATATATATATATATATATATATATATATATATATATAGAGAGAGAGAGAGAGAGAGAGAGAGAGAGAGAGAAAGAGATAGATAGATAGATAGATAGATAGATAGATGTGGGGGAGTTAAAAGAATAAGAATAAGATCAGTTTTTAAGAGGAGAGGATAAAGCAAAACTCAAAAAATTGTTTTCTTGAAATAGAGTAGCAATAAAATAAGGAAGTGGCAATATAAAAATATTTACTAATTTATACAAATTCATGGTATTAAGAGCTCTTATTTATCCTACACCCCTAATTGATGTATCATCCTTATTGAATAAATGAATAAATCTGTATACATTAGTTCATATTCATAGTCATTTTCTTACTTTATGTACAGGGCCCCAACTCTAATTAGGCCCCGTTTCTTAGTGTTTTGTCCGAATGAAATGAAACTTTGGTCATAACTAGTTTATTATATTCAAAACATCACATCAAAACACTCGGGTCTTTGGCCTTTTTTTCTCTGTTGACTGTAAAATGCTTTTTTTTTTGGTCACTTTGTATACTCTTACTCTCTCTCTCTCTCTCTCTCTCTCATATATATATATATATATATATATATATACCCCTTACCATTTTAACGTTTTACTGGGCTCGACAGACTCAGATCACTGATCTGATTGGCCTTATCCTTTAAGATGAAATTCATAATATACTCCATGAACAATTCCAATTGGAGAAGGGGGCCTATACAGAGATGATGCACTTTTCGTAACAAACTCCACAAATAAACATTACAAAAAAGCAATTAAATCCTTGCATAAATTCTTGAAAAATTATGGACTTACTATAAAAATCGACCATAATAAAAAAAAAATAGACGTAACCTTAAATCTTGAAAACTCTACTTTGAACACTATCATAAACCAAACCAATCTGTACTATATGTCCATCATGAATCAAACCACCCTAAGTCAATATTGAAACCAATAGTCCTCAATGTCTCTTTAAGAATTTCTAAACTATCTTTTAACAAAAACACAAAATATTACAATGAGGCCCTTAAAAACTCAGGATACAAATCACAACTCAAATACCTAAATAAAAATGATAAAAACACAAACTGCATCGAAAACTATAATAAACCCACTAGAAACATAACCTATAATATGGCCATGTCATCCCGCATACGAATGGCAAAAAATAATCAAAATACAATACAAAACCAAATTAAACCACAAGCATTAGCCACTAACACAAATAAACAACAAACCAAAATCCGTAAGCATAATAACAGACATAGGGAAATCCTATGATTCAAACTTCCATATTCTAAAAATCTTGCGACAAACATAGCCAGGGAATTCTTTAAAATATTAGAAAAAAACTTTAAAGCCCCTCATAGATACAATAAAATCTTTAATAAGAACACGGTCAAAGTTTCTTACTCAACTATGCCAAACCTTCATCAAAAAACAATTAGTTCTAACAATAAAAAAATTAGTAAGATACAACATGCAAGTATAGAAACTATAGCAGGCTGTAACTGTAGAAGAAAAAATAAATGTCCTCTACAAGGTACCTGCAAGATAAAAAATGTGACTTATAGCTGCACAGTGTCACAAACCCCAAATATAAATTATGTTAAAAGCAACCATACAAATCCCTTTTCATATTCTAAGTCAACCACAGTTATTCAATAACTGCATTCCCATTAACCAATCTACCGATCAAATACAACCAAACCTATTACATACCAATACCACTCCTAATCTATCTAACAAGAAATATATTAAACAAAATGTAATTTACTTCGGTTCCACATCTGGACTTATTAAACATAGGATTTCAACGCATAAGCACTCCTTAAAAAATCCTTCCTTGAGAAACCAGACTAGTTTATCTAAACATATTTGGTGACTCAATGATAGAAATATTCCCTTCAATTTAAAATGGGAAATAATAGGATCATATAAAGCATATATGCCGGGGGACAGATTCTGTGCACTTTGTAGATATGAAGCCCTTAAGATTTTAAAATATAATAAAAATAAAACCATTCTCTTAAATTTAAAAAACGAATTTTTTTCGGGATGCATTCATAAACGTTGGTTTAGATTCGACAAATTTAAGTCACCATAAATCATAAAATTTTCTCATTACTAATCTATCTTAAAATTTATAAATTAATAACTATTATTATTATAGTTTTTATTATTATTATTATTATAATCTTATCTGATATTTTTACCATTATTTTCTATTTTATTTTATTATCTATTTAACTTTAAATTTATATATTACTATTTTTATTAATGTAAGTTCTATAAATATTATAATTGCTATTAAAAATATTATTTTTATTTAATTACTACCAATAAGATCCATTTATTATATAAAAAGATTCAACTGATAACTAATTAGTGGTTTGAACAGTAAAATTCTTTATTTTTCTAGTTGAATATAATTATCTCCCTTTATAATTGAAATATTTAAGTGGATTTCAAATTTAGCGTTACTAACGATTTCAAACTGGTAATATTATTCCATTGGCGTTTCCTTTGAAAGTTTGTATATATCAACTTTTTTCAAACATTCATAAACTACATTTACCATCCAAATGAATGCATTAACGAACCATTAAAAGGTATTTACATTTTTGTTAATTTTTTTTAAAAATATCCTCTCTTAACCTTACCCTTCAACCCGATTTTATTTTATTTTCATTTTATCTTACTTTGTTTATCAACATCAAAAAGTAACTATTTTCCTTCATATTTTAAATATTTTCCAGATACATCTGACTTACTTCAAAAAAAAATGCTAGGTTTATTTTTGGTCTCTTTAAAAAAAAAACACCCAATATTTTTGCTGATGAGGAGACTTTGTTTAAAAAAAACTATATGATAAAATTATTGTCACAGACTTATTGCCTATCTCAATAAAAACATTTCCGAAACGATCGTACAATTTATTGATTTTGTTTGTTCTTCCTTATGGAATTGATTTTTAATTTTTAATTTTAATTATAAATTATCAATCATCTTACTCAATATTAAAATGGCTTTAGGATATATATATATATATATATATATATATATATATATATATATATATATATATATATGCCTATCGAGCTTATATGTCTGCATTGCAATGAGCAATGTTTTCTTTTATTTTAATTGTGTTAATGAATTTACTAATACATTAAAATATACTCTGCTCTTCATACTGTTGTTCTAATCCCCTTAAAATATATATATATATATATATATATATATATATATATATATATATATATATATATATATAATTATTTTCCACAGCCGAACCAATGTCGCAGCCCACAAGAGCCAAGAAAGCCAACAAACCGGAACTCCAAGACTCGAGTTTCGCCCTCATTTGGGCTCATCAGTTAGACATATTCGCGCTCAGGATTTGAAACCCGAACTTCTTGCATGCTAAGCGAGCACTCTACCAACTGAGCAAACATGCTACACACAAGAATGTCTATTAACTTACACAGATCAAGCAACCCGCGACTTTCTTGGCTCTTGTGGGCTGTGACATTGGTTCGGCTGTGGAAAATAATTATATATTCTCTCACACTTTCTAAATATATATATATATATATATATACATATATATATATATATATATATATATACATATATATATATATACATATATATATATATATATATATATATATATATATATATAGGTAATGAACATTTGTTACGCTAACACTTTTTTTCAGATATTTAATCATTCAAAATAAAGCTTAAATATTTCTCACTTTGGGAATTGAGTTATATTTAATAAACTCCAATTTTCAATTTATTCACTAAGTGACTCATCCATAAGTAAGTTTCTATTCCTCTCATCGGCTTTTTCTGTATGTTTACAGGGTGAAACAATAAAATTGTCGCCTCAGAAAAGACGACATGATTTCATTTTCGTTTAATGAAAACCGGTTTTCTTTTTTGTTGCAGACCATCTACTAGTTGGCCAGTTGTGTACAAATCCCAAGAGTGATAAGGAGCCTTTTATCATGTCTGAAAGTGACACAATGTTCAATGAGTAAGATCGGAGATGTGCCACTGTACAACTCATGCTCTCTCTCGATCTAAATTATGACAACAGGATCATTGCCAGCACCCTCAAAATACATTGCTGGATTGCCACGAATAACAGAGACGTACCCAGGATAATGAAAACAAAGTTTCCGGCCACGGCTATGGTTTTGGTCTGGTTTCCAGTGAGGGCCACATCATGCCAGCTCACATCTTTGAAGTCGGCTTGAAAGTCAACACCAAAGTGTACCTGGATGTGCTGAAGAGTGTGGTGATCCCCTGGTGCAACCAGGTAGCCACTGGCAGACCCTGGGTGTGGCAGCAGGACTCTGCACCGCCCACAAGTCCAAAACGACCCAGACTTGGTCTCAGAAGGCATGCTACGACTTTGTACTCTTCTCCTAACCCGAACTCACTGAACTACTTCGTTTGGTCAAATGTCGAGAACATGACAAACATGACCTCCCACAACACTAAAGCCAGCCTGATCGCTGCCATCTGTCGAGTATACTTGTGAAAAAGGCATACTCCCAGTTCCAGACCCGTATTGAGGCGGTGATTGGGGCAGAAGGCAGCTACATTGAATAGATGTCAATGTCAACTCTGCTACATAATCAAGTTACCTGAAATGATTTTTTCAATAAAAGTTTTAAAATAAAATAATGTTGTGTTGTTTTCTTTAGGAATACAAATTTATCGTTTCACCCTGCATCTATGTTATTTTCTGTTTGTTAATAGTCAAAAATAGTAAATAAAAGCCTAAAAAGGCCGAAATCGTCTATTGTAAACAAAAAGAAAATATCACCAGAAATAGTAGTACTCTTTAACCGGTAGCTGTAGAAATAGATAGAGCAAGAAATATAGCAAGCAGGAAGAAACTAATTTTGGATTTTGTCTTTATTTTTTTATATTTAACTGAATTTCAATCTTTTGGGGGAGGAGGGAGTGGGGGGATTTAAATGAAATGAACTCAATGTGTGTCTTAGTTTTTATTTTTTTGTTTTTTCTAGTAAATATATTAACGATTAGCAATAAATGCTGTAGTACAACATGCATTTTTCTTGGATGAAAATTTAGTAACTTTTCTCATATTACAGTTCGCATTTCAGTGAATAAGAAATACTTCATGACTGAGGCAATTTTTAATCCATGTTACAATCACGAGTGCCCTTTTTGGGAAACTGGAATTTTACCACATTAAAAATTGACCTTGTGTCATACATTGTCCTCGTGGTGAGGCAATTATATAAAAACATGCATTAAGTTTCTATCCTAGAACTGCTCGCCTGTGGAACTCTATACTACAGGGCTGCTTCTCAGTTGACTACAATCGTAACGTTGTCGTTACATGCAAACAAAGGAAATAAATAAAAAGCTGAGTCAGCATCTTTTGTTTTTAAACAAATGTTTTTTTATTACCGTTATAACTGTTTTGACGCCACTTAAATGTCTGTCACCATCGTCCATCTCGCCTGGTGTACACTTTTCCTCTCTGACCCTATGCTGGCCACAGCCGGCCATTTCTCGCCTTTGCTTTACATGTTCATTTTCTTTGACATCCACTTTGTTTCTCTCTAATCCCATGCTGGCATTAGTCAGCCATTTCTCACTTGTGACTTCACGTCGATTTTCTTTGATGCAGTCTTTGTTTCTGCCCTTTTTTTCTCGATTCCTTTTTCTTCTCACGCACACTTCCTGATTTGCATATGCGCATTTTTCGACTACTGCTGCCGCCACTACTAATCTCTTTGCAGCCAGCCATTGCTCGCCACTGCCAACACTTTCCCACATGCTCATATGCACTATACGTTACACAATATGGTAGCTTTCAAGTCTAATGTAAACAAGTTCTTGTTGAGCCTTTCTCTTAAATAATTAAATTCTACCAATCATTATGGTGCTGTCTCATCGTTCACATGATACTCATTAACTCTTATCCTTCGGACCTTTATAAGCAGTGATCCCCTTCTAAAAAATCAAAATTAATTATCAACTTCTTACTGAAAAAAAAGCATACAAAAAATATGTCCACCATTTTGCTAAATATTCTGTAAAATGATAAAATTCTCCTGCATTATATAAAAATAATTTTTTGACAGGAAAATCACTTATAAAGGACTGAAGAGCACTCGAGGAGAAAGGTTATTTAGTGTCAGTTGGTCAGTAAGACAAAAGCTTCCTCATCGGTAGGAGTGGAAATTGGGTACAATTTAATTATTTAAGGGGATGGCTCAACAAGAACTTGTTTACATTAGAATTGAAGATGACCATATTGTAGACAGCTGGAAAGTGCAGTGGTATAGAAAAATGCGGTTCGCTCCAGGCGGCAATATTTTCAGGAGTTAAAAATAGAAAATATAAAAATCAAAATAATAAAACGCTGATAACAAATCTGAAATTTTATACCAAAATTAGTTTTTAAGTCGTTATATGTTTTTGTGTTTTATGTGTGTAATACTGTTTTTAGATCTTTTTTTATAATTCCATGAAAATAAATATTTTGAAGACTTTCTGGAATTTTGAAGGTTAATGGATTATCAACGGTCAGCAGAGGGGGAAGGGGAAAATCTTACGACTGCCCCAGGTGGCAAAAATAGTTGCTGCGCCACTGTTCCACTAGCGGGCAGTTCTAGGAAATAAACTTCAGTTAAGCTATCACGCGGTTCACCAGCGACATCTGATGGTAAAACTGCAAACCTTCCTAGAGCAAGATATTTTTTAGCAGAAGAATATCTACTCTAAAATATTTACTTAATGTTACAACTGCAAATAGCTAGAAATATGCGGTGATCCGCTGTCGATGTAAGAGCGAGAACATCAAAGAGATGTATCTGAAATCGTCGGAAGTTCTCTTTGCAGAAGATTCTTAAAAATAGATTCACATACATTTGAAATGTGGAGCATGTGACAAGTATTAAATAAACACGGTGAACTTAATTTAACCTTTATAATACTCTTAGCGTATATTCTGTAAATTTATTTGTGAAAATCAGTTTTTTATATAGTTATAGATGGAATATAGAACACAGTTTTGCAGAGGACTGTCGAAATTTTGAAGACCATAATTAGGATCAGAAATATTTGCTTTATATCTGACATTGTAAGACCTCATTATACCGAATGTGGTGCAATTCTAATTAATTTTAAAGCGTAAATCTTCTCTATTTATATATAAAAGGCATTTTGTCTGGGTGTGAGTTCGTTCCCTATAGAATCGGAAACAGCTGAGTCGATATTTTTTTTTATTTCACACCAATATACTTTATTTATTTGTCTGGTAGTGTTCTTAGGTTTTGTTTTGGAATACCCTTGATAAGTATCACAAATCGATAATTAAAAAATCCAATTAAAGAAGTAACAGCTCGATTTTGATCAAAGTTAACACTCTGATACAGCCTTACATGAACAAAGTATAAAATCAACAGTAGTTTTTTTTTAATAAGACAGAGGCGTGTTTACGATGAATGCTTCTGTTTAGAGCACAATTGAGCTTTTACTTACTTAACTTTTGCATTTTAAATTTTACTTCAAGCCATTATATAAAAATAATTTTATAAAACCAACAGTAGGTTCTCTACAGTGCAACATAGTCCACAATACATTGTAGTCCAAGTCACTGAGAGGAGGCATGTGAAACTTCCTCCCAGTGCATCATAGTGAGTCCTCGACTAGAACAGGCAATCAATCGATTTGAGTGAAAAATGGGTGATTTCACCGATTTCGATGACAATAAAAGTATTGGAAGTGTGGAAAATTTATTGATCCTAATTCAATCCCGGGTAACCTCGAGTTTCCCTGCTAGTCTTATATCTATAATAGGGCCAGGTTTGCAGAGGATTTTCGAAATTTTGAACACCACAATTATGATCAGAAATGTTTGTTTTATATTTGACATTGTATGACCTCGTTATACCGAATGTGATGCAATTCTAACCAATTTTAAAGCCTTTAAATGTTTATAATAATTACTAGACTTTCAGCCTGTTTAAAACAAAAGTTATAGCTCACTGACTTTAAATAAGTACTTTATGTTAAATTGATGGTTGAATATGATTAAATTTGTGCTCATATTTTGCATTAAATACTAACCATTATTAATCAATTACTATGCATCGAACAGATTCTATAATACTTAGTTCGCTGCACCTTATCATAACAAAGGCCCTTACAAAATTTCAGCCAGATCAGCCCAGTAGTTTCTGATAAAAAGTCAAACGGACAAACAGACAGATTAATAGAAATATAATGTAGATTATTACTTTTAGTAGTACTAATAGTTTTTTTCCCTTCTATGTCAAAACATATATGGCAAGGGTGCTTCATAACAAATTGAGTACCATTCTGATTAATAGTTTTAGAACGTATACGTATTTATCAAGTTTAGTATTAGCAGCAATAACATGCTTTTACTTTTCCTCTCTAGATTATTTTTGATTATTAATAAAGGCAGAGAGAGAGAGAGGGGGGTAGAGAGAGAGAGAGAGAGTGTGTGTGTGTGTGTGTAAAGGAAGCAAGAGTGATAAGTACCATATACAGAGTGGTGGTGTCAGGAGCATTATATATATATAATCTATATAAAAAAAAAAATCTCGCATTGTTCTTGGCTTTTAATTTTACCTTATAATTTTCTTCAACAATGCTTCAAGCAAACTACAACCTACTTATATATATATATATACTAGCAAAAGTACCCGTCGTTGACTGGGTTCAAAAACAGCCTACAGAAAATGGACTCTGATTTATGAAAGTATGATAGGTTATGAAAAGAAAGGGTCGTAAAGAGATAGCTTCAAATATGGGGGTATCAAAACCAAAGCAAAATAAGATGAAAGTAAAAATAAAATAGATAAACCCCATAATTTATTATACTATACCTGTTCACACTGAAACACTTATCACAATATTCTGTGGATCTATATTAAAAAAACCTTGTTAAACTTTGTGACATATTTCCATTCTATGGAGGCCAGGCGCAAACGAACACCCCATAATTTTATTATACCATATTTCTAACAACTGAAACATAATTATCAAAGTATACATACGCAGATAGATATGAAAAGATTTTATTAAAGTTTGTGCCTATTTCCATTCTATGGAGGCCAGGTGCGAACGCAGACCCCACAATTTTATTATACCATCCCTATTTAAGTTAAAACATACTTATCAAAGTATTATTATATACATCTATATCAAAAACACTTGTAAACGTTGTTTTTGTAATTTTTAAATGTTTTATTTCCATACTTTTTAGACCAGGCGCGTACGCAAACCCCACAATTTAATAAATCATCATTATGCCAAATCAAACATACCCATTCCTGTGTCTCAATACATCTTCTATCATTATGTGTGATCAGTTACTATAATAGCCAACCATATAGGAGCCTATTCGTGACCAGACACACACACAGACGTTCAGCTTTATATATATATTATATATATATATATATATATATATATATATATATATATAATATATATATATATATATATATATATATATATTGGCATAATGGCAGCAGTGGAACCCACACTAATATTAACAAATCAACGTTTATATCAATAATAAGTCAACTCCCAAATTGGCAAGGCTGTGATTAAACGTTATTCTAAACACGAGTATAAACAGCTCAATGAATATAAAAGAGGTGACTATCCTAGGGCATCTATGAAGAGCACCTAAGAGGGGACATAATCATAGCACAGCCAATATTACTATTTACACTGTATTAACATGAGTGTAATGCTGCCAATAAAATCAAAGGCATGTAATTCATCTAAACGTAATGCAGAAGTAGTAGTTTTTTATTTTTTTTTTTATTTTTTACAAGAGAGTCATCGTTTACCAAGTAAAAAAGTACAAAATATAGGCTCTGGACGATGGATGATCCTCTTAATGTGCGACCTTAAGAGCAAATGTCACATAGCCCACTGCATAATTCAGGTCATTAGCTTTTCAACGAGTCTTCACGGAGGTATATATATATATATATATATATATATATATATATATATATATATATATATGTAGCCTGGCAAGGCCACAGGTAAGACAACCAAAGACACAAAACTGACAAATGTAGAGGAGACAACCGAAGCAGCAAAATCGACAAATGTAGGGGAGACAACCGAAGCAGCAAAACCAAAGCTGCCTGTCAAGACACTATATATATAAATGTAGGCAAATTTGGTCATATTTTATTGGTTTAAAAAATATGTTTTTTTACCAATTGTCATAAACTTTGAACAATAGAATAGTATTATAATCTTCAAAAAGCCTGCAGATTTTTAACAGAAATGAATTGGTGTATGTATGGAATGAGGAAAGGAGATGAGCAACGAAACAGACAACATAGAAATATTAACACAAACACCTGTTTAAAGTTTTTAATTTCTTTCTCAATATTTTGATAAAATGTATTAATGTAATGTTACAGTTTCGATTACAGACATACACTAAAGCTCCATTTTAATAAGATAATTTCAGTTCTAGGTTTCTTTATTCATTTTCAATTCATTCATTCTTTCGTTCTTTATAAAATTTATTTTCTTTTTCTACTTCTATCTTTTTTTTTTTTAAACCATGTCCAATTATTCTCTAGTTTTCACTGTTTTATCCTTTCTTTTTTAACAAATAAATTCCATTTGGTTGGACGGTTCTTGGTTTCCTTTTTCCTTTTTCTTGTTATATAACATCCTTTTCTACCCTGTGCCCGCCTTCACCTTATAATAACATCACCCAAAACCAAATTACCAACAATGAGTGGAACCCTTGGGTAAATAGACAACCACAGCCCTTCATTAATGGAAACAGTCGGTGCTTACATTGTACACTTAGTTTCTCTCCCCCCTCCCTCTGACTTTGCTCTCTCTCTCAAGTTCAACAACATGTGAACTACACACAAGGAAGAAGATTAGATAAAATAAAACTAAAACTACAAAAGAATGTCTTTAGAAAATTACTTATAAACAAAAGAAAGGCAGTAACAAAGCAAAAAATAATCAGTCACCATAGATTTACCAGTTGTGGGTGTACATCTGCTATGAACATGGTTGATAGTCGACTTGCTCTTTCTGTTGTTTAATAGAGTTAAAATATGATGAGAAAATACTTTCTTTTTATTATCACTTTGTTAAAGCTGGGTATGGCTCATTCATCAACCGTGAGATCTTTTTAAGATTCTAACTGTCCCTTGAAATGCAATTGTTTGAATCTCTCTTGCACTTAGTTCAGCGGGTATATTTGCCAGGTAGTTTTTTGAAATTCTTTTATATGAGTTCAGTTGTTTCTATAATTACTTAAATGATGAAAATCTTCCTAAGATTTCAGTTTCTTTTCATGTCATACATAAGACCTTGGTATTTTATCTTTTCTCTCTCAGCTCTGTTAAACCCATCATCACTGGGGGCACTAACTTCTACTAAGGTTGCTTCTTCTGTCTCTTGAAGTGCTATTGCTTGACTCTCTTGCACTTAGTTCAGCTAGTATATTTGTCAGGTAGTTTTCTAAATTCTTTTTTATGGGTTCAGTTGCTCCTACAATTAGTTAAATGTCAGGTTTAATAGCTCCGTTTCTAGGTACATAGCTGTAAGAGTTGTATAGTCATTGCGGATGGTGTATAACTTATTTCCAACTGTTCTTTCTGGTAAACATGTTCCCAGGACTTACTGCTGCATTCGATATAAAACTCTCTAGTTAGGAAGATTATGTGGTAAAACAAGCAGAACACAAGAAAGATAAAAAAGGAATAAAAAGTGGCCGGAGGAAAAGAAGAACAACGTTTCTAAGTTTTATCCTAAAAAAAAGTATTATCAACAAAGAACAAAAAAAAATTTCAATATCTCTACTATTATATAAAATAAACTTTGTCTGAGTGTGTGTGTGTGTGAGAGAGAGAGAGAGAGAGAGAGAGAGAGAGAGAGAGAGAGTTCCCTATAGACTCTGGAACGGCTGAGTTGATTTTTATAAAATTTCACACGAATGTACTTTATGTATATGGAAGTGTTCTTAGATAGATTTTGTATTAGAATGTCTTCAGTAAGTATCGATAATCGAAAAAATCCTATGAAAGAAGCAACAGGCGATTTTAACCAAAGTTAACATCTTATACAGCTTTACATCACAAGTGTATTTGAGAAGTGTTATTACCGCACAAGCAATAAGGCCCAGCATATTTGTTATATGACAGAGGTGTGTTCGAAATTGAACCATGATACTTGGCTTTTGCATTTTAAACTTTAATTCAAGTCGTTATGTCGAAAAATAATCTTATAAAACCAATCATAGGTTTCTACATTGCAATATAGACTACAATTTTATTGAAAACGGGTGATTTAATCGATTTCGATGACAATAAAAATATGGGAATGTGAAACATTTATTGATCATCATTTAATCCCGGGCAACGTCGAATCTCCTTGCTAGTAGAATAAATTAAAAGCAATTTACAATTTATTTCATTCACTTTACTTCAATTAAAGTTCTCAGAAATTAAATGACCCCCTTTTTGGGGGACTAACACTTGATTTCTATATGAAATACGATTTGTGCATTCCATTAAAGTTTTCCTTACATCTGAAATGCTGAGTTAGTAAAAACATGAAGAACTTTGATTTTCGACAGAAAAAACAGGAAAATAGAGAGAAAGACAAAGTAAGAGGTAGGAAGAAAAGGAAATAAAATCCAGTCAAACAGCGAAGAAAAACATAAGCATGTAAGGCTCTAGCAATTTAACAGAAATCAGATATTAAAAAATATATTTTTTTAAAAAGTCGATTAAAATTCATATCCTTGAGAGGCTCTAGAGATTTAAGTGAAAATCGTTTTTTTCCGGGTTAAAACAAGATGGAATTCTACAAAAATACACAACGAGTGAAGAAATGAGAATTTATCACGCTAGATAGAAGGTACGGGGGGGGGACAAGATTATAAAGGTATGATAGAAGTATGATAATGGTTTGATTTATATATATATATGTGTGTGTGTGTGTGTGTGAGGGTGTGGATGATGAACATATGATCTATATGATATGATAAAGGTATGATTATATATATATATATATATATATATATATATATATATATATATATATATATATAAAGAGAGAGAAAGAGAACGAGAAAAAAAGATTTGTATGATAAATGTATGGTTGCGGTATGATATGATAAAGGTGTGACAGAATTCTGTGAGTGAAGAAATGAGTAATTATCACAAGATGATGAATGTAGTTTCTTTGCCTTACTCTCACAGCGAAAAGTTAAGCACAAAGTCAGTTTATTGTGAGAATCACCCTCCTCTTAAATTTGAGTACTCTAGATTGCTATAAAATAAGCTATTCCCTCGTTAGGATGCTTCATGTAACCGACAATAAACCACCCTCTCCTAAGAAAAGGGTAGATCATGCTTTGGAGAATGGCCTCTTGGGAAAGATTAGAACAGTATATTTCCATCTTGAAGAATGAGTAAAGAAAACATCAAAGCATTATCTTCCAATCATAAATCACTCACTAGATGATAGACGATGTGGTTCATATTACTTGGATTATTCAGATTACTGTTCTCATCTTCAGTTTTATTCGCACTATGTTTTGGTTGATGCAATCTTCAAACTTCTTCAGGTTTTATCTTACTGCAAGGATCAATGACGTAATGGATAAAGTACTTGGTGAAATTCAATGGTAAGTTATACTCGTCTTGAGGTTAAACTGTCAATCCTCAGTGTATGCAACACTCAAAATACAATTGCAAATTACCTGGGATTTCTACCCAGTCATGGCTGACGGAATGAACGCATTCTATTCCCGTCGATTAAATCTGTGTAGATTTTCCTGAGTTCGACAGAAAAATTCCCGAGTTCAACTTGAAGAATATTGGGGATTACATCGACAGAGCAGTTGTGCGAATAAGGTCCGAGATTATAATCGATTGAACCGTTGTGTGAATAATGATCAAGATGAGAAGAGTAGTCCGAATAATCTAAGCAATATGATTTATCATTCCTCATCTCAAATATTCAAAAACATATCATGTATTAAAGTACAGTGTTAATATCTGGTTGCGAGCTTTAAGCATGTGAAATGTGTGGTTGCATTGGAGCTCTCTCTGACATCAAAAATGCATTCAGATGCTTTGAGATTATAACACGTGTGACATGAATGTGTGAATGTAACATTTTTATTACTTTTGGTTGCTTCATTCTTTGTATTATCATTAAACTCTGCAAGTGTTCAGTAGTAAAGGACAAACAAAATACTTCTGCATCATATCTTCCTTCTCTCCACATTTACAGATGATTGGATCGTTTTTGAATTTTTGAGATGAGGATTGGTTATTCGTATTATTTGAATTCTTTGGCCTATTGATCTCATCTTCAGTGTTATTTTTGCCACGTTTCGGTTGGTTCAACTGCCCATCTTCTTCAGGTCTATCTTGTCGAATTCGGGGATCTTTCTGTTGAACTTGGGAATCTGTATGGAATTTTGAACAAAATCCGATATTTAATCCATGGGGGTAGCATGTTCTTGTTCTGTCAGCCATGACTGGAAAAAAAAGTCCTAAGTAATTCGCAATTGTATTTTGAGTGTCATCTGCACCGAGAATTAAACCTTCAACCTCCAGAAAGGTGTAACTTTATAACTGAATTTTACTGTAACGCACTTTATTCACCACACTCTTTGGCCGAAAAGTTGTGAAAATAACAGTGAAGCTGAGAACGGTAGTCTGAAGAATCTAAATAATATGAACGATCGATTTTGTAATTCCGAATGATCATAACAGCTTTTGATCGAATTAATGTATTCAAGCGGTTCAACATCCTACACTGAACCCACGGTGCTTCTGAGACAAGAGGAAGGTCTTATTATCCAGTTCTCTTGTCCTCAGCTGTAATCTGGTCTCTTCCTAAAATTGTGCTAGGAAATATAAGCAGAGGAAACTTGATGGCACATCTGGGAACTTCTGGCTTCAATAAGTTAAAGCGAAACTTTTAAAGAGTAAACAAAAAGAGAACTCAAGCACTAGAAGTGGAATTCTTTATACTTTCCTTTGCTTAATGTGCGGGTGTAAGGGTTAGGGATAGTGTGTGGGTGGATGGGGTGGCAGTGGCAGAGGGGTGGGCAGTTTTCCAGATTCAAAACAGCACATGGGCGTGGCGCACAATGTACTGACATTCCACTTGTATCTTATCTTGTCTACAAATCCCTTTCAACCCAGGGGAAGAGCAATTCTTCATGCCTCAGAAGAACAGGAATTTAGAATAGCGACTAATCCAAGCAATAAGATGGAAGCTATTTATTAGAATAATCCAGAATTTGACATATTCTATATTTATTACTCTACTATTTCTGGATTTCTATTATAGACACATGCACAATTGACACATTTGCAGCTTACAGACCATGTTAGAAAACTATTCTTAACATGAGGAGGAGGAGGAGATTTGTTAACTATTCTGTACTTTCTCCTAACAATATAATAAACAAACGATACCATAAAAATTATTGTTTTTTACACTTCTTCATCCCAAGCAAGGCATATCGCCACTTGGACGTAAGGGGCTACTATTTGTAATAATTTGTAACAGGGGACTGTGGAGAGTTGACCAGCCAGTTGTCTATTCACATTACATTTAAACTTCTGCAAGCTAGTTGTGAGACTAACCGTAGCCCTCGGCGCAAGAGGGTCCGTGTGTGCCTGGCGTGTGGGGTGGTGGCTGATCCTGTGATCGGGGCAGCGGAAGAAAGAGTTTCAAGATGGCGCCTGCCTGCTTTTATTAGAGACGGAATCTCGCAGGATCGCGCGAGATCTCGCGGGGATGCAAATTAGCTAGGCCATCTTGAGTAATAAAAATCGGTCCATTGGAGGTGCGAGGCAGTCGGGTTCTGACGTTCGTGGCGATCAGTACAGTGACCGTTGGGTTCCGTTTCTATTCGTGCAGTCAGCTGAGCTTTGTTAGTTGCCTTCGCGCCGTGGCTGTCATTGTTTGTTGGTTTGCTGTGTGTTGCCGTGGTTCTTCAGTGAAACGTTTCGTCGCCCACGACGATTCTCACCGTCTCCTACACAAGATACTCTTACACTAGTACAGTCAGAGAAGCAGGAAATAGTGAGAAAGTTCAGAAGTCTAGCAGTCTGGGGGGAAAAAATTAGCATCTTGGGATCTCAACAGTTTAAGGATGGGATTCTGTTGCTTGTTGGACCAGTCTGGAGTATGCATGTCGAGGGGACACAAGTGCCTTAAATTCATCCGAGCACTTTAAATTTGAAACTCCTATTTTAAAAATAGGATGGTCTATAAATTGTAGAAGTACTGCACAATCTAATCAAATATATCAGATCTAACAAATAAAGCCCACCTTCCTGGGTTAAGCATTCTCATAAGCAAGATCGCTGATTGTCGTCAATGATAATGCATAGCTCTCGATAAATGAATAGAGAATTCTGGGCTGCTGAAAGATGCTTAATGTAAGCATTTAGATTTCATTTACATTACAGGTTGAATTGATAGCATAATGGATAAGAAGTTCACATCTTCTCAAAAGTGATTGGGTTTCGATCTCAGCTCAAAATATATGCTTGTCTCGCCCTACTAAAGAGGTGTAATGCAGCAAAACAATCTATCTATTAATAACTATTAATAACTATATATATGTGTTTAAGATAACTATTAACAAGCAATCTATTAATAACTATTAATAATTATATATATGTGTTTAAGATAACTATTAACAATCTAACTATTAATAACTATATATATGTGTTTAAGAAATGAATTGAAGGGATAAAAATCTAACAAACTTAAAAAGAAAAATAGGATTAAAAAATAAAAGCAAAACAAAAACATGGATGAGAAATCAATATTTCGCCTTCATAATGTTTTGAAGCTTTCTCAAGATAATACAATGTTTCACGAAAAAAAAACCTGAAGTATTTTATCATTTAGATAGAGGAAAGGGAAAAGAGTAAAAGTTGTTGAGGCGCAAGTGAAAGTGCGTTCAAGAGTAAGAGGTTGACGTATACATTAGCAGAAAAGGTAAACATAGTAGATGTGTGATGGAGTGGTAAGCAGAGGTATGGTGTGGATTTAGTAGGAAAAGTAGGAAACCTAAAAGGGAAGCTAGGAAGATTTGTGTCGAAGTTTGTAATGAGAAGAGGAGACGAAGAATATATAGAAGAAGGTTATGTAGAATTGGGGCATAAAGTAAAAATCAAGTTAATGCTTCTTTATTAGAACAGCGTTTCCCAACAACGTTTTTTTTTTTTTTTTTGAAAAATTGGGTAGTTTTAATCGTATATTTTGTGCTTATTTGAATATCGTCATCAGATAGAAAGTTGAAAATATGAATAAAATCAAATTTTTGTTAAACAAAAGCATTTTTGACATGGCCAAGTTTGACGAATCTTATCCTTATAGATTACTAGCAGACTGCCCGGTCATAAAATATACTAAAATATGATATTTTAATTTATGCAAATTTCGTATTTATTATTATAAACCCGATTTGCTATTGATTATTATATTGTACCCAATATATAGTAATGATTTCAAAAGCTTAAGTAAAAAAAGGAATATGACTTGGGCAGCATCAGCTAGAATCGAAACCAAAATATTTAACACTCCAGCATCATTTGTAACCGTTTGAGCTAAATCCATACATAAACGTAAAAAAAGACGTTAGTAAAGGCATAAATGTACATTTTGTTGACGTACGTCTGCCAAATACCAATTTAAAAAAAAATTTACCCGCTTAGAAATTATTTTATAAACTAAAAACCAAATCCAATTACTCCCACAGGTTAAAAATCCTCTATGCGTGAAGTTTCAGGTATGTAAATAAAAAATCAGAGTAGTTTGGTAGAAACCATTCTGCACACAAACAGACAGACAAGAGCACTTTATATATATATATATATATATATATATATATATATATATATATATATATATGTGTGTGTGTGTGTGTGTATATATATATATACATATGTATATATATATATATATATATATAAACATAGAGAAATTTGAACTTATGGTAAATTACAGACATAGGAAAATGCTTCTCAGATGGGAAGGGAGCTAGGTTACTGTTCTGGGGTAACTGACACCCCTATTCCTGTCTTCACATGGACTCTCCCATCGCTGTGAAAGGCAGCCATTTTGGACTCTCTAATCGTTGACATGACTTTACATACTCTCCTGTTTGATATGGTGAACCCCTAAAATAAGGCCACAACAGTTACAGATATAGGGAAATGTGACATCTAGCTTAGAGTACATTAGGAAAGAAATGTTAAAATAAACATGGAGATGAAAATAAAAATGAGACAATGGCGAAGATAAACGTAGAGATAAATGAAAATAAAAAATGGTGAAGATAAAAATAAAAATATAATTAAAAAATAAAAATTAAAAATAGTGTATATATATATATATATATATATATATATATATATATATATATATATATATATATATAATGCATGTATACCTGAGCAACGTTAAAATATAAATGCAAAATAAAAATTTGTCACATAATCATGATGATCGAAAAGATCAAATAAGAATATGGAAGAGAGAATTCAACGCAGACGATATTAATAATGAGAACTTCACAAAATCAATTAGTGACAAATAAAACCGACACAATTTTTTTGCTAGCTCTACAGTTTTTATTTTATTTTTTACACACAAAAAAATGATAGAACAAAAAAGAAAATCTCATAAATTAGTTTATTTTTGTTTTGTCTCCAAAAGATGAAAGTGGAAATATTTAGCAAGAAAGAAATATGACTTCTTCCTTTAAATTTTACATATCTATAATTAGATTTTATTTCGTTTAGACACAGCGCTTTCTATGTATCTGACGCACCCCAGACATCGTTGGCTTCCAATTGATATCAAAAGCCTGAGTGTTTCTTTTCAAGACGGTAAGTCGCTAATGTGTGTCAGTCTAGTATCGCAGTGATCAAAAAGTCTTCTCAACAGATTTGAATTTTTTTAGACTGAAGACCGCTTATCAAGGTTTGAAGGCCACTCAAGGATAAGGGTTTACGAGTTTCACCCGAATGTTGTTGTAGTTAGTTGGAAAGCAGTTCCACGCAGTTCTAGGAAATAAACTTTGTTCATGGAATTTGCATCTAGTTTTATGAATAGATAGACAGTGGAGGAAATTGTTGACAATGATTGTAACAAGATGAGTGCTTGTGAATTTTTTGCAGAAGGAGATTATAGATTGAAGCTCAACCGAGCACTTGACATGAAAATTACCATAGAGCAGAAATAGACTCATAACCTCTCTTCCATGAGAAAGAGGCTGTAAGGAGGAGAGAAGGGCATAATCTATAACTGTGGGGGCGAATGGGGCCATTGGCCCTGCCATGTAGCACTTCTTCAATACCTGGATCTATTAGTGACATCCCATACTCTGGCTCATCATTAGCTCTGCAAGCGCCAATCCATCTCTCAACCACACCATTTTGGTGCATGATTTTTCCTTACTTACACACATATATTCTTCTACACAGACTTTATTGAACACATTCTCGTGAACTCAGTTTCAAAGCAAACACTATGTGCACCTATATGTATGCATACATTATTTTGTGCACATTCTCAATAAACATAAATTCATAACAAACCGAGTCAGGTGTGCAACCAATAAATGTTTCGTTAAATACTTGTTTGTTTCTTGAGTTGTTACTTTGTTCCCATTAGCATCCTTTTATACTCAATGAAAAAAAATAAATAAATAAGAAGCAGCGGCTCTCCCCAATCATCAGCCAAAAAACTCTTAAATATTTAATAAACCCACTTCATTTAATTCTGATGTATTTTTTAGAGCTAAAAGAAATTGATGAAAAAAGTTTTTTAGTTTTATTTTGGTTGTTTTCTTTTACGGCATGTCAACCCCTTTCAGATTATTTAATGCCAAATCCAATAATTTTGGAAAGTTTCATTTAGTCGTTTTATTTTACAGTATATTAACACTTTGGGGGTTATTTAATGCAGAATCCAATAATTAAAAAAAAAATTCATTTTATAAACATTACATTACCCAATCAAAATTGTTACCAAGGTAACTGCTGAAACAGACAGCTGTTCACAACTTTACCCATTATTTACATCATTGATTAATTTATATCATTCACTGATGCTGCCCTTGCACCCATCATCTAAAATATCCCATATGTAAACAAACAATATTATCAGAACATTAATATTACATACATGTAAATCTTTCTTTATTAGCTATTTTTGCACGTTGGCAACCAAGTTATTTTTATTTATCTTTACTGATTGCATAACCAGATGTCAATTTAAGGTCAGGAAAAGTGAATAAGTAGAAAGTTAACGGAAACTGTAGACTGGAATGATCTTTTTATATTAAAGTATGATTCATTATGATTTTATAAATCTTTTTTATTCATCCTAGTGTAACAATATTTAGATGGGGATGTGTAAAAGTAAGATTAAAATCAGAAATGTTTTTCGTAAAAGTTGGAATCAATTAAGAAAGTGAAAAATTCCGTTAGTCATTTAAAATTTACAATTTGGCAGAATTACTATGCGGCAGTGTATTACGTTACAGAAAGAAAGTCGCTAGTGAAACGTGGCAAATAAGCTGATCACATCTTTTTCTTTCTTTCAGGACTGTAGGAGAGAGCAGTAAGTTTTGTGAGAGCACTCCGATTCCCCTATGGGGAATTAAAGGGATGATGCATGCTGTATGCTCGAGAAAAATAAACCCCTGGAAGCGTTGTTATTTTGCGCTGAACCTTTTTATTTCTAAATAAATTTTACGAACGTCATTATTAAGGAAAAGATAAACAACAAAAAAGAGAAAGGGAAGATATGAATCCTTACTGCATATCGTTTACAAAACGAGATACCAAATGCTTGTGGTCATACCCTCTTAACATGCTAAAAATATTGCAACATTTATATATATACTAGCAGGGAGATCCGACGTTGCCCAGGATTGAATGAGGACCAACGAATGTTTCACCCTCTCATATTTTTATTGTCATCAAAATCGGTGCTATTGCCCATTTTTCTTTGATCAAATCGATTTGTTGCCTGCTTTGGTTGGAGATCAGAGGAAGTTTCACATGCCTCTCCGCAGTGACTTAGTCCTCGATACATTGTAATTTGCATAGCACCGTAGAGAACCTACTGTTAGTTTTATAAAATTATTTTTATATCATGACTTGAATTAAAGTTTAAAATGCAAAAGTCAAGTATCATGGGACACTTGTGCTCTAAACCAAAACATTTATTTCGAATATGCCCCTGTCATATCAAAGAAGCTATTGTTAATTTTATATGACGGGCTTTTCTGCTTGTGCGGTAATAACACTTCTCAAATGTACTTGTGATGTTAGGTTGTATAAGGCGTTAACTTTAGTCAAAATCGCCTGTTCCTTCTTTCATCAGATTTATTTGATTATCGATTATCAATACTTATTGAAGACAAAACCAATCTAAGAACACTGCAATGCAAATAAATTACATTTGTGTGAAATTAAAAAAATTATATTCGTGTGAAATTTAAAAAAATAAAAATAAAACCAGCCGTTTTGGAGTGCATAGGGAATGAACTCACACACAAAGTTTCTTTTATATAATAGTAGAAGTATATAAGATACATCTGAAGAAGATTGGAGGCTACATCGGCCAAAACATTTTGTGAAAATAACACCCAAGATGAGAACAGTAGTCAGAATAATCCAAATAATACAAAACTGTATCTCCTGAGCAGTATGTACATATGATAGGGGACTGCTTGCGAAATTGATATTCCTTCAAAAGGTTTCATTCTTCAGAGAAAGCAGGCTGAACCTGCGTAGTGTGTGTGTGCATGCAGCCAAGACAAGATAAAACAAAAACAGCTAAACCAAAAATTTTTATGAATAAAACGATTTCTATAAAAAAAAGGCAGCTAACATTACTTGCTGAAACTCATTTTGCTTTAAATTTTATCGGTTTTTTAGGTTTGTTTTCAAAGTGACAATTCTTTGTTTTCCCCCCAAAAAAATAAAACACTTAAGTTATGTGGAAATAAAAGAAAAGAGAAATAGTGTGCAATTCCTGTTGTCTTGCTGTTGACAGGTAACTGTATTTGGTGTTCTTGTCAACATTTGTCATCAAGACACTTTCATAGGCGAAAGAGGAATGTATATTAAAAGGTTGCCAACAGAATCCTTTGGAGATGAACCTCGATAATGTCATCAGTTATCATAGAGGCAATTTGAGACGCTTTAAGAAACGAAAGAGGAATATATATTTAAAAATTGTCAACTGAAGTCTTTTCAGATGACATTCAATATTGTCATCTAATCATGGGTTTTAATCAACATTAAATTAAATCAACATTAAGGAAGATATTAAAAAGAAAACTATTTTATTTAAGGCCCTATTTACTAAACTCCTCACAAGGGCAATGTTAGGAACAGAGTCAGTTTTTAATACTGGGAAAGTCCAGCTCCCCCCAAAAGGCTAATTTTGGATTGAGACAAAATAAAAATTGCTTTAGTCAGAAAGAGTTTTCCTTCACCAAACGAGAACAGAAAATATGAAGTACAGAACTAGAACAGATACACGTTGAAATATTTATTTGCAGAAATATATAAGCTTGTATTTGCAACAAATTAGGCATAAGTCCATAAAAAAGTTTTTTTTCTTTTTTTTTTTTTTTACACAGTGATCACCACTTATCAAGGCCCGGAAGCCACTCAGGGATAAGGGTTATTGCAAGTAAATTACGTTAGTGTGGAGATTTGATGAAGTGTTTAATTAAGGGGGCGGTTCATTAGGAATTTGTTAACATTGGACTTCAAGACATCCAAGTTGTAGTCAGGTGGGAAGCAGGCAGACGGAACAGAGTTCCACAGGCGTGCAGTTCTAAGAAAGACGCTTTTTTCATGGAATCCGCGTTTTGATTTAGGCACAGATATAGAGTGGGGGAAATTTTTCACAGTGGATTCAGCTAGACGGGTGTTTTTCGTGAAAGATTGGCGAGGGGGGGCCAGAGATTGGAGTTCAGACGAGTACCTGCCATGGAAATAACGATAAAACAAGGAAAGGCTCGCAACGTCTCTTCTGTGGGAGAGAGGTTGCAGGGTAGAGGAAAGGGCATCCCCCACTAAGCCACGAAGTCTATTTTGTACTCTGTCAAGGCAGGATAGGGTGTTTTAGCAGCTCCTGCCCATATATGGCACCAATATTCCATCCTTGGACATACTTTGCTTTTATATAGATAGAGAATTGCATCAGTAGTGAGATATCTTCTGGAGCGGTAGAAGGATCCCACCATCTTTCCAGCAACCTTGGCAACAGACTTGATGTACGTGTTCCATTTCAGATCAGGAGTAAAGGTCAAACCCAGAAGCTTGTCAAAACACGGGGCCTCACCCAGACGAGAGCCATCCATCACAATTGATGATTTAAGTATGTGTTTAGGGAGGTCATTGATGTAGATCAGGAAGAGAGTTGGGCCCAGGATTGACCCCTGAGGGACTCCAGCATTTATATTGCAGGCCTCCGATTTTTGTCCATCTACCACTACTCTTATGAGCCTATAGGAAAGAAATGATTTAATGATTGAGAAAACATTTCCAGTTATACCGTAGCTGGAAATCTTGTGAAGTAGACCCTTATGCCATACCTTGTCGAAGGCCTTTGATATGTCAAGAGCAATTGCCCTAGAAATGAAGCCTTTGTCAAGAGATTCACTAATCCTGTGGGATATAACCGTCAGCACACCTGCGGTAGATCTTGCAGAGCGGAAACCATATTGTGTGTCACTAAGAAGGTTATTCCTGCTGAGGTGGTTGACTATTTCTCTATTTAATATGGATTTCACCAACTTACTCATTACACACAGGAGACTTATTGGTCTGTACTGAGAGGGAGATGACTTATCACCTGAATTCTTAAATACAGGGCAAACTGATGAGGTCTTCCAGGGAGTCGGAAAGCACTTCTCCTTAAGGCAGCGCTTAAATAGTTTCGTAAGTATGGGAGCAAGTTCTTGTTGAAGCTTTTTTAATACTATAATTGAGATGTCATCAAGGCCAGTTGCTTTACTGGAATCTAGGTTCTTTATTAGCTTGGCGACCTCATGCATGGATATTTGCATGTTACCTAGCTTGTTCTGTGTTATAGGAGGAAATATGGGGAGTTGATGGCCTTCGTCGCATAGGGTAGAATTAGTTGCAAAGTTCTTTGCAAATAGTTTGACCTTGTCTGATGCTGATGAGATGACCTCTGGTCCATTGATAATGGTTGGGATAGAACATACACTTCTGTTCAGGATCCTATTTGTTATTTGCCAAAACTGGTGGGATCCAAACCGTTGATCAGCTACCTTGGATTTAACAGACTGGGCATATAGCTCTCTTGCATTTTTTATTACTCTTTTACAGTGGTTGCTGGCAGACCTGAAAGCAGCTTTAGTCTCAGTGCATCTATTACGTTGGTAGCTATGGAAAAAGTGATTTCTGTGCGCGATAGCAGCAGCACATTCTGGGGAGAACCATGGCTGGCTGTTAGATTTTTGTTGGAATTTTTTAGATTGTATGAATTGGTCTATGCCTACAATTAACCATTCGGTCAGATCTGCTACTATAGAGGACACTTCCTTTTTAAACATGGAGTGCAGAGGTAAATCAGATATGAATGTACGGAAGCTATCCCAGTCAGCCATAGAGTATCAGTATACAGTACGGTGGAGGGGTACGTCTGGGGGCTTCTTACATTTCGTTTTCACCTTAACTGATATGACGGAGTGGTCGGAGGATCCTAGCGGAGAATGAACGGAACATGAACATAGCTCAGGGGAAGTTGAGAAAAAAAGGTCTAAGAGGATTGCATATTGACCGGGTGTATCGGGCACACGGGTGGGTTCGCGAACAATCTGAGTGAGGTCATAAGCAATGGCAAAATCATGACAAAACCTTCCCTCATCATCTGTCTTATTTGAATGGGTCAGCCATTCCACGTTATGGACGTTGAAGTCACCACAGATGTGGATGTTAGCCGAGGGATGTGAAGACAGTATGTGGTCTATTTTCTCAGATATGCTCTTAAAGATAGTAACTACGCTGTTGTGGGGCCTATAGAGGGCAAATATAAATGCAGTGGTGTTAGCAAGTGCAACCCTTAAGCACATATAGGGTAAATTAGGATCTTCTCTAGAGATATCCCTGCCACACGGGAAGCCATCCTTAATGTAGGCACATATTCCATGCCCATGGCGATCTTGGGTGTCAGATTTAGCTGTTAAATTAGAGTATCCGTTAATTATGAACTCATCTAGGGAAGTGGTCGGCCCTATTCCAGTTTCACTTAGAAATAATATGTCCGGTTTCATCTCCTGTAATTGGGTTTCAACCTCTGGAAGGTTGGAACGTAGACCCCTGATGTTTGAGAAGGAGACCTGGTAGTAGGGGTCTACGTTGGAAGATGGAGTTCTAGGTTTAATCGAGTTTTTATTCTGGAGATATTTCATGTTGAGGTTTTGGGATTTGATATAGGTCGGCATACTTGGTTAGAGCAGTACAGAGAGGGAAAGTAAGAGAGAAAAAGACAGGAAAATTTTTTTTGTAGCACACGAAAAGTTAAAGCCGTAACAATTACCCACTAGTATGGCATCGAGAGGGTCCACCAGAGACTACTGCATGGTCCAGATCTACTCACCAAATGGCAATACAGCAGTCCCAGTACTTTGCGCCTGCTGATAGGACAGCCTCCTTGGTGGTTAATCCAAGGGTCGGGTTCCTGACTATCAGGCGGATAATGTCAGCCCAGACAAAACGTTTACCTCCAGCACCCTTACTAGTGACATGGCCACAAGGACAGACAGAGACAGAAAAATTTCCGACATCTCAGACTACTGGTCACCAAGTACTACCGACCTTTAAGCAGCTTTTTCTTCACCCTTTGTCAGAAAAATCACTCATTGAATGAGGACTGAATGACAAAATAGGAGAAGCGAGAGTTACTGGAGCTGTCGATAAAACATCCACTGTATTATCTACTCTCCATTTAAAAAAAAAAAACGGGGGGAGGGGAATGGGTAAGTGACTTATTTATATCTAAGTAGTAAGTCCGGTGCTAAGTTAACAATTCAGGACACTTTTGATGATAATCTCCCCTCCCATATTAATAGGTGGAAGTTTGTCGTTATCTATCGAGTTTAAATCATTAGAGTTTCATCTTATAATTAATTAAAATCCAATAATTAACTATTATCAATTTGTAAAGTCGGCTTAATATTAATTTACCTTCGAGTTTAGATAATTATTCAAGGTTTTACTTTAGGAGGTTCGTTTTCATGAGTACCTGTTTCTTTGCACTGTATTATATTTCGAATGTACTTGAACATAAGGCTAACTATATTAGATGGTTGATTTGCCAGCAAGAAGCAAGCATTTTCACTACAGGCAAGCTTGCAGTAATAGTATATATTAAGTATACTACTTGAATAAAGTCCTAAGTTTATCTACTCTATTAGAGAATAATTTCCGGCATTTTTTCTTTTATTGTTAGTTGCCGGCATTTTGTTTGTTTTTATCATTTAACTTTGTAGCCTGAGGAGGGGACGGATAATACAGGAGAATACAGACAAGACAGGAGAATACAGACAAAATATATAAATAAAACACGAAAAACAAGTTTAAAAACAAGGTAACATAAAAACCATTTAGGATTAGTTTAAAAAAAATAAATAAATAAAATAAAATAAAATAAAAAATACTTAACGTTTTTGCACTAGAGATTCCGTCCGCCGTCTTTTTGTCAACTGTTAGCTGGCATATGTCTTTCTAGAGCGAAAGAACATTTCTACTTCCAGATAACTTGGTCGAGTGCCTATCTATTTATAGAATAAAAGTCGTTACGGTCGGATGTGTAAAATATTTGTGTGTGGAAAATGGATGTCTTTGGTCACGATTATTGAAAAATGTCTATCCGACTCTTAACTAAAATCACCACACTAGAGATCATCCTAATTAAATAATAAAAAAATTATATTGTTCATAAATATGCACATATACGAGAATTTGATAAAAATGAAACAGGGAATTGGAAAAGAACCCAAAAAATTGGATTATGACCTCTCTAATCTAAAAATAATTGATTCAGACCTCGCTAATCTTTTCTAACTAATAGACCACCCACTGTTTTCCGGTTTGTTCCTAATAGAAAAAAAAAACAGGTAAAAAAAATAAAAATAACAAAAAAAACAAAAAAACTGGTGACGATCATAATAGATTATGTAGGTTTAAATAAAGTATATTTAAAAATTGTACATTTAAAAAAGTTTGAAAAAATATTATTAATTACTAGAACAAATGTGCAAAGCAAGCGAGTGATGAGAGGGGAAATAAATGTGTTTTTTTCCTTGGCATAAAAAGAATAATAAAAACGAGCAAGAGAGAGAGAGAGAGAGAGAGAGAGAGCGAGCGAGAGAGAATTAGGAAGAATATAGACAGAGAGAGAGAAAGAGAGAGAGGAAATAAAAACTGGGGGAGATATTGTTGACGCCATAAAATGTAAGAAAATAAGTGCAGCAATTTACTCAGAGAGCAAAAGTAAATATTTTGGTGCAAAAATAATGTCGTTTTTTTATATGAAGTTGACCGTCAAAAACAACATTATTTTTGCACCAACCTAATATCATTGCGACGCCATATTTGAATGGTACATTAGCGTTCATTTAGTATGCGAATACCAGTTATCCACAATAAGAATGGTCAGAGTTCAGCCAATCAGAATGAGTGGAATTACTCTGGGGAGACTTGTTTATTTTTGAATCGTAAAAGGGAAAGTCTGTTAATTTATGATCAGGTTACGAAGAGTGTAAGCACAATATATGTATAATGTGTATTTTTCCTCCCAGTGTTGACTGGGGGCAGTAGAAGGGCTTTATATTTAGAGGGAAAAATAGGAACTACTTCCTCTAAAGATGGTTGCGATTGTGATGCTGTTGCTCCTAGAATGAAATGTAGGATTTTATTATAACGACTAAATGTGTCTAAAATCTTGTTCTAAAGTTACATAAT
>NC_136490.1:145703017-146063017 GCF_053919585.1 Euprymna scolopes
TCAGGAGAAATCGACAAAAAATAAAATAAAAGGTTTCGTTAATAAAAAGAAATTTCACTGTTTGATACAATCGATAATAATTTAAGAATTAACGATTAGAAAGACCAGACGAGTGTGAAGTTAATTTTAATAATTATTGCTATTTATCTCCATATATAATATTTTCATTGCAGAAATTCCCCTCTGAACTAAAGTACCATAGGTTTGCAACAACTTTAGAACTACATTTTAAATCCATTTAGTCGGTATAATGAAATCATACATTTCATCATAGGAGTAACATCATCACAATCTTTAGAGGAAGCAGTTCCTATTTTCCCTCTAAATATCAAGTCCTCCCACTGTCCTCAGTCATGACCGAGAGGAATTCTGCACTTTCGACAGATATGAGATTTCACCCTTCATAACTTGATCATAAGCCCATACCATTCGCTTTCGCTTTCGCTTCTCCGACTCATAAATAATAACATCTCCCCAGCCAGATTCCGCAAAATCTCATTGGAGGAGACTTGACATTCTTATATTCTGGAATCTATTGCCTAGATAAATGAATACTTCAAAAACTCTCCAAAATGGCGTCGCTCTCTACAGGAGTCATGTCAGACTTTAACTTACAAAAATGTTGGCAGACCTATTTGGACAAAATATTTTAAAAAAATTGTTATTTCTTACATTATACAGAGTCATTTGGATTTTATCTCTCTCTCTCTCTCTCTCTCTCTCTCTCTCTCTCTCTCTGTATATATTCTTCCCAACTCTATTTCTCTCTATCTCTTTCTCTCTCGCTTTTTACATTTATTTTATGCAGAAGAAAAACAAAAATATTACACGACGATGCAGATGAAAAACAAAGAAACATTTATTTCTTCTCTCTCTCTCACTTGTTTTATACATTTCTTGCAGTAATTATATTGTTTTAATCTAATTTATTTTACTATACTTTATTCAAACCTGTGCAATCTATACAAACTATTTTTATATTTTTTTATTTTAAGTTTTTTTCTCACTCCTTATAATAAAAATATACAAAAATACGTAAACTTTTTTTTAATGGATTCTGTTTTTTTAATAGCATACCTTTTCAAATAACTATGTTTATTCTAGTTATTAAGTTATATATTTTGTCAAACCGTTTAGATATTTATTTACGGAAACATGAAAACAAAACCAATGAATGTACCAAATATTTTACACTTTTATCCGTTACAAAAAGGTGGGTGTGCAACAGAAAATAGTTTAACAGTTTTAAATTGTGAATACTTCACATATGTTAAAATAACATTACATTCAAACAACATGATGAGTACGAATCCGGTAGATGCTATTGCCGAAACTTTTATTTTTAGATCGGCGATGACCGTAATAGATTCCATACTGATTTTCGAGATTGCACACGCTTAACTTTTTTAGAGGGGAGGAGGGGTACATTTGTACATTAGGCTCACCTCCACAATTTTCTTTGGGTATATGGACAACGATTATCACGATTAAATTTAGAGGAATTATCCCCCCTCCCAAAAAAGGGGGGGAGCAGGGGATTGTCTACTCTGAAAGCTGCTCTGTACATGGGGATATTGGGGTGTCTATTCCCAAAGCCGTTCTGAACATGAGGAGTTTGGAAGTCTATTCGAAATACCGTTCTTAACATGACAATACTCAAAGAAGTGAAAAAAAGTTGCAATTGTATTGTTTTACACGTTAAAAAAGACAAGATAAAACTGGAATTTAATTTAATACTATTAGTGGACGAGTTGAAAAGAAGAAGACTTAAACTGCAAAGGGAAACAACTACGACTGCTAGCATTGATTTCGATTACTGTAAACAGTCCATATAGTGAAAATCTCTAACTTCTAAAACTTCTGTATTTACTTTCCATTATTATTCAAATGGACATTTTCCATAATTTTATTAATTCATACTGATTAACACATTACCTTAATTGTTTTTTTTTATTCAAACAATACTTGCATATTATCGTCCGAAACCAGCACTAATCGCCAGTGAAAGCCACCAGTGTCCACAATTTTTCAGGGGTGGCAGTAGCCAACAACAATTGTAGTTAACTTTTTTGAGAGGGGGTTGGCAGGTTAACTGGTCCTAGTAGTTAAAAATAAAATTGAATTTTTTTTACGTTCAAAATTTTCGAATAGTAAAATAATAATGTTCAGAAAAAATTTCAATTTTAATTTTAATAAATAATAATATTTATTATAAACAATTTTATTTTTAATAAATAATATTTATTTCAACAATTTTCTTATTAATAAATAATAATATTTATTTTAAAAAAATTATTATTAAATAATAATATATTTAAAATAAATTATTTTTAATAAATAATGATATTTATTTAAAAATATTTTATTTTTAATAAATAATAATATTTATTAAAAACAATTTTTAATAAATTTATAAAATACAATTTTATTTTTAATAAATAATAATATTTATTTAAAAAAATTTTTTTTTAATAAACAATAATATTTATTAAAACAATTTTATTTTTAACAAATAACAATATTTATTAAAACCAATCTTATTTTTAATAAATAATATTATTTATTAAAAAGAATCTTACTTTTAATAAATAATAATATTTATTAAAAACAATTTTATTTTTAATAATAATATTTATTAAAGACAATTTTATTTTTAATAAATGAAAATATTTATTAAAAACAATTTTATTTTTGATAAATAATAATATTTATTTAAGAAAATTTTATTTTTAATAAATAATAATATTTAGTAAAAACAATTCCATTATTAATAAATGAAAATATTTATTAAAAACAATTTTAATATTAATAAATAATAATATTTATTAAAAACAATTTTATTTTTAGTAATAACATTATTTATTAAAAACAATTTTATTTTTAATAAATAATATTTATTAAAAACAATTTTATTTTAATAAATAATAATATTTATTAAAAACTATTTTTAATAAATAATATTTATTTAAAACAATGTTAATTTTATTTTTAGTAAATAATAACATTTATTTAAAACAATTTTATTTGATATAAATAATAATATTTATTAAAAACAATTTTATTTTTAATAAATAATAATATTCATTTAAAACAATTTTATTTGATATAAATAATAATATTTACTAAAAACATTTTTATTTTTAATAAATTACAATATTCATTAAAAACAATTTTATTTTAAATAAATATTAATATTTATTAAAAAAATTTTCTTTTTCATAAATAATAATATTTATTAAAAACAATTTTATTTTTAATAAATAATAATATTTATTAAAAACAATTTTATTTTTAATAAATAATAATATTTATTAAAAACAATTTTATTTTTAATAAATAATAATATTTATTAAAAACAATTTTATTTTTAATAAATAATAATATTTATTAAAAACAATTTTATTTCAATAAATAATAATATTTATTAAAAACAATTTCACACTCGTATGGCCTTTCTAACCGTTAAATCTTTAAAAAATGTGTTTGTTTTGTTTTATGGTTTTTCAGGTTATTTAATTCCAAATAAAATCCAACAATTTTATAAACAGTTTTTATACGTCAGGTTCTTTATATTTTCAAATTGTTTTTTTTTTTCAAGGTAGTCACCACTTATCAAGGCCCGGAAGCCACTCGGGGATAAGGATTATAGTGTATACAGTACGTTAGTGTTTGAGATTTAATAAAGTGTCTTACTTAAGAGGCAGTTCATCAGGAATTTGTTCACATTGGACTTGAAGACATTCAGGTTGTAGTCAGGTGGGAAACAGGCAACCGGAACAGAGTTCCACAGGCGTGCTCTTCTAAGACAGAAGCTTTGTTCATGGAATCTACGTTTTGATTTTGGCACAGATAAGGAGTGGGGAAAATTTTGACAGTGGTTTCAGCTAGGCAGGTGTTTATCACAAAAGATTGGCGAGGGGGGATCAGAGATTGGAGTTCAGACGAGCACCTGCCATGGTAGTAACGATAAAACAAAGACAGACTCGCAACGTCTCCCCTGTGGGAGAGAGGCTGCAGGGAAGAGAAAAGGGCATCACCCACTAGGCCACAAAGCCTATTTTGTACTCTGTCAAGGCAGGATAGGCTGTTTTTAGCAGCTCCTGGCCAGATGTGTAAGCAAGTGCAATCTGGAAGCACATATTAGGTAAATTAGGGTCTTCTCTGGAGATATCCCTACCACATGGAAAGCCATCTTTAATGTAGGCACATATTCCAAGTCCATGGCGATCTTGGGAGTCAGGTTTAGATGTTAAGTTAGAGTATCCTTTAATTATGAATTCGTCTAGAGAAGTGGTCGGCCTAATGCCAGTTTCGCTTAGAAACAATATGTCTGGTTTCGTCTCCTGTAATTGGGTTTCAACCTCTGGAAGGTTGGAATGAAGACCCCTGATGTTGGAGAATGAGACATGGTAGTAGGGGTGTACGTTGGAGGATGGGGTTCTAGGTTTACACGTGTTATTTTTCTGGAAGTATTTCATGTTGAGGATTGGGATTTGTGGAGCAGGTCGACAGACTTGGTTAGAGCAGGACAGAGAGGGAAGGTAAGAGAGAAAAAGAGAGGAAGATTTTTTTTTTTGTAGCCATGATAAGGTAAAGCTGTAACAATTACCCACTAGTATGGCATCGAGAGGCCCCGCTCGGAACTACTGCATGGTCCAGAGTCCATTCACCAAATGGCAATACAGCAGCCCCAGTATTTTGCACCTGTTGATAGGACGGCCTCCTTAGTGGTTAATCCAAGGTTTGGGTCCCTGACTATCAACACTCTTCACGAATCATCGCCATTGACTCCAGTTCTGCACCATTCTGAGCAACTTATATATATATATATATATATATATATATGTAAAAACCCATGGGTTATGGATTATTATTTACTTTAATCCCCTGTCTGAATATTTGATGGATTAATAAATATTGTAATTTATTTAGTTTTTATTTTCATTATCAATTTTTTGTTTGTTGATTGCTCTATCTCGTATATGAAACTTTCTATTATCTTGATAAGTTCTAATATAAAGATGATATATATATATATATATATATATATATATATATATATATATATATATATATATATTCCATGCTGTATCCACATAAAATGTTACAAGGAGATATAATATTTTATGCATCGATTTTCAGTATTCAACAATGCTTAAAACATGACAAATCTTTTTGAAGAAGAAATTCGAAAAAATTCTGTGTAGCTTAACTCTCATATATATATATATATATATATATATATATCCTAACTGTCTGTGTGTATGCGTGTGTGCGCACAATTCTTTTCCGAGGACATTAGGTATATTGTGAACTCAAGACAACAAATAACCTAATACTGTAAACACACACATGTATTTCGCACACAAAATTTAACCTCGCAAACCATTCCATTTAGCAAATTGCAAAGGATACATTTACAGCCCAACTTGTCTTGTAACTACGATGTCATCGCAGTTTTAATGTGAACAGATATACTTGGAAATGCTAGTGGTTTCAGAATAACAGGCTGGAAGGCACAAAAATAAAAAAATAAAAAACGAAAAATGGAAAAACTGTCAGATAACCTGATTGTATAAATGTTCTTTTTTCCTTTTAAAAATTATTGTTCACTTCTGATGTAATCCTGCCACTACCTTATTCTTCATCAGTCATTGATTCTCTCCACCAGATACAGGGAGGGAGTACCACCTACATTGGGAACCACAAATCTATACTTTCAAAAGTACAAAAGAATTGATCTGTCCATATTATTTGGATTCTTCAGACTATTATTCTCATCTTCAGTATTATTTTCAAAACGTTTCGGTTGCAAGGATCCGTGCTGCAGTGATTACAGTACTTGGTAAAATTCAGTTGTAAAGTGACGTTCTTCTGGAAGTTGAAGGTTCAATAAGCGTAGAAGCGATTAAAGAAAAACAATTATAAATTACTTCTACCCAGTCATGGCTGACGGAACAAAAGCATGCTACCCCTGTGGATTAAATTTAGTGTAAATTCTAAAGTTTCACAGAAAGATTCCCGCATTCAACAAGATGCACTGGAGGACAGTCGGATGTTACATCGACCAAAACGTCGTAAAAATAAAACTCAAGATGAGAACAGTAGTCTGATAAATACAAATAATACAAATAATCGATTCTCATCAAAAAAAAAAAAAATGAGAAACGTAGTTCTTGATCTGTTATTGAATAAACTGAGAGATAAGTATAATGAAATAGAAGTGATTGGAGAGTCAAGCGTTTTATTCCAGCATATTATTTTATGTCTTCGACACACTGTGTTTTACACACGGTTAAGGCAATACGTTCAAGATTATCCGACATGTAATTTTTCTATTCGATTAACATTATTCATTCTTTTTTAATTTTTTAAACTTGGCGTTTTGGCTAGGAACAAAAGTGTAGTATCTGTTCTGATACTACACTTCACCTTTTCGATCCTCGATCAGTGGAGGAGAAATCCTTCATGACCGAGACAATTTTAATCTTTGTTTCTATCCATAGTGCCCCTTTTTGGTGGGCTGAATTTTCCCCACATTAAAAACCGAACTTGTGTCTAACTCTGCCCTCATGGGGCGGCAAGTAAATAGGAACATTATTATTTTTTTTTAATATTTACACACAAAAAAAATATTTCATTAAAAAAAAGTCATTAAAGTCTGATTAACAATGCTTAATTCTGCATTTATGTAAATGCTTTCTTCATCGATTGGGGCGTGGTCACGTGGTTAACAATATGGATTTATGACCTGGGTGTTCAAGTTCGAATCCAGTTCTTTCTACAAAATCAATTTCACTTAAGATATTGGCAATCTTCATGTGGTCCCGTCCTATAAGTTCCTGATGGCTTTCTAGAAATAATTCTTATTATGAAAATATCGGGAAACAAATGCCAACAAGAGAATTATGTGATTCATATGAAATGATGATCACTTTCATAGATTAAATCGATATATTGCAAAATATAAATTTATAAGAAAAATAAGTGTTGTAGATGTGTAGAAAAAATATTCAAATAATAAAAAAAATATCTACTTAATCATGGCTATTTCACAAAGAAATAATTTTTGAAAAGTAATTTAATTCTTTGGATTTATTTAGATTTAATGTAAAAATTGTTTCCTTTACCTTTTTGAATTCATAAATGCATCTTCTTCAAAAACAATGGAAAAAAATTTAACCAAATTAATTTTACTATTATATTTAACAAAAAAAAAAGCAATTGTTTATTATTGCTTTCTAATATTTAAATTATACAAGCAGAATTTATTTTTATAATATATTTCACACACACACACACACACACATATATATATATATATATATATATATATATATATATATATATATATATGTGGGCAAATTTTGTCATAGTATTATTTTATATGTACAAACAGAATTTGTTAAAATATTTTATATATATATATGTTGTTTTGCAAAAAGAAAAACCGAATGAATTTATGAATTGATCAACGTTTCGTCCCTACTGCAGAGGACATCTTCAGGATATTAAAAGAAAAAATGCAAAAAAGAAAACGATCATAGACCATACGAAAATGAAAAGGAAACAGTGTTATAATCCTACCCACACCGGGAAGGAAAACTATGTGCGTGTATAGGTAGGATTCTAACACTGTTTCCTTTTCATATGGTCTATGATCGTTTTCTTTTTTTGCATTTTTCCTTTTAATATCCTGAAGATGTCCTCTGCAATAGGGACGAAACGTTGATCATTTCATAAATTCATTCGGTTTTTCTTTTTTCAAAACAACATAACGTCAACCATCGCTGGTATTTTTATTTTATTTATATATATATATTAGATATATATATATATTTCTGTGGAAATATATCTTATTTCCTTATAATATATACCAATCCTTATTTAAGAAGCTCAATGTAATTACAGGGGAATATAGTGAATGAATGACAAAAGTCTATATTCCAAAGTTCATGATGTCACCATCTTATTCCTTTAATTCAGTTGTCAAGAATTGTAAACGTCAACTGAATTAAAGGAATAAATTATAAAATTGTTAACATCATGAGCTTTGGAATATAGACTTTTGTCATTCATTCACTATATAGCATGACTTTTTCTAATATTATTTAATATGCAGAGGTAAAATTTGTCACAATACTTTTTTATATATACTGACAGAATTTGTCATAATATTATTTTATGTATTCAGACAAAATTTATCATAGTGTATATATATATATATATATATATATATATAGGCAGAATTTGTCATGATATTTTTATATAGACAGGCAGAATGTGTCATAGTATTATTTTATATTTACAGGCAAACTTTGTTCCATGTTGTTGTAACTTGTAAACCTTGTTGAATGGAAAATAAAGCAACAAAAAGAAGTAAAAAATTATCTGATAAAAACAAAAAATTGCAAAAATGCATATAAATGTGTTGCGTTAGTAATCCTCATTTGTATTCGTCACTCGGCGTTGTGAGGGTTGAGAGATAACACCACTTCTTTCTTTTTTTTGTTTAACGTGCCTTTTCCACATCCAACGTGGGTTGCACATTGGCCATGCCATAGATGTCATTGCTTGCAGTTATCTTTGACCGAGCAATTCGAAGTCCTTCATGATCTTTTGCCTGCTTACTCTGAACTGAGATACATCTGTTTATAGAAACACAGCTTCATTTTACATGTCCATACTACTGTAGGCGGTTGCGACTTCAGTCTGGCTATGTTAAGCCCCAAATAACAGGAAGTCAAAACTGACATCAAGTTACACACAACAAATCCATCGAAACATAGTCATTCTTATGCATCCATGCATACATAAAAAATAAGTAGAAAATATTACGTGTTACGAGAGGGGGGGGGTATTTAGTTTCAAAGTGTGAATTCTGACCTTTTACAAAAAAAAAAAAGAAAAAAAAATGTTTCATCCAATACCAGTAGACACAGGTTACACGTGAACAAACTCCGCGGAATCTTTCACGCTTTTTCTAACGTCTGGAAATACTTGATGTTTCACCAAGGCTATCAAGGGTATTTTTTATCGTGACGCGATTACTAGATGGGTTGCCTACCACAGCTTAAGAGAGGCCCATCTACCCTCGGAAAAAGGATAGACCACGCCAGTTTCCCAACCTGGTATTTTTACCTCGTGGTACATACAGCGCCTTGCCTTCCCAAATGCTCACCCATCTGGTACCGATAGGCTCAACGTTGCTTGAAGTAAATCAAATATAGCTCAATGAACTCCCTTTATGCCTACAATGTTCCAAATTATATGAAAATCTGGCCAGTTGTTTGAAATTCAAAGGAAAATTTATTTTCAGAGGTGGGGGCTGAAACTTTAGAGAATAACCTCCGGTATGTAGTGAAATGAGAACGTAAATAAATGGTAACATTTAATGCTGCTAAGACTAAGCTTCTTTTCTTTCACAATTAAAAAAATCTTTTCCAACCACTGATTGCCATGACTATTAATACACCACCTAGGAGCTCTTCATTCAAACTCCTTAGCCTAACATTCACAGGCAACATGAATTAGAACAAGTACATTGAAGACATTGCCAAGCTTGTTGCAAAACAAGTGCGCTATCTTGACCATGCTAGAAAATTATTCATATCTGAGAGTATTCTATATTTCTACAAAACCACCATTTTGCTATGCATAGAGCATTCTTGTTATGTCTGGGCTGCTGCATCTACCACTAGTCTCTTCTGAGACAGGATCCAAAAAAAAGAATCTCCAACCTGCACTCTCAACCAAACTCCTGCCCTATTGCCATAATGCTGCATCCTTGTATCTGTTTTATAAATACTTTAATGGAATGTGCTTTGATAAACTCATAGCACTTGTGCTTCTCACATGTAAATACCTCTGACTTATCCAACAAGCAGCAAAATCACACCCCTACACGGTAAAAAAATCCCTAGATGCCGAAAAGCCTTCTACAACGCATGTCCTCAACCTGCTAGATTTTGGAATTCCCTCTTGGTCTCCTGCTTTCTTGACTGTATTGACATGCAGAAATTCAAGTGTAATAAAAATTAAATTAAAAGAAATAACCTAAGAAAACAATGGAAAACGTTTGAAAGATTGTTGTAGTGTTTTTTCTTTTGTTTTTTTTTACAAGGTGTCACCACTTATCAAGGCCTGGAAGCCACTCGGGGATAAGGGTTATTGTAAGTACAGTACGTTAGTGTGGATATTTAAAGTGTCTACTTAAGGGTGGGCGGTTCATCAGGAATTTGTTTACGTTGGACTTGAAGACATTCAAGTTGTAGTCAGGAGGGAAGCAGGTAGACGGAACAGAGTTCCACAGGCGTGCAGTTCTAAGTTTAAAAATAATATTAATAAGGTTGTTGTTATGAGACAATTGAGGAAATGAAAGAGGCTGTGACGAGGGTCATTGACATGCTCACACAAGAGGGCTTCCATGAGGCCTTCCAGCAACAAGTGCATTGCAGTCGGAAGAGAAGAGATTACTTCAAAGGAGACTAGAGTTTCATGTGTGTACTATCAATAAAAGTGCCGATACGGAAAAAAAAAATGTTTAGAAACTTATTTAAGGCACCTTGTGATTTTTCATTAAATTATCTTGGTAATAATAAAAATAATATATTTTCATTAAAAAAAATTGACCAGTGTTTGCAAAATAAAAAACCATGAAACTTTTGTTTGGCATCTTTTGGCATTTCATGTAAACTGTCTGGAAAATTCTGACAATAGAATAGGCCTTATTCTGTATAAGTAGCGATCAATTTATGAATAACAAGTGAAGCATGCATGGTTCTCCGTGAGTGCACACTGAACGAAGCATAAAAAATGACTAAGTTCAACATTTGCTCCCCACCCCATTTAGCTCCCAAAATCTCCAGGGGACGTCAAATCCTGGTGAAAATGAACAAACAGTGCAATTTTAGGCTTTCACATATGTAAATTTGAGTTCTGCACCATGCAAAATAAAGAAATGACTAAGTCTATTATTTGCCCCCCTCCCCTGCCATTTAGCCTCAAAAGTCCTCAAGGCCTTATATTTAAATTTAAGTTCAGCACCATGCACAACTGCTAAATAGACATACACACAAAATTTTGGACAAATATGGTAAAATAGTCCCAAAAATGGAGTGTTTTTATTAGCCCTAAAAAAGCCCCTGAGGCACACCCAAGAGATATTGCGAAATATAGACAAGCAAAATTATATAGAAATCAGTTAGTTACAACTTTTCAAAAAGTTTTATAAAAATCCAAGGCATCAACTTTTTTTTTTTTTTAATAAGCACAAAAATGTCAAGTCTGGCTATTTTAACCCGAAAGCACCCATAGGGGGAGCAACCGGAGTTTTCCCTGAAAATCCGTTCTGTTACATTTTATACTCATATCATGTTTAATGTTTGTGCAAAATTTCCAAACATTCCAAGGCGTAGTTATTGATAAAAGTGCAAACGGACGAATGGACAAACGTGAATTTACAGGTTCACCCTCCTTTTGTCGGGGACCAATAATAAATTAGCAACTATTTTCTCACAGTTGATAGGTATTTTTGCTAGTTTATTAAAATAGATTGCACATAATTTTTAAATAAACAACATTAAACCTTTCTACAACAGATGGGATGTAATTGAACAAAAAAATAATCTACTCATACTCAAGCTGTTATTAAGTACAGAAAAATATGGCCTTCGTGGTTACATATCGACAAAAATATGAGAAAGTTGAGAATATAATTACAGCTATTTTTGTAATCGCTTTTTTATACCACTTCAAGAGAATTGCGTATGATAGTTATCATAATCAAGCCAAAAATTAGAAATCAATAAAGCTTATTATTTATTGAAAGCACTTTTTAAAGAAACTCAATACCAGATTAGAGAGAGAGTTTTTTTTTATTTATTTATTTGTGTTGTTACTTACTATGAGCAATCAAGTTGGAGATGAAAATAAAACGAGATGCATGTATTATTAGTAGGGCTCGGACAATAGAATATTCTTTTCATTGTTTTGACTCTAGAGTAAATATTCGATATAGTTAGACACAGTCAATCGACCGTGGAGCACATCATTCTATATAAAAGCATATAAGACATCAATGAATATATACTCCAGAGTCAAAATAATAAAAAGAGTATGCTGTTGTTATTAGAAAGCACCTACATCCGATAGGTGGTCACTTTATGGTTAAAAGCCATTTGATATGGGTTTCTAAGATGTGATAACACTTCACCAGTTTTCTGCAGGAGACATATCAAACATGCGGCCCACTGCCAACTTATTTGTAGCTTGCACAGACAGCATTTTGGAAAAAGTGGGAGGAGTAAAATATTAAAACACTTATGTTATTAGCTTCCCGGAAAATACCAGCTAGTCTTGCTGATAGTTGGTTATGATGCTCATTGTTGCTTAGATTGCAAAATGTTATCGATGCGAAAAGTTATGTTTATAAAGAATGAAAATATTTATATTAAATAGTTTCCAGGAATGTAACTTGATGGATGAAATGTCATTTTGATAATGTTATTTTTTTTTTTTTTTTTAAGAATTTTATGAGTCTGTTTAGGAAGTTAGCAGACAAAGAATATAATAACAAATAGATTTTGGGAAAACAAGTTTTGATTCTTTGATTAAAATGAGTGGTGACGTAATGAATTGTAGATTTATACGAAAGAAGTTAGTTAAGTCGGTCTGTGACGAGGAGTTGGCTATCGGAGGTCGAGAGAGGCAGTTAAAAAAATCGTGATGGCCCTAAACAAGGAGGGGGAGTCGATAATTAAGATATAAAATTGAACACCAGCAGGCCTTTTTTTAAAATGGGGAAGCATCATAAAATAAAGGAAATATAAGCAAGAATTCTGTTGTAAGAATCTTCATACTGCAGTTTTTCCAAGGATTCGTCAATGCAAGATCAACCAGATGTACATCCCATAGAATTGCATTGTAGTTATATATGAACACGCACACATACATAAAAAAGACTGTGATAAATATTGTAGAAAATAACTACCTACCTGCCGCGGCGGCTAGGATGATCGGAGGAAACGGTAGCCTTCTTTAGTTCATCTTATATTAAGTTTGTTGACATGCATGAATGAATGAATGCATGAATGGCGTATTCACGTGATGAAATCACGTGATGAACAGCTTCCCCTTTCTTTTCTTTTAAAAGCGGCCATATGCTGCATAGGGTCGTTCAACTCTTTGACAGGTTTAGCGCATCAGTCTAGCAGACCTCGGAGATATCTAGGTCGCAACAAGGCAACTTACTTCTATAGCTTTATCTTCTGGGAATTTCCCTTATTATTTCGATAAATATACATATAACTCAACATTCAGTGTAGTAAAAACTCCTGGGAACATATACCCGAACGAACAGTTGGGAATGACAACTACACTATTCACTATGACTACATAATCCCTACTGCTACATATCTTGAAAATGCAGCTGTTAAACCAGATATAGTGATTTGGGACAGAGCAAACAAAAAAGCGACCGTAATAGAGGTCAGTGTACCCAATGATACAGGGCTTAACAGAGTTGAGAGGGAAAAGATTACAAAGTATCAAGGACTTATGTATGATATGAAACGAAATTGGAAATTAAAAGACGTTTCAATTATACCAGTCATCATAGGTGCAACTGGGCTTATGAAAAAGAACTTTAAAAAGTACATAGCAAGCATACCCGGTGAACCAAGTGCAAGTGAAATACAAACGATTGCAATGAAAGGGACGGCTAGAATCCTGAAAAGATCTCTTGGTTGGACTCACTAAAATAGGGGTAAATGTCAGACATCTGGTTGGATGTCCCATCCCCTAGAAGAAAAAGTTTAAGAAAAATGAAAAAAAAGAGAGAATAACTAGAGACGATCACAGGAAATACGTATACACAAATAGGCGGCAGGTCAACAATGAATATAGACTCGTTTATACACGCGTTATGTATACGTCATATATACATACAGTACATATACACTTCGACCGGCTACATAAGAATGTGAGGGTCGTCAGAAAAGTAGCGAGAATTTCTTATCTATCCTCAAATTAAGAATTTTTTTTAATATTGAATCCACTGATTGAAACATTGGAACGTCATATACTTAACAGTAATACGGTTAATAAATACTTGTCTAATAATTTTAAATGAAATATAAATAAAGTTAATAATATATGGAATATGTTTTTTAATAATAAAAATAAATGTATAAAATAAAATAAATTATAAGTTGGACTGTCAAAAGGCATAGATGAAATAAAATTAAAATTATTAATATACGTAATATAAAATTTAAATAATTAAAATGGAAATCCAGTAAATTTATTTTATTATTGCAATTCTTTGAGACGAGGAATTTTTTATTGGCAGACAGTTATCCTCATCCTCATTGTTGTTGTTTCACGACGTTTCGGCCAACTATTCCTCTGGCCATCGTCAGGTTGTTAACCGCGACGGGATAGGAATGCTGAGTCTCTTACTGCCTTCTACAGCTGTCGTCTCACTACATTTTTGGCCAACTAATCCTCTGGCCGGCTTTGGGTAAGATTGAAACTGTTATCTTCAGATAATGCTCACCTGGAACAGAAGAGATTCTACGCCTCTAGCCGCTGTGCCAGAGAAGTACTGAGCCGAATCTTGTGAAACAACAACTACGAAGATGAGGATAACGGTCAGCAAACAAACAAATAAATTTACAAGTAAACCTAGAATTAGAATATTTACCCTGTATCAAAATAATTAAATTCAACAACAAATATATATATATATATATATATATATATATATATATATATATATATATATATATATATGTGTGTGTGTGTGTGTGTGTGTGTGTGTGCATCTGCCTATATGTATATGCATATGGGTGCACACAGACACATATATATAATAATTTTTTTAAATATATATGGTAATTATGCTACACAGAAGTTTCTGCATTTCATCATGGGAATTCGCCAAGCTAGAGTAAATACTGAAAACAGACACATATTATAATAATTATCAGAATAAATGATAATATATATATATATATATATATATATATATATATATATATATATATATATATATATTGCTATTGGTGGTAGGGAAGGTTTCTTGTAATTAGTGAAGGAATCTTGCATCTAGGGATCTCTACTTTGAAGGGGTGGGATTTAGCTGCTTGTCGGGTTTGTCGGGGGTATTTACGTCGAGGGAACACAAGTGCTTGCAGTTCGTCAGAGCATTCAACGTTAAAGTACTTGTAGAACAGGCAGAGAGATGCAACATTTCGTCGATGTGACAGAGGGTGGAGTTTAGCTGACAGTTCAGGACCTATCAGATTGGCGACTCTCTTTTGAATCTTGTCTAGGAGCGAGAGACTAGTGTCATATGCACCAGTCCAAATATGACAACAATACTCCATACATAGGCGAATGGTGGCCTTATAGAGGTACAGGATATTTTCGGGCGTTAATAGCTTTCTAGCACAGTAGAGAGAACCCACCTTCTTTGCAGTGGTCCTGGCAATGTTCTCAATGTAATTGTTCCAACTCATGTTTACTGTGAATGTTAGGCCGAGGAGTTTAAAAGATGTACTTTCAGATAAAGAGTCTTTGGCCATTGCTATTGGTGGTAGGGAAGGTTTCTTGTAATTAGTGAAGGAAACAAGTATAGTTTGGCAGCACTGAAGGTGACCATCCATTTTTGTCCCCATTCCATTATGGATCGGAGGTTATCCTCTAGTGTTTCTTCCATTTCTTTAGATATGTGTTCATTTGTTTTCCTGTCATGTCTGTTATAGAGAGTGGTGTCGTCAGCATACATACCTATCTCACAGACAATTTTGTCAGGTAGATCATTAATGAATATTAGAAATAACAGAGGTCCAAGGATAGACCACTGAGGCACTCCCGCATTTATATCATATTGTTTAGATGTACTACTGTCAAGGACAACCTGGATTTTTCTCTTATCTAAGAAGGATCTAATTATGTTATGTATTCTTCCAGTGATACTGTATGATCTGATTTTCTTGAGAAGACCCTCATGCCATACCCTGTCAAAAGCCTTAGATATATCTAGAGCTACTGCTCTACCCTCCCCCGCTTTGATCAGTGACTGGTATATACATTCTGAGATTACAGTTAGGATGTCTGCTGTGAAACGGGCTTGCCTAAATCCATATTGTTGGTCAGTCAGAAGTTTAGCATCTGTAAGGTGATGGACTAGAGCTTGGTTAATTATTGTCTCAAATATTTTGGCGAAAAGTAGGAGGAGGCTAATGGGGCGATAATTTACTGGGTCAGTTCTTCTGCCAGAATTCTTAAAAACTGGCACTACAGAAGCAGTTTTCCAGCAGGCAGGAAAGCAAGCTTCATTAAGGCATTTGTTGTAAAGTTTGGAGAGAACTGGAGCTACTTTGGCGGCACACTTTTTTAATAGCACAGCCGGGATAAGATCAGATCCACATGCTTTTGCAGTGTCAAGCTTTCTTATGATAGCATGCACCTGAGAAAGGGTGATTTTCAGATCGTCTAGTGTGGCGTCTCTCTGCAAAGGAAAGTCAGGGAGGGGGTGGTTAACAGACTCCAGTATGGAGTTGGAGGAAAACTGTCTGGCAAGCATGTTAGCCTTCTCAGTTGCTGAGCAAACAACCTCATGATTGTTGGATAGTGGGGGAATTGTTGATTACCCATTATATACTACACTGTTGTAGATTTTCCAGAAGTCACGGGTTCCTAATTTCTGTGCTTCGATGCGTTTTTGGGTGGTTTCATTAAATTCTCTCTTAGCTGTCGCTATTTGTTTCTTACAGTTATTTCTGGCTTCTATGTACTTCTGTCTGTTTGAACTGGACTTATGTCGGTTAAATTTGCAGTACGCATGCAGCCTTTGCACTATGGCAGCTGCACAAGTTGAAGTGAAGCATTGGAGAGAGTTGGGTTTGCTATAGAATTTGCGTGTGGGAACATGTGCTTCAATTGCCGCTTTGAACCATTCAGTGGTCTCATTTGCGCAATGTTCAGCAGGATGTGAAAAGATATTTTGCCATGGAGCGTCCCTGATGGTTTTCCAGTCAGCCTTTTTATTATATCTTGTTGTTTTGAGCAGTGGCGCTTCAGTTTTGACTCTAGAGTTTAGGGCGATTTCAACCATTACCACTGCATGATCGGCGTTCCCAAGAGGCTGTAGGCATTCGTTACACAGTCATCGGGAACTGTGGTCAGAAACAGATCTAGAAGTGATGCATGTTGTTCTTGCTGGTCAGGGAAACGGGTTGGAAATGTAACCATCTGTGATAGGGAATGAAATATAGAGAAGTTACGTGTTGTGGTACCAGCTGCGTCTGTGTAAGTAGAAAATCCAAGCCAGTTGCTGTCGTGGACATTGAAGTCAACAAAATACATGCAATTGTGCGCTAGTGTTGAGGGAAAGTGCTGTATCTATGCTGTCAGAGACTTTGTTTATTAGGGTACAGTCCTGGGTCGAGGGAGAGCAGTAGAGAAAATAAAAGTAGCTAATGTTATGTTGCATGTTAAGTCTAAAGCACATAAAGGCTTGATCGTCCGATTCTAGTTTAGTTTCTCTAGTCAAGGGGAGGGTGTTTCGAATATAGACTGCAAGCCCGTGCATATGTCTGTCAGAGTCCTTACGGCAGAGTGGGAGGTATCTAGGCATATTAAAGTAGTTAGAGGGGATGGATGAGTGTAGGTTAGTCTCACTTAGTGCTAAGATATCCGGGGTGTTTGTTAGGAAAAATGCTTCAGCATCATTTAAATTAGTTCTAAGCCCACGGATGTTCGTAAATGCGAGCCTCAAGGGAGAAGGCAGGCTGTTTTTGTTTGAGTTTTGGCTTGGTTTTAGTGTAATTTTTTAATGTACTGTCATTTTTATTTTAAAGAGTTTCAGTTTAGGTAAGGGTGTTGAGCAAGTGATATGCAGAATACAAGACATGCAACACAGGCAGATCATCAGCTGTCCCTCCATCTACTAGGGTTGTGGCCTCAGGATAGCCCACCGGGGTGAGTGCAGGGTCCCTTTCCATGTGCGACATGGCACTACAAACATCCTGATATTATACAACTGTTGATGGAGCAGCTGCTCTAAGCGCTACCAAAGAGTTAGGGCTCATGTACTACCAGTCGGGAACAGCAGCCAGGAACTGTCTATCCGGTAACCTCAACCCATCAAATGATGGTAAACCCAATCTGCTTGCACTGGCATTACGGTATTCAAGCACTCTCAAGTGACCAGTTTAAGGGTTGGGATGTGTCGGGAGTGGGGAAAAACGGCGTTCATTGCCCTAGTCAGGAAACAAGATCGACCACCGAGTGTTTCTGTCAACTCCCAGTGGTTCGACCTCTACACCTGGCTAATAGACAAAGAAGGAGTATGGAAGCCGGGCGATAGACAGTGCCTATCTACTCCTTAAGCAGTTTAGGTTTGCAGACCGGTAATTTGTTTGAGTCACCAGCTCTAGGAAGGTTGTCATCCAAGCCTGGAGAGGCCTTCCTCCCCTTAGGTTTAGCTTCAGAGTTTTCCTTCTCCTAGATGGATGACCTGGGAAGATCTACGGGTCCATCAGCACCGAGAAGGTGTGCCCCGCGCCTGGGTCCTAATCCAGGTATTTCTGCGACCCCGCGAGGGTGGTTAGTGTTGGTTCTGGGTTAGTTTATAAAGGTTATATATCTACTGAGAGATTATACTCCTCAAAGTGATTATGGGGCATTGCTATTTCATTGTTTGTTACTGGAGGAAAGGGTGAGTAAAAGTTAATGTAGTGGAAGCAGCTATATTTGCAAACAGGTCTTTGGAAGCAGTACAATGTTCCAACCATTTTGCCAGCGACAATGACACTCGATCTGATGTAAATCTTCCATTTCAGGTCAGGAGTGAATGTCAAACCCAGAAGCTTGTCAAGAAGGTAAAGTACTTGCTCCAGACGAGAGTCGTTCATTTCAAGAGCACTGGTGATGAAAATATAGTAGCTTGGTTTTGGATGTATTAAACGTGCCCAGTCATCTTTTCTTCCATTGTATAACACATTTATCATGAGAAAAAGAGAGAGAGTATCAGAAAGATTTGGGTCGTTGCCGATCTGTGAAGTGTTGTCATAAATGGTAGTATCATTGAAGTTAATGAATTCCTTTTGTCCTGATAAGTTAAAGGTGGAATAAATTTAAAAAACGGAATAATAACTACATGAATGATTCTGCGCCACAAAACAGGTGCTGTCCAATATTTAACATTTCAATATGCTTAAAAAAATAAGCAGTAATATGGACAACATCTGGAATATATATATCATATAATTATATATATATTTCATCAAATCGGAAAGCTTCCAGTTCACTTTGTATGAAAGTAAATAAAACTAAATATAGTCCACATTACTTACATGTAATAAATTATTTTCAGAGTTTATTCAACATGAACTAATATATTAACATATAGACATACCTGGTGTTATAGAGGTGTTATTCAAATGTCAAAAGGTGATAAAACTAAAAAGCTCTGGATAAAATGATTTAATAGCAAATATGTATATATTATTGGGTTTCGTGTACACACACACACACACACACACACACACACACATATATATATGTTTTTTATTTTTTTTCCAGACATGATTTCGAATTTCATTTGCTATCGGCCAATTAATATTCTCAAAACAAATGCGTTTGACCTGAAGAAGAAGCGAGTAAATAATTGGAGCATCAAAGAAATTAAATAAAAAAAAATCCAGACAAGATGTTTACCTGGGTCTATTCAAAGAATATATATATATGTGTGTGTGTGTGTGTGTGTGTGTGTGTGTGGAGAGAGAGAGAGGGGAGAGGAAATAAAGTGAACAAAAATAGGTCATAAAAGGTCAAGGGAAGTTTTGTTTCTGCAAAAACAGTCTGTAATGCAATTTCTATAGTTACATGCTTATAAAACTGAGCTGTTTCGTCGTTGGTGATATGAGACAAGAGGGAGAAAGTAGCAACTCTAGTTGAAGTCAACGTCCCTAATGAGGCTTAAAAAAAAAAAAAAAAATAGAAAAAAAAAAAAACTATAGAAAAAAAAACATTGCATAAACTACCTAATGAATATGTTCGATGAACCAAGTGCAAGAGAGAAACAATTGTGTTTGAAAGGACTGTTAGAATCTTAAAAACATCTCTCGGTTGGAGTGTCTAAAATAGCAGGTAAATGTCTCATCCCCAGTTAGAAAAAAAAAGATAGGTAAATAGGATTTTATCCACCTGGTTTAGGGTATATTAAATATTGTCAATAGAGTGAGTTGGTTAGTTGTTGGGTTTTATGGTTTTGTGACTTAATCAAGAAATGATTCTGAAGCAAATAGCTCTAATAGCTTATCCTATTTCTTTTTCTGCTTTATTTGTTTTTGTTTTTTGTCACTTCCAAAAGCAAGTAAGTTTTTACATGAACATGTTTAGTCAAAGTATTTTCAAACAATAAACTTTGTTTCAAACCGCAAAAGTAACAAGTCTATGAGAAAGTAATGCACCAATATAAACTTAGAAACTTATTTAAGAACAGTGATCAAATGAGATTTTCTCCAGATGACACTTTCCCAACTCGTCTCAAATAAGAACGTTGTTCAACAACAATTACGATACCCCCAAAATTCCGAGGTTTCAGATCCCCAAATAATCGTCCCAACACTAGTGGCTATAATCACAGTTCACCATCTACTAATCTCAAAATAAAGTCATCTTTGGTTTCTCCTTTATGAAGACGCCCATTGAGACAGTTATACGACGAAAGAGAAATATTCCTATGATGCATTTAACAAATACAATAAGCCTGGGGAGAGAACTTTGACAACATTGCTTTGGTTAGAAGCTTGTCATGTTTTCCTTGCAAACTGCCTTTTCATGAAGGGAGCTGGACTTAAACTATTCATAATAAACATGAAATATCAATAAATATAGTTGCATTATATATTTTATTGATAGATAGTAATGATTAATATTTATGATAGAAACTGTTTAGATCTAACTTTGTAAACGACGGATTACACACACACACAAATACATATATATATATATATATATATATATATATATATATATATATATATATATATATATATATATATATATATATATATATATATACATACAGCAGAACCCCGGGATATGGCATTAAAAATTGTTAACAAAATACAGTACAGTATGTAATACTGTACACATGTATATAATCAAATAACATTATAAATAACACCGTATAGCGGAGCACTGAGCAGTCGTAACCAGAGCTGGGAAAACATGGTATTCCACATAGTAACATGAAAAAAAAACGTATCCTAGGGCCACTGTATCCCGAGATTCTACTATATATATATATATATATATATATATATATATATATATACATAGAGAGAGAGAGAGAGAGAGAGAGAGAGAGAGAGAGAGAACTTTAGGGACCTCCAACGCGCTCCACAGATTATACCCCTTACATGTAACACGATGTAACTGTAAAAATAAACTAGTAATATTTGCTTTTTTAATTTTTTTGTCTAATCTACGAAAATAATGAAAATATAAAATTAAAATCGTGTTTACATTATCGACGGTACGGCAGAGCGTGTTGGTTGCATGAAAATGCTGTTTGAATAAATTTTGTAAGGTAAACATATGATGAGTACGTGACTAAATATTCAGCAGTAATATACTTTTGCAGACTTATTAATCGCAATACGAAACAGTATTGTAATGGATACTGTTTGAAAAGTAATAAATAACCAACTGAGAAAACTTGATATTTGGAATAGAATTATTATATTACACACACACTCATTATATATATATATATATATATATATATATATATATATATATATATATATATATATATATATATACTGTATATTTCGGCGTATAAGACGACCCTTAAAGTTTTAAAGTTAAAAAAATTACCTTTAAAAAATAATATTTCATAAGATACCGGGTGTTGCAATCTCTAGCCTAGGCTTAACAAACATGGTTTCGTGATTTAGCAGTCGTCTTATACAACAAATATATGATCAATTTATAAAAATTTGCTCCAATTTTGTACCTCGTCTTATCTGGCAATCGCCTTATACGCCGAAATATAGTGTGTGTGTGTGTGTGTGTGTGTGTATATATATATATATATATATATATATATATATATATATATATATATATATATAGTCATCCACATACAGTACTGTTTCGCTGTTTCACAGCTCATCAGTGCGGCTATATATATATATATATATATATATATATATATATATAAAATGGTAATAAAAGGATAAAGAACCCGACGCTATGAATTTAAAATGGATTCGTCTGTTTAGTGGGGTTTTTCAAACGATTGTTTTCAACGACTGCAATTTCATGCAGGAGAGAAAACGCGTATTCTCTTCTGATGAATTAACATTAGGAAAACCGAACTATAATAACCCACAAGTAAAAACAGTCCAGAACTAATTTACGAATGGAATAACTACAATAAGGTGACAAAACGATCTTTATTTCTATTCTGAATATCCGACAAAACTGGAAGCTGAATAGACATCAGTCGTTTGAAAAAAAACAAAAAAAAAAAAAAAAAAAACTACACAGACGAATCATCAAGCATTTTGTTTCTTTATTTCCATTTTAAATTCATATCGTCAGATTTTTTATCCTTTTATTCTCATCTATAAATATAAAGCGAAAATGTATGTATGTATGTGTGTATGTATGTATGTGTGTTCGCTTTTTCTGTGTGTCTAACAAAAAGCTTTTTTCAGAAAAGCGGTCGCTCGCTTCACAACTTTTTAAAACTTTTTATATCACATATAAATCGTAATATCTCACAGTTAACAACGAAGCTCGCCTGTCTATTTAATTTGCTCGATTTCGAGAAGATAAATATTCAACATTTGTCGCTCGCCGCATGTGGGTTAGTCTTTTTCCTATAACATTGGGGGGGGGAGCGTTCAGCAATAAATGAAACCCCGCAGTCAAACTTGACCTCATTAACTCATTAAAACGGGCACCTGCTAAATCCAAGTAATTAAATAAATTCAAACATGTTTCCGTTAGCATCTTGCGGTGGGGCAATGGTTAATATCGCACTTTTTTTTTTTTTTTTTTCACACTTTAATTTACAACTTTGCCTCAACGGTTCGGGTTCAATCCTCATACTTATTTTTTTAACCCCCCCCCCCCCACACACACACCTCCAAACACCCGGGCAACGCCAGGTACCCCTCGCTAGTATATATATAAAAAGCTGAATGTGTGTGTGTGTATGTGTGTGCGCGCACACACACACGAATAGGCTCCTATATGGTTTACCACTACACAAAACTGACCACATACAATGATAGAAGAGATATCAAGGATCAAAAATGGGTATGTTACATTTTGATCAAGAGTGGTTTATTAATATATATATATATATATATATATATATATATATATATATATATATATATATATATATGAATAAAAAAGAATGCGAAAAGTATAAAAGCTTATAACTTTTCTTTATTCGTTTTTAATTGGTGACGTGCAGGAATACAAAATAATAATAGTATGAAAAAAAAAAATATATATATATATATACGGGGGGTGAGGGCGAATTAATTTAGTGTTGTTTACGATTTTTATATTATTATATAATATACACACATTTACGCACATATATACATGTATACACACACACACACACACACATATATATATACACACACATTTTATATTTATGTATTCATATACATATCATTATATATATATATATATATATATATATATATATATATATAGATAGATAGATAGATAGATAGATGGACAGACAGACAGACGGACAGACAAAGGAATTTAAAGAAAACTTTGCAGGTCTTCATTGATGACAAAGCACATCAAAACAAAAACTAAAGAAAAATAATAAAAATAAGTTAAATGATAACAAAAAAAAAACACTAAATAAAATAGGTAAAACGATGTAAGAGACCCTTTTCTCATATTTGAAGAAACTTTAAAAAAAACAAAAACGGAAAACAAAAATACAAAGGGAAAATAGAAGCAAAACAGAGAAGGGCGAACGAATACCCCGTCCTTTCTCACACCTCTCCGAAAGGAATCGCGTCTTGTAACAACTAGTTTATGTATTTGTAAGAAGATGCATCTACCAAAAACTAAGTTGTTTAAGATGAAACAAACTAGAAAAGATTAGTGTCGAAGGAAGCAACTATACAAACATTTCCTTTTGCGTTTGCCTTCTTGCAGTTCTCGACAACTTTTGCTTTCTGGTTCCTTTTACCATACACATTTCAGTAAACATAGAAGCAACCAAGTCATGAAAAAGAATTGAAAAAACTACCTGGAAAATATACCCGGTGGACAAAGTGCAAGAGAAATACAAACAATTGCACTTAAGAGGACAGACAGAATCATAAAAAGTTCTCTCAGTTGGAATGTATGAGATAGTAGGTAAATGTTTGGCATTAGTATACCCTCTTTTCAGCTAGAAGAAATTGATAATATTTTTTTTAATTATGTATCTATTTTTATTATTATTTTATGTATCTACATAAAATCTTGTGTATATATACTTGTATTTACTTCAACAGTGCTCGATACGTAAGTAGAGCTAGGTAGTAAATTTTGAATATATATATGGCAATTAAGCTATACAGAATTTTCTGCAGAAAATTTTTTGTGGCTTTATTGATAGATGTACGAGCAAAAATGGGCGGATAAAGATAAGGGGGACCTAGTATTGAAAGCCGATTTATCATAATTTTTTGTGGGTTTCCGACTACTTAATGATTGTATTTGAAAGATTAGAGACTTAACTTAATTTCTAAAAGGGAAAAAATATTTGTACACGTGAAAAAAAAAAAAAAAGTTATAAAAACTGTTTTCACTGCGAGCTAATCAATTCAGCTAATTTTTTAAGTTAAATAAATTCATTGTAAAAATCCTTTAAAAGATAAATATTAGATTTCTGGGTCTATTTCAAAGACAATTAGTAAAGTAAAATTCTAAGATATTGAATTAAATAATAAAAAAAAACCTTGTTTGTACAAAACAAATTAATTAGCCCCAAAACAGAGTGATTCTGTCGTTCACGAAACGCAAAAATCGAAAGTCTTATAAACACGAAATATATGGAAGCCTAAAATTTCAGCCAGTCAAAAAACTGAAAAAGACGTCAAGTAATCTAAAGAGAGGAAGGGAGGTAGTTTTCTTTTTTCCCCAGACGTGCCTCCGTACATTCCTACTCTGAACGTTTATATAATTTTTATCATTTTTTAATTTAATTATTTTTCTATGTTCCTGTTTTTAAATTAATTTTTTTTTAAATTATTGTTCAATATTACATATAAATTATGTTAGGCCGAAAGTTTCACATTCAGTTAAGTGAGGAAAATATTAAACTCTTACATACAAAAATTATGCGAAACCTGTAATTTAAAAAAAAAAAAAGTAGAAATATTTTTTGCTATTATAATTTTTTGTGTGAAAATATTAAATATACAATGCTTAATGCAATGATAATATCGGTAGTTCGAGAAATTCATTTTTCTTCAAGTTATATCGAATTCATTAATACAGACTTTAGGGGGTTTTATCGTCATGTTCTCGTAAAAATTAAATAATTTTTTTTTTTAATTGGTATATTTTAGGATGCTTTATTTTCATAAAAAAGACAAAAATAAATTCTTTCGTCTTTTGTTTTTTTTTTTACTACTGAAAACCATAACTTTAATAAAGGTATTTTTTATTTAAAGAATATAATACATTTCCACTAAGATTTGAATAAAAAATAATGCGTTCAATATACTCTGTGATCATTATTTGATAAATACTGAAAATTTCATTAAAATTGGTTAATTTCCTGATTTTTGGTGAATTTTTAAGTAAAGGGAGGAGTCAAAATGTTTATACATTTCAAGCATCAGCATTCATTTTGCACGTAGCTAATATATATATATATATATATATATATATATATATATATATATATAAAGGAGTTACCATTTATCAAGGCCCGGAGGCCATTCAAGGATAAGGATTAATGAGTATACGGTAGTCAATTGGACAATATCCTATTAATCGTTAGTAGTGGAAATTTGGTAAATTGGATTACTTAAGGGGATGGCTCATCAACAACTTGTTGACGTTGGATTGACGTGCAGTTCTAAGAAAGAAGCTTTGGACCCACGTTTAGGTGTAGACACAGATAAAGAGTGGGGAAAATTATTGATAGTGGTTTCAGTTAGACGAATGTTTTTCGTGAAAGCTTGCCAGCAACATCCTAAATATTCTAAAACTACCTATCTAGTGCCACGAAAACATAAGATATTAAAATATAAATAAACAACTTAATTTTACATAAATATATCGGGAGGATTTAACATTAAAAATGTACTATTTTTATGGAATTTTTAAATGAGGATTATTTTTTTGATTTTTAGGACTGCTAGCAACCACTGTAAAATAGTAATAAAGAATGCGAGAGATTTGTATATGTTAAGTTTAAAGTAGCTAAGCAGGGACTTGGTTCTCACCAGTTTTGGCGAATAACAAACAGGGTCCTGAAAAGAGATGTGCCTTCTATCCCAGCCATCATCAATGGACCTGAGGTAATTTCATCAGCATCTCACAAAGCAAAACTCTTTGTGAAGAACTTTGCAGCAAATTCTATCCTTTTCGACCATGGTCGCCTATCCATCGTATTTACTCCTGTGTCTGAAAATATGCTATGCAATATATAATTTACAACTAAATTTTATTTGCAGACCCGTGACAATGTGGTAAAATTCAGTTGTAAATTAGATTTAGAAATGTTGCCGAGTTTGACAAGATACACTTGGATGAAGTCAGAGGTTACACCCAACGAAACTTTTTGAAAATAACACTTTAAGATAAGAACAGTAGTTCAAAGAATCCAAATAATATGAAATGTACAATTATCTTTTACTGTGGAAAAAAAACTTACAATTAACTTCGATTTTATACTAAAACGATGTAATTTACTGCCAATTCTAACATAGATCAATCAATAATACAATCGCAAATGATTAATCTATATATCTATAAAAGTGAGAATGCGTGTGTGTGTGTGTGTGGACACTTCTCAACCTATATACTCACCGAATTTTTGATCTACATATGATAATAATATGAATGCAAATAATATGAAACCACTAATCGACAATTATCTACGGGGATGAAACACAGGTGCCCTGTGTAAATAGATCGTCATGAATATCTTTTTTAATTTACTATCTAGTTCTACTCACGCACTAATAAAGTAAAATGCGGAAAACCGATACATATCTTCTTATAACATTTTATGTGGATACAAAAATAGTAATAATAATATACACATTGCATACATGCATATAATGTACATGCATCAGTATATATATATATATATATATATATATATATGACTACTTCATTTAATCACATAAATTAATATACGGAAATATAATTTTATGCGTAAATTTTCAGTATTTACTTCAACAGTGCTCAATACATAGATAGAGCTAGGTAGTAAGTTATAAAAATATATATAGCAATTAAACTACACAGAATCAGATATAAGCCTGCCAAATTCTCACGAGAATGAAACGCGGAATATTCTGTGTAGCTTAATTGCCATATATATTTTTATAACTTACTATATATATATATATATATATATATATATATATATATATATATATATATATATATATAAATTGAATAGACTTACTATAAAAAAAGCCAATTTAACTACAATGAATCCGTTTGTTGTTTAAACTTTAATTTGATCTTAAAAAAAAAAATTGTTTGTATAAAAAAATCGATTTCAAAATCTACTCTTATATGTGCATGGAAATTTTATTTGGTAAAAAATATAGGACGTTGCAATTTTTATTTCATGTATTAAAAAATAAAGTAGAAAATCTTTGTTTAAGTTTCATGGAAAAAATAAATATCAATTCCTCTAAGAAGAATCCGCACAGACAACACCTGCGCAACCATTTTGGTCATAACAAGGTTATTTGACTTAATGGCTGGAGATGGCGATTGCTTTGTTTTTTCTTTTGTTTGTTTTATTTTGTTTTTTATTTTAAATAAAAAATTTTTTAAATTAATAAATGAAAAAACTTTTTCTTGATGCAATTTTGCTTTAAGATAATTGAATATTATTGGAGTTGAAGTTGGAGACATTTTCCTTTTTTTAATTATAAAAGCTGACAGTAACATAAAAAAAAATCTTAGAAAAAAAGATGGCTGCTCTTTAAGGGTAGAAAGTAAGAAACGTTTTTATTTCCACTCATTTCTTTTTCCATTTTTTTCTTATTCTTCACTTCCCAGCCTGAACACAAAGAATACTTTATCCTTGTTACTTTTCAAAATCATAACACATTTTCAGTGGTGGATTTAGATTAGAACAAAAAAAGCAAAATGCTGTGGTGCCGAAACATGTGAAATTCTTTGCTACATAACCATGGCGAAAAAAAAAAAAAAAAAATAATAATTGCGATAGAGAAAAAAAAATCGACTCATATTTTTCATTTTTTCCTGAATTCGAAACTATGCATAATCACTGAATTTTTTTTCATCGTGTGCGTTTGTTTCAGTTCAAAAGTGAAACTTTCAATTGTGTTCTTCCCTTACTAACGACACATTGGTCAAAAATGACAAAACATGAAAAGAATAGTTTTGAACTATGAAGAATAAAAAGAGAAAATTTTTCAAGAATCTCATTCTTATTTGTTCTATTTTTTAAAGCTTTTTTGCTTATTTTACCAATTGTTCAAGAATAGTAGTTTTCTAATATATAAAGTTATTTTGTTAGATTTTCCTTGTTGGACTAAAATAACAAAGCAGTTAAAAAATCAATATTTGATTTGTACTAGCAAGTTTTCTGATTTTATTTTTGCAGCATGTTCTTTATACTAAAAGGTGTAACTCACCTCAGTTTCTTTTTAAAAATAATTATTCTGGCAAGGAAAATTGTTACAATAGAGACAATTTTGAATAATGACCTAAAAAGCTTAAAGCGTAAGGGAGATAATTCCTATTATTAAAGGTAAAAATATCAATTATTTTCAATTTTTGTTGTGGTGCAGTTTAAGGGGTTACAATTATAAGGTGAAACAGTTCTGAGTTTCACTGCAAGCAATTAAACTAAGAGTGTAGTCTTTGCTTGAAGGTAGAAATGTCTGGCATTATATAAGCCAAATGAATCCATATTGTCTATGGATATGGGGGTTTTAACTACCTCAGAACACCCCACTTCAAATATTTATTTCCTTGAAATATCTGTATAGTTTTTCTTTCTCGTGTTGATCTCCAAGGGGTCTGTCAGTTTCCTTTTTCTGCTAGGATGACGTATTTCGGTACTTGTTTGAGGGGGTTCCAGGTCAAACACATCATACAGTAGGTCCAACATCTCTTCTTTTTCTGACAGAGTTTTACTTGACTCGTCTGAAGTGTGTTTGCGTATCTGGTTCAAGTGTATCTTATGTATGAAATGTGATCCTTCAACCATGTAGATCATATTTTTTTTTATTTTATTCAATTTTTATCCCAAATAAAGCACAGTGCTACTTTGAAGTAGGGGGCTATTATCGGGAACATAAGTTCAAGAGGTATTATGAAGGGAGATGAGTAGCAAGGTGCCTGTTCACATTGCACTTGAACTTCTGCATGTCAGTACAGTTGGAAGAGCAGAATCCTGCAAGGGAGTTCCAAAGTCTACAGTTCTAGGGAAGAAACTATTGGAGTGGAAGACTTTCTTATACCTAGAGATCTCTACTGTGAAGGGGGCGGGATTTAGCTGCTTGTTGGGTTTGTCGGGGGTATTCACATCGAGGGGGTACAAGTGCTTGTAGTTCGTCAGAGCATTCACCATTAAAATACTTGTAGAAAAGGCAGAGGGATGCAATATTTCATCGATGGGACAGAGGCTGAAGCTTAGATGACAGTTCAGGACCTATCAGGTTGGCGACTCTCTTTTGAACCCTATCAAGGAGTGAGAGACAAGTAGCAGATGCACCATCCCAAATGTGACAACAGTACTCCATACATGGGCGAATGATGGCTTTATAGATGTACAGGATACTTTCAGGCGTAAGTAGATTTCTAGCATGGTAGAGAGAGCCACCTTTTTCGCAACAGCCTTGGCAATGCTCTCAATGTATCTATTCCAGTTCATGTTCCCTGTAAACGTAAGGCCGAGGAGTTTAAAGGAAGTACTTTCGGGTAATGTGTTCTTCGCCATTGCTATTGGTGGTAGTGAAGGTTTCTTGTAATTATCGAGGGAAACAAGCTTAGTCTTGGCAGCATTGAATGTAAACATCCATTTTTGTCCTCATTCCACTACAAATTGGAAGACATCCTCTCGTGTTTCTGCCATTTCCTTAGATATGTGTTCATTTGTTTTCCCCTTGTACCTGTTATAGAGAGTGGTGTCATCAGCAAATATACTCATCTCAGAAATAATTTTATCAGGGAGGTCATTTATAAATATTAAGAATAATAAAGGTCCGCGGATAGACCCCTGAGGTACTCCCACATTTATATCATATTGTTTAGATGTACGACCTTCGAGGACAATCAGGATTTTTCTCTTACTTAAGCAGGATTTAATTACATTATGTATTCTTCCAGTGATACCATATGATCTAATTTTCCTTAGAAGACCATCGTGCCATACTCTGTCAAAAGCTTTAGATATATCAAGGGCTACCGCTATACATATATATATATCTGCTTTGTCCATATGGTCGATCCTGTTCTTGATCATTCCCTGTCCTCAGAAAGTATTATTACCTTTGTGCATCTGGAAGAATAATTTTCCCCTGACATATTTTTCTTCATGGAAACAGTTGTCTTTGAGGGTTTTAGTTGTTTTGGTAATAATTTGTCAAAGACTGGCCATATTTTTCTAGCAAACATCACTTCCACTGGACACATCTGGGATGGAGTAATCTTATTAGGAGTTATGAAGAAATTGTTGCAAAGCTTTTTCAGATGAGGTATCCTTTGCCTTTTTCAAAGCCCTATCCCCGAACCTTTCAACCTGTTCATTTAATCTGGGGTGGTATGTTGGAGTCATGATGTGGTCCAGGATGGAAGCCCTCCATTAACTCTTTAAAGTCCCCGGATGTAAACTGAGTGCCATTATCTGATACTAAGCAGTCCACCACTCTGAACTGTACGAATAACTCATGAAGAGTTCTTGTAGTGAAGTCAGTAGTTAGGCTTTTACACCTAAAGACCTATGGCCACTTAGATAAACTGTCCACTACTATGAAGAAGTACTGTCTATTAAGTGGTTTCACATAGCCCATGTGTATAAGTGACCATGCGTAGTCTGTTTGGGGCCATGGGCTGAATTTAATTGGTGGCGCTTTAGCAGCTAGTGCACATCCGCCACATGTTTTTACCTTTTCTCCAATATCTTTGTCCATGTTTTTCCAATACACATATGAACATATTAAACTTTTTATTCTGGTGGTGCTCGGGTGTATGCGTGAAAATCCTTTAAGATTTTCTTTTAGAGGGTCGCTGGAACAACTACTAATAATATCTGGTTGCATGTTGAGAAAATCTCTGTTACTTGTTCATCAGTCTGCAGTTTTTCCTTGGTTTCTCTTATAAAGTTGTCACTTTCAGCTTCTTTCCTTATATCGTCCAGGGTAACAGGGAGTTCTTTCACAGTGTTGAATAGGATTAGTGGTGCTATCACAGTCTTCTAGTGGGTCACAAGTCCTTGGTATAAACCGGGATAGGCTGTCTATGTGTCCTAACTTCTTTGACAGAAGAAACTTCATATCAAAGTCGTAATTCAATAGGATTGTCCCCATCTTTGGAGCTTGTTTGCTGTATGTGTAGGCAACCCATTCTTCAAGCCCAAAATAGAGATCAGTGGTTTATGATCCGTTTGTAATTTGAAGTGTCATCCATGCAGGTATCTGTGGAATCTTGTTACCGTAAAAATGACACTTAAGGATTCTCTCTCTATCTGGGAATAATTACTTTCTGCAGATAGTAGGGTTCTTGACGCATGTGCTATAAGTTTCATAGATCTGTCCCGCATTTTATGATACACATGCCGATTCTACATACATTCACATCACTTTTGACGATAATGTCTAAATCTGGGTTGTAGTGAGTCAGGAAAAGTTTCGATGTGAGCACCTCTTTCAGCTTTTCAAATGCTATCTTGCATTCTCTGGTTCAGTTCCAACCCTTGTCCATCCTAAGTAGTTTGTTTAAAGGTGTGCAATGAGTGCATATTAGTAATTAAATCTAAAAGACTTTGCAATGTTGCTATATTTTGTGGTTCAGGCGTATTTTTTATTGCTATGGCATTTCTGGATCAGGCCATCTACCGTTTTTGTCTACTATGTACTTTATTTTGTTGAGGAAATATTTCACATTTAGTGCCTTTAAGTGTGACGCTTTACTCATTTATCCCTTCGAATACCTGAAAAACATGTTTTCTATGTTGCTCTATTGTTTTGCTTTTAATTAGAATATTGTCCAAGTATCCAATGAAAAAACCAAGGTCGTTCAACATCGTATTGATTATCCATTGAAAGATAGCTGGTACGACTGACTGATTCCAAAAGCTAAGCTATTGAATTTGAATAGTCCCTTGTGTGTGGAAATACATAAAAGTTTCAAACTTTTATTCTTCAACAGGAATTTGTAAGTACATGTCACTCAGATCTATTTTTGAGAATATTTTCCCTCTATTTAGTCTAGTAAACACTTCCTTGGGGCTGGGTAATGATGATCCATTAGAGCAGCATTCAACTCAGTCGAGAAGTCTGCACAGACTGATATCCTTAGATTTTTTCTTTACATACAAGATGGGGGCGGCCTACTCACTGTAGTCGACTGTGGTCAAAATTCTTGTTTAAAAAAGTCTGTCCAGTTCTTTGTTGATCTTTTGCATAGAGGCAAATGGTACACTCCATTTCTTTTGGAAGACTGGGATGACATTATCTTGTAATTTGAACTTCGCCTCCATTTTTGTACAATGGTCTAGTTTATCCGAAAAAGTATTAGGGAATGACTCATATGTGCTCCAGACTAAATATGCAACACAATATTAGCTACTTGTATTTTCTCTACCGCTCTCCCTCAAACCAAGACTGTACCCTAATAAACAAAGTCTCAGACAGCATAAATATAGCACTCTCCCTCGATACTAGCGCACAAATACATGTATTTGGTGACTTCAATGTCCACCACAGTAACTGGCTAGGATTCTCAAATCACACAGACGTAGCTGGTAGCGCAACTCATAGCTTCTCTATATCTCATTCCCTATCTCAGTTGGTTACATTTCCGACACGTTTCCCAGACCAGCGCGATCAACATGCCTCACTTCTAGATCTCTTTCTGACAACGGTTCCCAATGACTGTACAACAAATGCCCACAGCCCACTCGGGAATGCTGATCACGCTGTGATAATGGTAGAAATCAGCCTAAATTCTCGCCCTAAAACTGAAGACCCACTTCTCAAAACAACGAGGTATTACAAAAAGGCTGATTGGGAAGCCATCAGGGAGCTCATCAGAGATGCCCCATGGCAAAATATCTTTACTCTTCCAGCGGAACAGTGTGCAAATGAGACAACTGAATGGTTCAAAACTGCTATTGAAGCACATGTTCCCGCACAGAAATACTATAGCAAGCCCCACTCTCCCCAATGGTTTACTTCTGCTTGTGCAGCTGCCATTTGTCAAAGGCAGCATGCGTTCCGCAGATTCAACCGATATAAGTCCAGCTCAAATAAACAGAAGTTTATAGAAGCTAGAAATAATTGTAAGAGAGTGATAGACACAGCTAAGACAGATTACTCTGAAACCACCAGAAAGCGCATCGAAGCACAGAAATTAGGAACCCAGGATTTTTGGAAAATCTACAACAGCGAAGTTAATAATGGACAGCCAATTATTCCCCCACTAACAAACAATCATGAGGTTGCTTGCACGGCAACTGACAAGGCTAATCTGCTTGCCAGTCGGTTTGCCTCAAACTCCACACTGAACTCGGTACACCACTCACTCCCTGATTTTCCTCTGCGAACAGACGCCACACTTGACGATTTGAAAATCACCCCTTCTCAGGTACATGCTATTATAAAAAACCTAGACACCTCAAAAGCATGTGGACCAGATCTCATCCCGGCTGTGCTATTAAAAAAATGCTCTGCCGAGGTTGCTCGAGTTCTGTCCAAACTTTACAATAAATGCCTTAACGAATCTTGTTTTCTCGACTGCTGGAAAACCGCCTCTGTGGTACCAGTCTTCAAGAATTCTGGTGAAAGAACTGACCCACTAAATTATCGCCCCATAAGCCTCCTCCCGCTTTTCGCCAAAATATTTGAGTCCTTAGTTAATCAAGCCCTAGTCCAGCACCTAACAGCTGCTAAACTCCTGACTGACAAACAATATGGATTCAGGCAAGCCCGTTCAACAGCAGATATCTTAACTGTAATTTCTGAACGTATATACCGTTCATTGGATAAAACAGGGGAGGGTAGAGCGGTGGCCCTTGATATATCTAAGGCTTTTGACAGGGTATGGCACGATGGTCTTCTAAGGAAAATTAGATCATATGGAATCACTGGAAGAATTCATAATGTAATTAAATCCTTCTTAAGTAATAGAAAAATCAAAGTTGTCCTCGACAGACATACATCCAAACAATATGACATAAATGCGGGAGTACCTCAGGGGTCTATCCTTGGACCTCTATTACTCCTGATATTCATAAACGACATCCCTGATAATATTGTTTCGGAGATGGGTATATTTGCCGATGACACCACTCTCTATAACAGATATGAGGGGAAAACAAATGAACACATATCCAAGGAAATGGCAGAAACACTAGAGGACGACCTCTAATCCATAGTGGAATGGGGACAAAAATGGTTGGTCACATTCAATGCTGCCAAGACTAAGCTTGTTTCCTTCAATAACTACAAGAAACCTTCTCTACCACCAATAGCAATGGCCAAGAACACATTGCCTGAAAGTACTTCTTTTAAACTCCTTGGCCTAACGTTTACAGGGAATATGAACTGGAATAGATACATTGAGAGCATTGCCAAGGCTGCTGCAAGGAAGGTTGGCTCCCTCTACCGTGCTAGAAAACTACTTACGCCTGCCAGTATCCTATACCTCTATAAGACAACCATTCGCCCATGTATGGAGTACTGTTGTCACATCTGGGCTGGTGCATCTGCTGCTTGTCTCTCGCTCCTGGACAGGGTTCAAAAAAGAGTCGCCAACCTGATAGGTCCTGAACTGTCATCTAGGCTTCAGCCTCTGTCCCATCGATGAGATGTTGCATCCCTCTGCCTATTCTACAAATACTTTAATGGTGAATGCTCTGACGAACTGCAAACACTTGTACCTCCCCGACGTAACTACCCCCGACAAACCCGACAAGCTACTAAGTCTCATCCTTTTACAGTAGAGATCCCTAGGTGCAAGAAAGCCTTTTACTCCAATAGTTTCTTCCCCAGAACTGCGGGTCTTTGAAACTCCCTTCCGGGATTCTGCTTTCCCAACTGCAATGATATGCAGAAGTTCAAGTGTAATGTTAACAAACATCTTTCTACTCTTCTCCCCTCATAATGACCCCGCTAATTAATTCCCTAATAGTAGCCCCCTGCTTCAAAGTGGCACTGTGCCTTGTTTGGGGTGAAAATTGAATAAAAAAAAATTTTTTAAAAAAGTCTTTCTTTAGTTTTTCAGCTTTGGCTGTAAGGTTATCCACTTTCTGACAAAAATCGCTAATGGGTGAGTCCCACAGTTCAAATTTTTGGATCCAATCTGTACCAAAAACGTTATTAATGTTTCTTAATACAAACATCTTGAGTTTCAATATCTTTCTCTTCAACGTTATATTAGTAGTAACCTCACCTTCAAATCTTATTCTTTCTCCAGTTACTGAACAAATAACTTTCTTGGTTCTCATCATCCTCGGTTTTCCAATTTTGCACCAAGTATGGTGGTTTATAATGGACAAATCTAAACTACAGTAAAGTTAAAGTTTAACATCCTTGTCTCTGATTTTTACTGTAGCGTACTTCCATATATTTTCGTCCACTGCTTGAGTCCTTGTTGCTTTTACATAGCTACTATGGAGTCTTTTTGGTGTGCAAAGTGAGGCTTTGTGTCTGCTGCATATACACAGATCACATTTCCAGAATTGGTATGGACAATCGTTCTGCCGATAAAGTTCTCCACATCTTTTGTAAGGGTAACGGGGCAAATTCAGCTTCTTTTGAGATTTTTCCAGAAAGTTATGTTTGTCTTTCATTTGACTGTTAGGAGAGTAAGATATTTTGTTGCGTCATACCTTTCTAATATGTTCTAAACTTGCCTCTTCTATATTTTTAGAGTCTTGCTTCTCCCATATGATTCTTTGGCATTCTTCTGCCTATTATTGAAGGGTTATATTTGGCTCCCTTTCCAATCTTTTTCTTGTTTTTTTTTTTTTACACAGTGATCACCACTTATCAAGGCCCGGAAGCCACACAGGGATAAGGGTTATTGCAAGTACATTACGTTAGTGTGGAGATTTGATGAAGTGTTTACTTAAGGGGGCGGTTCATTAGGAATTTGTTAATGTTGGACTTGAAGACATCCAAGTTGTAGTCAGGTGGGAAGCAGGCAGACGGAACAGAGTTCCACAGGCATGCAGTTCTAAGAAAGAAGCATTGTTCATGGAATCCACGTTTTGATTTAGGCACAGATAAAGAGTGGGGGAAATTTTTCACAGTGGATTCAGCTAGACGGGTGTTTTTCATGAAAGATTGGCAAGGGGGGACCAAAGATTGGAGTTCAGACGAGCACCTGCCATGGATAAAACAAGGATAGGCTCGCAACGTCTTTTCTGTGGGAGAGAGGTTGCAGGGTAGAGAAAAGGGCATCCCCCACTAAGCCACGAAGTCTATGTTGTACTCTGTCAAGGCAGGATAGGCTGTTTTTAGCAGCTCCTGCCCAGATATGGCAACAGTATTCCATCCTTGGACGTACTTGGCTTTTATATAGATAGAGAATTGCATCAGTAGTGAGATATCTTCTGGAGCGGTAATCTGTTTAATGCCTGGCATCTGAATTCAGCATCCTTAGTCAACACTTAGCCTTGAATGAAAATTAGGATCTTAAAGTTGTCGGCCATCAATGAGAATAGTTTGAAGTCATCATAGTGTCTATTTACAACTGAAGCAAATGTGGTGTAATCTTGGCCTTCTTAGCTGGTCAGGTTGATACATTTCCATCTTTTATGAAATAAGTTAGTTTTTGGACAGTATAATTCCATCAAAGATTTCACTGCCTCATTGAAGGACAATTTGTTCGCCTGTTTAGCGATGATGTAGTCCATGAATTTGTTATGTTCTGCAGCTCTCAATTTTTGCAATAAAAGTCAAACCTTTATCTGCTCGCTTCATGACTTGCAATCTATACTAAATATGTTACCAAATCTACAAAAATAGGTTTCAAAAGTCAAATCCTCTTCAGGAACATAGTGAAATGATCTTAAGGCTGACCAGATCGCAGTTTGGGAAAAAAGATTCTATTTTAAGTCGTTACTGTCTTTATTTGCTATTACTTGAGTTAGTACTTCCAATTTTTCCTCTGTCTGCATCTGCATTTCCAGTATTTTTTCATTGAATTCCTTTCGTTCCTCTTCTCTTTGTTTTCTCTCCACTTCTCACTGCCTATTTTACTCCTTCTTACTCCGCTTTTCTTCGAACTTCATCAGCTGCAGTTATCTTTCGGCATTTTTATTCTGTATTTTCACATTTTGTCTCCGCAACTCTAACGTCTGAGCTTATTGTAGATGCCTCATTTCAACAAGTTGCCTCGAAAGCTTCCATTTGGAAAAATAAATAGAATCACAAGACAAATCCTAGTCTAAAAATAGAAATTTAAAAAAAATGTCTGTTCTTTTTAGATAAGCAGAAAAACCGTGACTTTGCGGAAAAGATAGGTAAAATTAATCTTCACAAATTTTACACAAAACTCTCACATACATTTTTAATAGAATGTTCAATTTTCCACAGAGTTTATTTTAATTCTTGAGAAAAAAAAATCACAAAGAATTTAGAGTCCAGAAAAATTTGGAGTAAAAACTAATTGAAATCCCTTTTCCTAAGGGAAATCAAGTCGAGCATTTGAGTGGTCCTGAATTCTCGTAATGGAGTGAATGTGGTTTTAATCTTTTTTAGGGTTAATATACTTCTTTTTTTTTTTCTCTTGTTCTGTTACCGAGAAAAAAAGTCATACACGTTATCAACAGAATTACTTTTTTTTTTTTTTTACTTACGGCTTTTGAAAAATAAACTTTCTGAGGTCGTTTTTCATCTCGTTGAAAAACCGTTGTAGAATCAATCTTTGTATTTTCAAAGAAGGTAGAAAAAATATGAGTTTGCTTAATGATCCTTGTGGTTCCTTTTTCAAAATCCTTTCATTGTCAATGTTGTGGTCTGGTTTAAGATGAAATAGCCTTGGCGGTCATGCGAGTAATTAAACTACGAGTGTACTATCTACTTGAAGGTAGAAATGCTTGGCATTATATAAACCAGTCGAATACATATAAGGGTGTTAACTAACCCAGAACATGTTGCTAGCATATTAAATATGTTATTATTTTAATACACAAAGAAAGATGGGTCACTTCTCTAACAAATTAAATAAAAGGAGATGAAATACAAGTCAACCGAACCTGTTATAAACGTCTGACCATTGGCTGCTGAAAACGGGAGCGGGAATAAGACAGAATCTAATTGGTTAACTCGCAAACTTAATAATACTTTCATAGGGACATTCTTAAAATGAAAGCAAAAAAAAAAAAAGTCAAGTTTTTAAATTTATCAATTAAAATCTAAAAACTTGATGTTTTCTTTCTGTCATTTTCAGAGCGTGTCTCTATGAAATTGAAACCTTAGGCTAGTCGATTTGACCGAAATAGTAGCTTTGACCGAAATAGTAGCTTTGTTGTTGTCGAAACTATGCAATTTTCTTACCTAAAACTAAATATAAACACGGTAACATCAATTGCTGAGGAGCTTCACAAGGATGAAATATGGAAAATTCTGCGTAGCTTAATTGCCATATATATTTTCATAACTTACTACATATAATACAAATAATACATTACGAAACAGTAATGAACAGGTTGTTATGTTAAAAATTGACGCCTAGTGCTGCTGCATAGAAGAACACGTTAAAATTCTGCATAAGCACCGACGATGCAATTCTTTTTAAATGTGGATTTAATAAAAAGGATAAAAAAACAAACCCGTATACATTCCTCAACTATACATTAAGCAAATGCTGAGCTGGGTGATGTAAACATGTTTTATTTATGAGGCGATAAGTTGTCGTTTCACGTTTCGAATAGGATTACTTAGTTCTATGCTAACCATCTGCTAAATGCAGAAACGCATCGAATGTTCATAACACCGACAGGAAATACATCTTTTGCCGAGGAATGCTTTTAATAGAGTTGCGTATCAAAGAATAGTTTGAAATGCGACAAGGCTTTGTTATTGCATGCTGATTACTTATCCAATACCACCACTAAAAAAAAATACATATAAAGTTTGTAATTGTAAACAACAAAGGGTAATGTTGCAACCTTATTGTTTTTTTTTTCCTTTTATGAGAATTTCTATAATAATAAAGTTGGCAAGCAATATATTGTCTGTCGGTGAGCAAACGAGACATTGTAGATTATGTTTTTAAGGTATGTCATCATTTTAGGCATTTTTATTTGGACGCAATATAATCCAACATTGATGTTGTGGGAGGAAAATCGATAAACAAGCTAAATTATTATTATTATTATTATTATTATTATTATTATTATTATTATTATTATTATTATTATAAGAAGAAAAGAAGAAGAAGAAGAAGAAAAAGAAAACAAAGAAAAATAGTAAAGAAAAAAGATAAAATAAAAAAAAAAATAAAAAATAGAAAAAACAAATAAAGAAAATAAAAATAAATTAACAAACAAAGAAAATAGAAATAAACTCAACAGGAAAATAAGAAAATATATAAGAAAAAAAACGAAAATAATTTAAATAACATATATAAGAAAACGAAAATAATTTAAATAAAATATATAAGAAAAAGAAAATAATTTAAATAAAATATATAAGAAAACGAAAATAATTTAAATAAAATATATAAGAAAAAGAAAATAATTTAAATAAAATATATAAGAAAAAGAAAATAATTTAAATAAAATATATAAGAAAAAGAAAATAATTTAAATAAAATATATAAGAAAAAGAAAATAATTTAAATAAAATATATAAGAAAAAGAAAATAATTTAAGTTATAATTATGTTTTTCAAAGTTTTGATTATTAGTTGGTATTATTTTGATATGTAGATTCCTGAGTTCGACATAAATATTTCCAAGTCCGGTGAACAAAAGAGAGAGAGTGAGAAGAGAGAGAGAGAGAGAGAGTGGGAGAGGGCATAGATTGCAACCCCCCTTTGTCTATCACATTAAAAAAAATCTTATATAAAATTTTATAACAAAGGAAAAGAACTTTGTACAAGGGAGACATACGATAAAATTGACCCTTAACTTGATCAAGAGTAAACCTGACTTTTTAAAAATAGAGGAAAAATCTCACGAATAAAAAAAAAAAGTTGTTTTTTTTATAAATCTATGAACTTTGACTAAATACATGGAATAATGTTATCATATTTGGGTTGGTGAATTTCTATCCCATTTGAAGGTTCTTGATAAGCTGCAGAAACGTTCCTGTAAGTTGATTGCCCCACCCCCATACTTTCTTTTTCTCTGCAACTTCTCTTTCACAGACGTGATGCAATTAGTCTCAATTTCTTCCATAAAAACTATTATGGCATGTGTTCTTCAGAATTGTCTAACCTATTCTCTGCTTCTCTTGTTCCAGCACATTGGTCTAGTGGTCTTCATCAATTCACTGTTTTGATACCTCATTGTAATATTTACAACTTCCTATTCCAGTAGTTTCTTTCCAAGAACTGCAAATTTGTGGAACTCTCTTCCTGATGACTGTTTTCCTCTTATAGCCTTGGTCTTTCGAATAAGTATCTCTTGTCTTTTTGATAATCATATTTTGTTCTTGTTAGCTCCTTACATCAAATGGTTTAATGCTGTGTCTGGAGCGATTTCCATTAAAGAAAAACACAATATGCTGAACCGACTACTCCAATAGATACTTATTTTTATAATTCTGATGAATTTTGCAATTTTGCTTATCAAACCAATTGTTGTGAACCATCAGTCGTAATTATCAACAGGTGAACAGGTAAACAGATTCGTCCTGTATGATATGCCAGAAGCACAGAGGCTGCTTTTTTTTTTTTTTTTTTTTTAACTGCTATTTCACCTCAAACAAAGCAAAGTACCACTTTATCATAAAGGGATACTATTTGGAACCAAATTTACAGACATACAATGTAGGAAGTTGAGCAGCAAGATTTCTGTTCACATTACACTCAAACTTCTACATGTCAATACAGTCAGGGAAGCAGGGACTCGGGAGGGAATTCCAAAATCTAGCAGTTCAAGAAAAGAAACAATTTAAGTAAAAGGCTTTATTACAGTTTAATGGTGGGATTCTGCTGTTTGTCAGGTTAATTGGGGGTATTAACGCGGATGGGGTATGAATACTTGGAGTTCATTGGAGCACGTTCCATTAAAATACATGTACAACAGATACAGGGATGCAACATTTCCGTAATGGGACAGAGGTTGGAGTTTGATAGCATGGGATCTATTAGGTCAGCGACTCTTTTTTGAACTCTGTCTAAGAGTGAGAGACTAGTGACAGATGCACCAGCTCAAATGTGATAACAATACTCCATGCATGGGCGAATGGTGGCCTTATAAAGGTACAGGATACTCCCAGGTGTGAGTAATATTTTAGCATGGTAGAGAGATATCATTTTATTTGCAGCAGCTTTGACAATGTCTGTAATGTATTTGTTCCAATTCATGTTGCCTGTGAATGTTAAGCCAAGGAGTTTGTATGATGAGCTCTCAGGTAGGTTGTTATTAGTAATGGCTATTACTAGTTGAGAAGGTTTCTTGTAATTACTGTTAGTAGTGAATCTCTGGATTTCTCCGGTAGAAACCCCACACATTTGCAGTTCACTCTAGATGTGTCACACCATAATGCTTCAACACCATTAACGTGTATAACTAAGTGCAAGATTTAACTGAATTATTTTAATGTTACATAGAATATAATATACTGAAATACAATACCTACTGTAGACCTTTCATAGAGCATAAGTTGTTATTTTACCCACATATGGAGTAGGGGGCTGTTCATACCTTTCCCTATGGTATTTCAATGTATATAACCCGACAAGCAGCAAAATCCCACCTTTTCACTGGTGAAATCATTTGATATTAGAAAGCCTTCTACAATAATACTTTCTTCCCTTGGACTGCTAAACTTTCTAATTCTCTCCCTGTTTCCTACATCTCTAATCATACTAGCGTGCAAAAGTTTAAATGTAATTTGAAAAGGCACCCTGCTGCACAACTCTCAACAGTCTCTTGTTAGACACAATCCCAAATAGTAGCTCCTTATGTTCCAAGTTACAATATGGTTTGTTTGGGCTGAAAAAGAGTAAAAAACTAGTGATTGAGATAAATCTGACTGGATTTTAACTTGGTTTAATAAAGGTTGAGGACATGCGTTGCATGGAGAGACATGATATGAGAAATAGATGTGTAATGTGAGTCTTAGAGACATGCTTTGATTTGATAACATCAGAGAGAAATAAAAATTTGGAAATGTCTGCAGAACAGGAGACTGTTGAAACAATGGATGAGAGTTCTTTGGTTAGTATATGTAGAACTGTTATGATAACAGGGTTAGTTGGCAGAAAAAAAAAACAATGAAAACATGGAAGGAAATGATAAAAATGGAGTTGAAAGAAAGAAGGATAAAGAAAGACCTAAACCGTTCGTTTTATATGCTGGCACGTATTGGACAGCTTTTAGAAAGTGACTTCCAAAATAACATATTTCTTGTAATTTAAACTACATTAGCTGAAATGAATAGCTTTTCTTTGGAAATCATTTCCTTGGCTGAGGCAAGATCTTTATAGACCGAATGACCTTTATAACGTTAACCCATAAAGTAAGTGTTTTTATTGGAACATAATTTCCAGGTAACTGTCTCCTGTGACGATCCAAGACCGTTACCACCCAAAATAGGTAACAACAGAGCATTCTAATGAAGGAAGACCAGTGGCCAATCAGGTTGGGTTAAAAAAAAAAAAACTAACCAACTCTAGCGCCAAAGATAAAAACCAACCATTATTTTGGGTATCAGTCAGTCAGTTGCTGTTAAGATTCCTTCCAGTCCACACCCGTCGAATGATTTTGGGACTCCATTATCAACAAGCAAGTGGTAAGATAGAAAAAAAGAAGAGAAATTACGAAATTCCTCGAATGAATCGGCTTTAGTGTGCTCATACATCTACATTACATTAATCATCTTTAAAGAAAATGTCAACTGCTTTATTTTTTTCTATTGCTTGAATTTGCAATTTAAATTGTTTTCGACTCGTATATGAGTTTTCGAAGAAAAAAGAAAGAAAAAAAAAAAGAAGGATTATGTTAACTTTTTTTTTTAACCAAAGGTGTCGTCTTTACCGTTCTCTAGTTAGACATTGTCATCCGAACTGTTTAAATGCACCAACAATTGACATAACCCCTCCGAAGCTGATAGGCAGTATTTCTAAGTTAAAATCGTGATAACTTATATGTTATTAAAATTTTGACGGCAAGGGAGGTCGAAATGTTGTCTAGCGCATTCTCCTATCGATGACCCTCTCGACACACTGATTATTTCTGATTCCCTGGAATATTTAGAAATAGGAACCCAAGGGAGGATGTAATACTACCAAAGCTAAAGAAACACCTGCCCTTAGTACACCACACTTAATTAGCTAAACGCATAGTTTGTATTGGTATCCATTGCATCACTCATACTCTCTTCTGGTGGTGGTAAAACTAGAGTTATACTTGCATGCTATCCCAAGGGTGGTACTTGTTATGCATTTACTTATTGTAATTAAAAAGAAAAGAGATCCTATTAATAATCATGGTCGTTAGTTACATATTATAAATATAAGTTATTTCCAAATGAAAAAGATGACATGAATTTTATGTAAGTAGAGTATAGTTGCGATAATTTATTGTAACACTTGAAAAGTCATGCTATATTGAAAAAATATGCTACAAACTCCGAAAACTGTTAAAGTTTGTTAATATATTAAAAGAATCAACTTAATATAAACCCACATAAACTTGAAATTTATGTCTTTTTCTATTTGAATGTGTAAGACAAGTGAGCTTTTATTTATGATTTAACCAAAGCGGAAACATTCAGTTTGGCGTGACAACCATTCAACGTCGTCATCAATCTGGGCCTTTGTGTAATGTACGTTAAACAATCAGTTCAGCCATGGGCAATTCTAATCTGAAGACGTTATGTCGCAGTCAAGTAATATTGCTTATAAATTTCAATGTCGGTGTGGTGCCGTCTATATAGGCAAGACGACCCAGCATTTTCAGGTTAGACTCGCCCAGCATGTGCCGCGTTACATCCGAGATCATCAGCCTATTTCCAGGAGTTTCCAATTAGTAGAATCGGCTATTGGACAACAGTAAATGAAAAAGATTGTGTTTCTACATTCTCTTTGGATTGTTTTTCTGTTTTACACAGAAGACGTACTAAGTTCCACCTGTCTGTCTTCGAGGTGCCATAAGTTTCAGACCCCTTACTTTATGTAAGCAGAAAAACTTTCGCTGGCAGTTGGAACTATTTCGCGGGACACATTCCATCTAAGGTTCTTTTTTTTATTATAACAATTCGACAAAACAAAAAAAAATCTATCCCTCTTTACAGACGTATATCCTTGAAAAAGTCCCTCTGTACGAAAAGCACTTTGGGTTTTCGTTCTTTTAACATTTCGTGATTATAACATTCCGAATAGTGTTCACTTTTTTCTTGGGTTGTATTACACTTCATGATTTTTTTTTTTGATCGACTTATGTATTATTTTTTTAACATTCGATTATGGTTCACTTCTTTCTCATTATATATATATATATATATATATATATATATATATATATATATATATATATATATATATATATATATATCAGACATTTTAGCCTATTAAAAACGGACAAATGTTATAGCAAATTGACTTAGAATGTGTGCTTTATGCCAAACTTACTGTTTAATACGGTTAAATTTGTGCTCATTTTTGTATTAAATACTAATCCTAATTAATTCTTAATTGCGCATGTAACAGTTACTATAACAGTTAGTTCGCTGTACCCTATTAAAACAAAGGCCCATACAAAATTTCCACCAGATTGGCCTAGTAGTTTCTGAGAAAATTTCTACGGTATAGTGGTGACTAATCTCTATTAATCCTGAACTGTGCGCCAAACGGATACCATAGTACTTAGTTCTCTGCAATGATCCAGACAAAATTTCAAAAGTAAGAGTGTAAAGTATGTGTAACATCTTTTTAAATTGCATAAATTTCCATCGAGGTGTGTGAAATTTAAACTCTGGTAGAGAGCAGTCATTGTTTGTTTCTGTTGTTTTTATTTTGAATAATCGTTTCTCTTTTATATAATTTGTTTATGGTTTTACAAGTACAAGTGTAATATTCTTACACATGTCAAACAGATCGGCCTAGTAGTTTCCAAAAAAAAGTGGAACTTAAGAAGTAATCTCTCTTAATTCCCAACTGTGCATCAAATGGAACTTAAGTTGCTGCACTTTATCGCAACAAAGGTCCTTTTTGCCTCCCTACTCTCTCACCCATTAACCCTGATCCTCGAGTAGCTTCCGGGTCTTGATAAGTGGTGGTTCCTATGTAAAATAAAAAAACAATCTATGTCTGCTATATCATTATTTTATAGGCATTGTTTCAGTATTAAATAACCCTACAAAAGGATTGATGTGTCGTGAAAGCAGACAAACCAAATAGACTTCGTAGCCTAGTAGGGGATGCCTTTTTCTCTTCCCTGCAACCTCTTTCTCAAAGAAGAGACGTTGCGAGCTTGTCTCTGCTTTATCGTTATTTTCCTGGCAAGTGCTCGTCTGAGATCCAAATCTATGGTCCCTCCTCACCAAACTTTCACGAGAAACACTTGTCTAGTTGAAAACACTATCAATAATTTCCCCCACTCTTTATCTATGCCTAAACCTAAATGTAGATTCCATGAACAAAGTCTGCACACCCGTGGAACTCTCTTCCGTTTGACTGCTTTCCAGCTGACTACAATTTGGTCGTCTTCAAGTCCAACATAAACAAGTTCTTGATGAGCCGTTCCCTTAAGTAATCCCAATTTACCAAATTTCCACTACTAACGATTACTACGCTATTGCTTCATTGACTACTGTACACTCTTTAATCCTTATCCTCGAGTGGTCTCTGGGCCTTGATAAGTGGTGACTCCTATGTAAAAATAAAGAAAAAAAACGATGCAAATCTAAATTAACACTTAGTGGTTGGAAAGCGTCAAAAGCAAAGAACATTTAAACGATGCAATTGTTCAAGTGTTGGTATATTTGTGGGCGGCAGGGGAGGGGGTCACTTTGTTGGTGGCCTCGTGTCTCATGAGATTCAAGTTTGCTTTTCCTTCCTCTAATTTCAATGATGTTTATCGGACGTCGGAGAGGGGGGGGGGACAAGTTTTGAAAAAATAAATAAAATGGAAAATATTGAACAGCAGATTAGGTGACGAAAAGTCTGAGAAAAAAAAACAGTTAAAGAAAAAATAAACGAATAGTTTGGTACAGAGGTTCTGCTTTACGGCATATCAACCCATTTCTTAATATCTTCAATTATTTGTTTTAAAATATCATTTAAAAATAAATAAAAATAAGATATTGACAATGTACATGCACCCTCCCGACAACCTGACAAGTAGCAAAATCTAACCCCTTCACTGTTGAGCTCCCTAAATGCCGAAAAGATTTCTACTCTAATAGTTTCTTTCTTCAAACGGCTAAACTTTGAAATTCCCTCCCTGTTTCCTGCTTCCCTTAATATATTAACATGCAGAAGTTTAAATGTAATGTGAAATGACATCTTGCTGCTCAACTCCCTACATACTCCCTTGTTAGACACGATCCCAAATAGTAGCCTTTCACGTCAAAATGACAATATGCCTTGTTTAGGATGGAAAAAGAGTTAAAAAAAAAATTGAAATCAGTAAAGAAAGAAATTGAAAAGAACAAAAAATTGAGGAAAAATTAAGTTTGATTAGGAGTTTCTGTCTTACGACATATCAGCTCTTTTCAATTATTTAATTCCAACTCTGTTGTTAATGTCTTCAAATATTTATGCATGGTGTGAATCTTTTGTCCAATTCATTTTATTTTTGAATAAAAATGTGGCCCATTTTTGCAAATTTATTTAGCATTTCTCTCCATTTTTTATCATTTACGAATCTGTTTATGTTTTGATGGTCTTTGTTACCTGGTGACATTTCTAATCCCTTCATATTTTACGTCCTCTCATTTTTATATAAATTCACATTTCATATATAGCCTTCATTTTCTTCCTTCACTAAAACATAACTTTTACACTATTCAAAGACTATTGTCGCTCAACACCAGGGACCATACTACAGAAATAATCGTTAATAAAATCCACAATCTTTGCGATAGACCAATCATATTTGATACATGTAAACTTTGGGTAATTTCTGTACTGTCCAATAAATTTCAGAAATAAATAGCCAACAGTCTTTTCTTTATCAACGTTTAATGATATTTGCATCATTTTGGTGATAATTAATCCTTTTTTTATTCCATTTTCACCCCAAACAAAGAACAGTGCAACTTTGATGTAGAGGGCTATTATCGGGGGCATAAGTTGCAGGGATACTATGTAGGGAGTTGAGCAGCAAAGTTTCCATTCACATTACACTTGAACTTCTGCATGTCAGTACAGTTGGGAAAGCAGAATCCCGCAAGGGAGTTCAAAAGTCTAGCAGTTCTGAAAAAGAAACTATTAGAGTAGACGGCTTTCTTACATCTAGGGATCTCTACATTGTAGGGGTGGAATTTTGCTGCTTGTCGGGTTTGTTGGGGGTATTTACATCGAAGCGGTACAAGGGCTTGTAGTCCATCAGAGCATTGACCATTAAAATACTTATAGAACAGGCAGAGGGATGCTACATTTCATCGATGGGACAGAGGTTGAAGTTTTGATGACAGTTCAGGACCTATCAGGTTGGTGACTCTGTTTCGAACTTTGTCCAGGAGCAAGAGACTACTAGCAGATGCACCAGTCTAAATGTGACAACAATACTCCATACATGGGCGAATAGTGGCCTTGTAGAGATACAGGATACTTTCAGGCGTAAGTAGCTTTAAGCACAGTAGAGAGAGCCCAGCTTCTTCGCAGCAATGCTCTCAATGTATCTGTTTCAGCTCATGTTCCCTGTGAACGTTAAACCGAAGAGTTTGAAAGAAATACTTTCAGGTAATGTATCTTTAGTCAACGCTATTAGTAGTTAAGAAGGTTTTGTGTAAGGCAGCATTGAATGTTACCATCCATTTTTATACCCATTCAACAACAGACTGGAGGTTACTCTCTAGGTGTGATCCTGAATAGAGTTTACCTGTTTATTTGTGACATTATTTCTAAGATAATGCCTATCAAAACAATTCCCATACTTAATCCTTGAGCTGTCACAGTGCAAATCAAGGTAGTGCTAAAGAAAGAGTGTATCAGAGTTGACAATTTTTCACTTTGTATTCAGATGAGTAATGTGTAGACAGCGTGATCTAAAAGGAAAATGGCCGCTAAATTGGAGTTTTATTTAAAAACTAAAACTGAAAGAAACCTTTACTCCACATATAAATAATAAAGATAATCGTTTATAAGAACAGTTTGCTTCGACCTCCCATCCCCCGGCTCCTAAAAAAAATGTTATTTTCGTATTAAACAACAAAATCCATCTTTTGAACATTTCCAACCATCAATTGATTGCGAATAACAGTTCAATGGACATGATAAATTATAGATTTTATACTTGCAAGAATTGTCTATAAATCGATGTTTGGCAATTGATTAATACATTTCAAAATTGTCAGCTAGTCTTCTGACAAGTTGAAATATTGTTATTTGTTCAGTTTGCATTAAATCATTGTCATAAGCATCGTTACAAGTTTTGTTAGATACATTCTAAGAACTCAGCAGACATTTTCCTTCTAAGCCGCTGTGTCTATACATAACGTATTTATTATTGAATGCTAATAAAACAAAAAGCTGTTCGAGATTCATAAACTGGCGTCTATTTGCACTAAATGCGGTTGTATTACAAAGAGAATTGTAAATTTTATTCCATATATAAAATCAGATGGTGAAGATAATAATAGCGTATTCTCTATAAAATCTAATATTTCATTTTTAGACTTACAGAATGAAACATATAGACAGTAGAGTGAGATATTTTTATAGATATAGCTTTCTAAACAAAAGTTACAAATCTGTTTCAGCAGTGATTTAGGCCAATTATTTGTATGTTTTCAGAAATTATAAATCAACTTTTATATTTATATCTATTTGCTATATTTTTTACAAGTAACAAAAAATTCACTTTCACACTTGGATCTTCTACAATTGTCACCCACTTACACACATACTTTTTTTCATATGACAATCTTTTAATAATTGTATGTTAAATATTCTACTTTTTCAAGTTAAACAAAATATGCTTCCTCAACCTACATACACTTTTATCTTTCAGAATTTGGCTAATCCATATGAATTCTTTTACATTCTTGCTTACCAGAGTAAAAGATTAACAAGTTTATATCTATTGAACATTTTCTGCATCTAGTCATTCTAAACAAATTCTATCTTCCCAAAATGCAAACAACATAGACACCATTGCTCTGCACATACATTTCGCTTATTAACAGAAAGTCATTACTCCATTCTAATCTGTAAATCGGTTTTTCTAATACTTGTGTGTAACTGCATTTTGTCGTTAACCCCACTGAGTGAGAGAGGTCTGACTACCAGGTCAGTGTGCATTTTTTTTTCATCCTTAATATGTGATATATTAGCTGCTTGATAGGTCTGGTGTCGTTTTTTTAGCCTCACTATGCAAGATTGTAGCAGTAAAACAGAAACTTATTGACTAATAATCTTCATATTAAATCTTTAAAATGTATGGAATGATGTTGACACACTGGTTGAAAGTTAAGCATTGGTGAGCCTAGTCAGCACTAGATGGGTAACTATTTAAGAATATCAGATACTGTATGTGATCTCTGCTTATTTCAACATTGTTTTTAGTCATCCTGGACTTCTCGTTGCCACTGGAATGAAATACTGTCGAACGTCACAAATACATGTACAGGTACCCTTACAAAAGGTATCCAGTGTCTTAGCTTTTACTTTTTGAAAATTATTAATTTGGATTAAAAAAATAAAAATGTGCCCACGGGTAGAAACACAGAGAAAAATGAAGAGAAAGTGAGAGAGAAAATAATTATTTAATAATTATTTTCTTTACTCCTGTAAATTCGTTTTTCTTTTGTATGTATTGATATTCATATTAAAAACCTTCTTTTCTATTAGTATTTAAAAAGAAAATACAATTTTCTTATATATGGTTTGTGGAATTGAATTCACTAGCAAAAGACCTAGCTAATTTGCATATTCTTTTAAACATTCATTTTAATTACTTCCCTATTAGTTGTTTCGGTTTTCTAATGGGATGATCATCTTGAGTTAACTATTACGTGTAATTATACCGTGCAGATATTCTACATGATTTATACCTGCATAATATTTGCGTAAAAAGTTTATAGTAAACACAAAATTGTTTCCAGATATATTTATGTATACGTATATATTTTTGTTTAACAAATTTTGCCTACCAAACTCCTCCTAGAGTTTTTGGTTTACAGACATGAAACTTCATATATAAAGTATTTGAATCCATGCAAAACTTTATATGTGGGGTTTAGCCCGGAAAAATCGGTGCAAAAGTGTGAAAATTTAAAAAAAATGAAATTTGCCAGGTGAAAGTCGAATGCCGGCATTACGAATGAAACATAGTAGCTATTGGTTCGTGTTTTAATTTTTAGCCTTGCAGTAAACACGTTTTCATAGCCCAGTCATTGACGGTAGAGGCGAAATAAATCGTGAGCTGAACGTTCTGGTTTTGATTTTCAGTGGCGGCGCATGAGTTTTTCTTTTTTATATACTTTTTAAATCATTACTATATATTGCATCCAGTCTATCTATCTATTATATATATAAAAGTGAACGTGTGTGTGTGTGTGTGTGTGTGTGTGTGTGTGTGTGTGCATTTTCCTACGAAATAACTCTGTCAATTTTCAGTCTACAGACTCGAAATTTGATATGCAGGGTACTGAGATTTGGGAAAATCTATGTGATTGGTTTTCGGCCAGAAATTTGGCTGTTAAGGGGTCAAGTTCAACAATTTGACCTTTGAGAACTCTACCAAACTCCTGACAATTTTGGGTCTAAACATTTGAAATTTTAGATATAGGTTCCTTGGACATGGATCTAACTTAATAATTGAGTTAAGGCCAAAATGAGGGGTCATAATAGGGGTCAAAGTTAAAAAATTGACTTTTTTTATTTTTTGCTCAACATACACCTCCAAACACCTGGGCAACGCCGAGCTGAAATGCTTGTAGTATATATATATATATATATATATATATATATATATATATACACGTTTTTTATTTATTAATCCTTTCCAACTTTTGAATAACAGTCTTTCTGGCAGGAACTGGCTGATGTAATCACCATATTTATTATAAGTTCGAGGTCTTTCCAATCCTTTAGGATTCATCATCAAGAATACATTTTATATGTAGAGAGAGAAAGAGAGAGAGAGAGAGAGAGAGAGAGAGAGAGAGAAAGAGTATATTGTGATTTGACTACCTCTTCTCACTTTAAGCTTGTTATGGAATAAGTACATTACATCATCTATGCAACAAATATTGAATTACGGGATTTTTAAGCAAAAGAGTTTTACAAAAAATGTAAATATTTATTGGCTAATTTGTTATGTATGTCTACATTTCACGTATATATTTCATTTGTCAGCTTCATTTATTACATTATTCAAACATAATTTAAACTATAACATGTTCCACCAGACCCTACAAAATCGATACTTCTTGACATTATTAATATTTATATTACATTTTAAAGTTGAATACAAAACGGAACATTTTCGTCTCCGGATTAAATTTACAAAAAGTAATATTTACTAATAGTCATTTCTCCCTTTTCTTTTCTTTGTTTTACAATTATATATGCTATAAAAAAAAATTAAAAAAAAAAAAATAGAAGAATACCCGTCCCAAGACGAGGAAAAGATTATTTCACCATTTTTCCAGCGATTTTAATAGATTTGATGTAAGACTACCACTTTAGGCTCAGGTTGAAAGTCATTCCTAGTAGCCTAGCAAGACAAGCTGCTTCCCCAAGATGCGGATCAATAAATTGGATTATCTGGACTACAATTCTCATCTATATACCTATAAAATTGAGTTTCTTGCTCTGACATTAATATTAAAAGTTTACTTTTTCTATTTAAAAATTATTTAAACGAATTTCTTAATATACTCAGTCATGGATATACAAACTACTTCATAAAGGTTAACTAATTTGCATATTCCTGTGAAAAACGAGCATTCATTAATTATTCATTTTTTATGATTTCTTATAAGATTATTGGTTTCATTTAACTATTACACTTAATTTTTTATGCATAGTTTCTACATCGTGCATAATTGCGCAGAACTTAGATGAAAATGTTCTAGCACACTAACGTGTTTATATTTAAATGATCTTGTCAGTATGTGTGCCAAACTCTGAATATTTCCTCTACAGACCTGCAATTTGCTATATAAGTTTTTATTTATTTTTAGCTTGAAGTCGCTTAATTTTAAGCCTTTATTATTTTTATCCCTCTCATAGTAGCTCAAACGGTAATGAAGGCTGAAGTGCTAAATAAGGACCATGGTTGGAGTGCTGAATGTTTTGGTTTCGATTCCAGCTGGTGGTTCCAAAGTAATTTTTTAAACTTTTGAAATCATTACTATATATATTGGGTACAATATAATAATCAATAGAGAATTTGCCCTATAATAATAAATATAAAATCTGTATGAATTAAAATATCATATTTAAGCGTACTTTATGACTGTCTGCTAGTCATGAACATTATTTTCACAATGTTTTGACCAATGTAACACTTTTCAGATTATTGAATGTGGAAATCAGTACAGAATTTCGAATTGAACACTTTATTTAATCCATTGGGTAGATTGGTCTCATTCTGTCAGCCATGATCGAGAAGAAGTCTTACATGGATCAATGGCTAAACATACAATAATCAGTTCTGGTGGTTAAAGGTTTAATCCTTCGTAAACGTAAAATTAAGAATGCAATTATGAAGTACATGAGATTTAACTCTGTCTCGACTGATGGAACAATAATAATATACATTCATGAATTTGTAATGACCAACTAAACCAAGTCGTTCGTCACGTAAACAGAAGAATTTATATAGCCGGAATCTATTCATTGCGGGGACAATTTGATTGTGTCACCGAACATCCATGAAAATCTGCATCATGCAAGGAAACGCGGTTGTAATGCGCCACACAAACCCATGGGACTACATTTTTATCTTTCGCGTATGAATACAGTAAACAGGTTAGAACGATTGAGAAAGTTGGTATATAAGCACGAGTCCGCCAAAATTTAAACAGTCCAGATAGTTTCTGCAAATCACTATTAATGCCGCTCGTGGTTATCACATACGCTGGACTTCGTCTATTAGACGTAAAAAAGCATCGCCAAGAATACCAAAGCCTAAACAGTGTTTCCTCAAGACACTAACGTCGTTTTATATTGTCGCTGGAGTCTAATTCCAAAGGACGTTTAAAAACTACAGAGTTCAGACAGCCTTTCCGCAAGTCCTAACAATGATTCCCCGACTGAATAACCGGCTCGAAATTATCACGATGCGAACTTAATTGCTAGTACACAAATCAGTACAGATTAAAGTTCATATAAACACTACAAACGAACGAAATAGTTTATCTCTCACTAAGGAAGCTAACGCAAGCAACAATGGATGAATATTCTATGCTTAAAAATTTTTCTTCCTAGTATTTCGCATTCGTAAAGTTTTCTTCACTAATACCTTCCTCAGTCTCGGAGGATTTCTCAGTCACTGGAAACTACCAGCCGTACATTAACAATTAAGTAAATTTTTTTTTCTACTTGAATGAAGTTCCCAATCTTTTTTTCCTTATAAAAAATAAACATCTCACCCTATCATTAATGGGCTCCAATATTTTTAATCTCGCCTACGTGGGGAGACAGAGTGCATTCAAGAAGGACTGTGACTTGCACCTATAGCACACAAAAAATGATCTTTTTCTGCGTCATAAAAATTGTTATGTTAAATGCTTGTAATCGTTCCTGGTCGTTCCTATTTGCTGACGCATTTTTTTTTTTTTACTTGCTAGAGAAAGATGTTTCAGCCCATGCTCTCAACTTCGTCATGAATTAGAGACCATCGACCCATCATCCCTCTACAACTTCTACAAATTGAATAGAACATTCAGTTCGAAACGTTTGTACAGATATTTGAGTTTGTTGGAATTTTTTTTTGTACTAATAATGGTGCATTCCTCCCTGTCTACATTTATTATTTTTTTATCTGGTTCTTATATATGATTTTTTGTATTTTGTATCCTTTATGATTTTTAGTTTCGTATATTTTGGATTTGTACGAAACTCGCTTTAATTTGAGAAGAGAGAAATGCTAGCTCTGTGATGACGTCACGAGCCCAACGCGAGATTCTTTCTCTTTTGAAATTCTGCTGACGTGGAGAGTGAACGTATTGTTCATTGCCCGGCGCTGAAAATGGAATTTTGATGAGCCTCCTTCAAAGAAGAAACCCCGGCAAGAAATTAATACCCGGCTGTGACGAGACAAACTTCTGAAAATTAACTACGTGGCTACGGTTTTGTGCGTATTTTAAGAGGAGTGAAATTAAAGAAAATACCATTTTATGTGACAAGGAATTTTGGAATTTCCCATCTGGACAAGCGACGAGGTCTTGCTCCTGAAATCATCTGTGTGTCTACGGTTTGCACGCAATATGGAGGGAAAGAAAATTCTAAAAGAACTTTAAAAAAAAAAAAAAAAAAAGGGCGCATGCCTGACTGGCTTTCAATTCTGAGTACGCTCCTAAAATTAATTTCATATGCGAGTGTGATTAGGAGATACCATTTTGTATTTTATTATTGTATTCGTTAATGGATACACACGACATCTTATAAGAACCAGTGTTATTTTTTTCATTACATGTTACTTTTTTCATAATATGTTACCTTGGCGTTTCATAAGTGTAATGCCCGCAAAGGGAAAAATTTGCAACTTCTTATTGTAAATAAAATTTCTTCTTCGTTTCAAAGCAAGACTGTTATATTTTATTCTTTACCCGCTCCTCCTCTTTTGTTTCATGCTTTTTTTTTCAGCTTAGTTACTTTAGCGTTGAATTTATCTGGAAACAGGATAAATTCCGACAAGATTGACAAAAAGGTCGGAGGTTATATCGGCCGAAACGTTGTTAAGAACAATATCTAAAATAACAGTAGTAAAAAAATCTAAATCATGCACTAAGTGGCAGCTTTAGTTTGAAAAGTGAAATGTTATATAGTTCTACATGTATACACAAAACATTTAATAATCACATCCATGATAAAAAAAAAAATGATAGCCAATCAAAATCCCCCCAAAAAAAACAAACAAAAAAACAAAAAAAAAACAAAACAATGATAGTCAATCAAAAGTCGGACATTTAGCCGTGTCACATTTTATATTTTTTCCCCCCAGACAGAATTTTGAATTTTTTTCTGTGTCGGTCAATTAATATTTGCAAAACTAGTACATTTTGCTAATGTACGATGCGAATAAAAACAAGTAATTAGAGTTTCAAAGAATGTACATAAAATAAAAAGGCCAGACATATAAAATATTATCAGTTTGAGGCGACTTTTAACATTTATGTGTCAGCCATTTACAATAAAACGGGATCTATTTATAGAATGTAGCAAAGAAAAGAAGAAATGGAAGGGAAAAGACATTTAATAAAAAGACGGAAAAGGGAAAACAAATGTAGGAAGTTGTTTAGACAAACGGAAAATAACGTCTGTAAACATGATTTAGTTCATTTGACTTTTTTATAATGAGTCACTGTTTATCAAAGCTCAAAGACCACTCGAGGATAAGAGTTAATGTGATTGCAAATTGGATGTAGAACAATGTTATCAACGGATCAGAAAAGATTACTTGAGCCAAAAACAGATATTTTGCTGTTCAACTCCCCACTTAAAGTCAAGGGTTCCATTAGCTAACACCTTTTAAGAATAACAACTAAGAATAGAATATTAGAGTATTTGCCCGTCAAGAGACCATAGCTTTTGCTCTTTAAAAACGGGCAAAAATTATGGTCTCTTGACTTAGAATGAATGCTTTATGCTAAATTGATAGTGGAATATGATTAAATTTGTTCTCATTTTTCTATTATTTATTATTAATTGCTTATTAATCTCTAACCGTGTATCAAACGGATACCATTTGTTGCACCTTATAACAAAAATTCCTACAAGATTTCAGCCAGATCGTCACAGTAATTTCTGAGAAATCTAGAGTAACTATGGTATTTTATTGAATAATCCTTATTTATCCCTAACTATGCAGCAGACGGATAGCATAATACTTCATTCGCTGCACCTTATCAAAGTAAAGATTCATTCGAAATTTCAGCCAATAGTTTCCAAGAAAAAGTGGAACGGACAGACAGACGGACAAACCACTAAGAGAAATAAAGTATAGGTTGGTTTAAATAATCCAAATGAAGGTAATCTGTTGGTGTGAGTTTTGGAGAATAAGGTGGGTGATGCATAATTTTTTATGTATATTTCTTCTTAGTTTGTGTGTATGTGTGCAGTATGAGCTCTACCTAGCATTATATTTTATCAGGATAGTGCGAAACTTCACGCTGCATAAAATGCCAAGATTTTCAAGAAAAACATGCAAAAAATAATTGCACTTGAGAATGATCATGAAGAGTTGAATAAAGAACCAACATTTTATAATGAATCTCATTCGACACTCAATATATAATAAAACTCGAAAACTATTGGTAGAATAATATAAAAGCATATATATATATATATATATATATATATATATATATACTTGTTTATTGTTATATAAACATGCTCACATCCCGCTGCTACAAATAGCCACTTGTTTCAATCAAACAACAGATATCATCAGGCAGCGACTTGACTATTCAAAAGTTCAATGAATAACCATTTGTTCTCATTTTTCTATTATTTATTATTAATTGCTTATTAATCTCTAACCGTGTATCAAACGGATACCATTTGTTGCACCTTATAACAAAAATTCCTACAAGATTTCAGCCATTGAACAAAAATTCCTACAAGATTTCAGCCATTGAACTTTTGAATAGTCAAGTCGCTGCCTGATGATATCTGTTGTTTGATTGAAACAAGTGGCTATTTGTAGCAGCGGGATGTGAGCATGTTTATATAACAATAAACAAGTATTATCAGCTCTTTTTATTGAGCACTATCTAACAACCTCGTTGAATTCATTAGTCCATTACTTTTGAATATAAAAAACCCGAGTATATATATATATATATATATATATATATATATATATATATATATATATATATATATATATATATATACCAGTAGTATTACCCGGCCTTACTTAGAGGTTTCTTTTATGCCTTTTTTATGCTTATTTTGATCTGTATCTTTAGTAATTCCAATGTTTTCTTCTTTTTTTTTTGTGATCCTAAAATTATTTTAGTAAATTTCGGTTATATTGACACCTCACTTATCAACGTAGCCCCCACACAGTGGATCCAATGTGCCAGCAATAATCCAGTTTCTCTCAGCTCAAAACCAACTACTTTGGCAAGGTTTTTTTTGGGGGGAGGGGGCATAATTTCTTGAACCGTGTGAGAAAGAAACGACAGGATCAATATCGACTATCTATTCATTATAAGAATTTATGTGGTTGTCGCTGTATAGTTCTATAATTAGTTAACTGTGTCGAAAAATTCCTTATCTTATGTTGCCGGGCATACCACTTGTATTTGATTGTTGGGGCCTATGTTTTCTTAAACCGACATATAAGAAATCTCTGATCACATTTTCACTAAATATGTGTGTAGACTGTTTTGAAATTTCTTCAAGATCAGTTGCTTGTTCAATGGACGTTCAAAAACAAAAACATAATTTACTTTTGCACTAAAAAAAAAAAACACATAAATTTTCAAGTCTTATAAAATTCTTTGCAGTTAATGAAAAAAAAATTAAGAAATTTACATGCGGCGTTTGAACCTACAGACCATGTCATGCAAAAAAACAAAAAAAAACAAACAAAAAAAAACACGCTATCAACTTACACATAGTAGAATTTTCACGGCCCGTTGTTCTATCATTGTTGCTAAGCGATGACATGGAAAAAATGGCTTTACCGATGATAGATAAATTAAAATAACCATTTGGAGTATCGGTAATTATTGAGGGTATTCTGAGACAAAACTTAACTAAGATCACTCCTAAACTTATACACTAAAGGTCTGTCAATTTTAAAGAAAAGCTGTTCAGCCGTTTCTTAGTATATAGGGAACAAACTCTCTCTCCCCCCACACACACACACACAAAGTTGCATTTATATAAATGTATATATGTTTAATTGGAAATATATTTATTTAATATCTCACCTTTTATTTATACCAGCCCTTTAATTTATGAAGCTCGATGTAATTACAGAGCACATACAAATAAACTACAAAAGTCTATATTCCAAATTTCAAGATGTGGACCATCTTACCGTTTATTTCTTTAAGTACGCTGGCATGCACAATTCTTAACTGCACCTGTTTCGTAGTGCAGAGTTAAAAATTAAAAAATTGACATAATAATTACATGAATGATTCTGCGTTACGAAACAGGCGCTGTCAAGAATTGTGCATGTCAGCTTACTTAAAGAAATAAACGGTAAGATGGTCAACGTCTTGAAATTAGGAATGTATGATTTTGTCATTTATTTGTATATACATGTTTTTTTTTTTTGTTGTTTTTTTATCATTTCCTGAAACTTGTATAAGCATGATCTATTCGTGTCTGTAGTGGAAAATAATAAATTGATTAATGGTGAGTTATTGATAAATAACAAAGAACTTCGGGGATCTTTTAATGTCCAAATAGTTCACTAGCAGGACCTGTGGAAATTCCACAGGGGACTCATTCATATGTAATATATTGATGTTGGCATTCTGTAGATATTCAACGTAAATGGAAATGCTCTGATGTTATTGTAGCTATTTTGTTACAACTGTGCCTAAATCAAAACGCGGATTCCATGAACAAAGCTTCTTTCTTAGAACTGCACGCCTGTGGAACTCTGTTCCATCTGCCTGCTTCCCTCCGGACTACAACTTGGATGTCTTCAAGTCTAAAGTTAACAAATTCCTAATGAACCGCCCCCTTAATTAAACACTTCATCAAATCTCCACACTAACGTAATGTACTTGCAATAACCCTTATCCCTGAGTGGCTTCCGAGCCTTGATAAGTGGTGATCACTGTGTAAAAAAAAAAAAAAAAGTATTTATCCAAGCTAGTAGGGATGCCCGGTGTAGCCAGGTCATAAAATATGCTTAAATGTGATATTTTAATTCTTGCAAATTTCGTATATATTATTATAGAGTTAATGTTCTATCGATTTTTATATATTATAAAGTTGCGATTTCAAAAATAAAAAAAATATATCTATATGACTTGGGTTCATCAGCTTGAATCGAAACCGAATCCCAAACTTAAGAATATATATAACTTTAGTTCCTTCAACTATAATCGAAACCGAAACCAAAACTTAAGAAGAATTCTTGATAAAATTATTTAAAAAAAAAATAGATTACTAAGATACCATCAGCTCTTATGAAGAATTCTTGATAAAATTATTTACAAAAAAAAAAGAAGATTATTGGAGTGCCATTAGCTATAATCGAAATCAAAACTGAAATCAAAACCTATGAGGAATTCTTGGTAAAATTATTTATATAAAAATAAAAAAAAATAGATTACTAAAGTGCCATCAGCTATAATCGAAACCGAAACCAAAATTTATAAAGAATTCTTGATAAAATTGTTTATTACACGAAATGGGAATACATAACAATTAAACGACTCGGATGTAAGCGTGACACAGAAAATAACACACACGCTATCGTATTAATATATAGATATCATGCCACCTAAAAACATTTAAAAGAAACGGAAACTTTTGAAATATTTATTTGATGTCTAATAACTGTGTTTAAAATTTTATCAAATCAGAAAGCGTCCAGTTCACTTTGTATGAAAGCAAATAAAACTAAATATAGTCCACATTCCTTACCTGTAATTATTTTCAGAGTTTATTCAACATGAACTAATATATTAACATATAGACATACCTGGTGTTATAGAGGTGTTATTCAAATGTCAAAAGGTGATAAAACTAAAAAGCTCTTGATAAAATGATTTAATAGTAAATATGTATATATTATTGGGTTTCGTATATATATGTTTTATGTTTTTTTAATTTTTTCCAGACATGATTTCGAATTTCATTTGCTATCAGCCAATTAATATTCTCAAAACAAATGCGTTTAACCTGAAGAAGAATCGAGTAAATAATTTGAGCATCAAAGAAATTAGATAAAAGAAAATCCAGACAAGATGTTTACAATTTATGGGTGAGGTATTTAAAATAAACATGGATTTATTCAGAGAATAGAATAGAGAGAGAGAGAGAGAGAGAGAGAGAGAGAGAGAGAGAGAGAGAGAGAGAGAGAGAGAGAGAAGGGAGATAAATAGAGGGATGGGGAGAAAAAGAGAAGGTCTAAGAGAATATGCGACGAGATGTTTTACAAAAAGAGGAAATAAAAATGGAAAAAGAATTATTTTAAATAGACAAAAATAGGATGCCAGTTTATAAGACTTGGTTTCCTTGTTTAAAGTATATCAACTCTGATTTTCGAGAATCGATAGATGCCAATTACCCATGGAAACTGACACAAATAATGAAATCAGCAAATAGAATTCATATCCAGTCAACTCTATTAAGCCCACTAATATCATTAAGAAAAAGATAAACAGAATCATTTTCACTTAGAATATTGGATTTTATTTATGCCTCCCTCCTCACTGATTGGTTGTTGTTCTGTTCCTTTAAGACCCTATGAATTTGCTAAGTATACTAATCCCTACTCTCTTAGGGATTATCCGAGTCAGTCTATAAAAACCCTTGCACAGTGTTCTAAAATTTCTAACCCTACCGTCTTAACCAAGTTGGACATTGGTTGAACCTCGGTGACAAATGCCCTCGATGTCTGTCACTGAAAACCATCCTACTCTTTAACTACTGCTCGACAGACGGCATCACTCGTCCCCGAATTCCCTACTTCAGATGTTAATGGCATCACGACAAATGTCCACGGAAAGCGAGCGCACATCAAAGCCTTTACTTCTGCACGAAATGAACCAGAATTGAAGGACGTGCAATCGTTTACGCAAACTCTTTAATCAGATAAGTTCTAGCAAGATACATTTTCACAAACCTAATATAAACTACCTCCTTTTTAAACAATTACCTTTTTCTTGTTGTATATATATATATATATATATATATATATATATATATATATATATATATATATATATATGGTGGTACTATAAAAGTGTCGCCTTAAAAACACTACAGCTTTATTTTAATAATTTTTATTGAAAAAAATCAATTCAGGAAACTTGATTATATAATAGAGCTGACATCTATTCAATTTAGTCGCCTTCAGCCTCAATCACTGCCTCGATACGGGTCCGGAACTTGGAGCATGACTTTTCCACTAGTACCGGCAAGAGCTCATCATATACTCGGTGGATGGCGACGATCAGACCGGTTTGGGTGTTGTAGGAGATTATGTTTGTGATGTTCTCGACGTATGACCAAACGAAGTAGTCCAGCAGGTTGGGGGAGGAGCGGGGTGTCAGTGAGAAAATGATACAAAGTCTTAGCACTCATGAAGCCAAATCTGGATCTCTTTGAACTTGTGGGCTAGCGCTGAGTCATACTGCCACACCCAGGTTCTGCCAGCGGCCACCTGATTGCCCCAGGGGATCATCACAATCTTCAGCAACTCCAGGTACACTTTGGTGCTTACTTTCAAGCCGACTTCAGAGATGTGAGGTGGCATGATGTGGTCCTCACTTGAAACCTCATCAGTGGCCGGAATCTTTGTTTTCATCACCCTGGGCACGTCCTTGTTATTTATAACAATAGCAATGGTCCTATTATCATACCTTAGATCGGTAGAGAGCATGAGTTGTACGGTGGCACACCTCCAATTTCATTTGTTGAACATTGTGTCACTTTCAAACACGATAGAAGACCCTTATGGCTCTTGGGATTTGTACACAACTGGCCAACTAGTAGCTGGTCCGCAACAAAAAAAGAAAATCGAGATTTTCATCAAACAGAAAGGGAATCACGTCGTCTTTTCTAGGGCGACAATATATATATATATATATATATATATATATATATATATATATAGGAATGACATTTTTGCTCACACAGTAAAACTGTTCTAAAATTTTATACAATTGTTGTTCCTTTTCACAAAACCTGTCCTCACTTTATTTGTGTTTCAGAGCTAATCACACATTATGCATTCTCAGGTGTGAAAACTGAACTTTTTTCTGGGTAAAATTACTTCTAACAAGAATTCATGTATAATAAAATGCTTCTATAGTATTTTTTTGAAGAATATACTCGGATTAAAAAAAAACGACGATTATATTAAAGTAAAATTAAAATTGATTGATGTAAAAAATCAGAGGCTGGTAATATTTTGTATGTTGTGCAACAGAAAAACCATTTGTAACGAAATCATTTAAAATTAAGCACCATACCTATCGTAAAAGATTCGCTGAAAAGCAGCTATCGTACATGATACACTGTTAACACCTACATTAATCAATAGAAAAAAAAACTCAGTGTAAACACTTCAATCGTGACCACCTTACATGACCTGTTCACTTATAACCGCTTACCATAAACTGTTCACTGATGATTGCCTAACAGAAACTGTTCAATGTGACGCTTACCATAAACGGTTTACTGGTGACACTGATTACCTACTATAAATGGTTCACTGGTAACCACTCAGCATTAAACAGTTGGCTAGACTTCTCAGCTTTATTGAAGTTGCCCAACATAAATGATTTACAGGAGAGCTATAACATGTCATGTTAAAAGGATTAAAAGAGACTGTTAATTGTTGGATGGAGACTGTCTAAAGTAAACACTTACATGGAGGATCCAACCATCCAACCATAGCCCTTGAGCCCCTGGAGGAGCATAGGCCATCTACAACTTTGTAGATGCTTTTGTAGCGAGGAGTTTTTTTTTGACAGGGTGAGGGCGCTAGCCCTCACGCCCAACCTTCCCAGAAGGTACATACAACGCCTAGCCTTCTCAAATGGTCACCCATCTAGTACTGGCCAGGCTCAACGTTGCTTAACTTCAGTGTTCTGGCGAGAATCGGTGTGTCAACATGATTGTGCCGTACTTAGATGGATGATACCTCACATTTATGGACTTCTATTAATTTCCTAGCATAAACTTTTCCCTGAACACCAACCATTGTAAAAGTTTAACTTAGGATTACTTATGATGAATGGTTCACTGGTCTCAACAATCCATAATTTTAAATGATTCACAGTTGATAAATTTCCAATGCTATTATATTTATGGTCATTAAAAAATGTAGACTCTCAAGTATAATAATAGTTTGGTTGCTCTATTTCACGGTACATTAACATTTTGGGAGCATTTAATGCTGAATCCATTTATTTTAGTAATAATTTTTATACAGATTCTATTTGTATATGTTGTGGACTGATAACAGTTCAGAAGAAAGACACAACTCGGTATTTTGTGAAAACGAAATAAACTGAAAAGAAAAACAAATACAACAAATAAAGAGTGTGGTTATACGTCAGTTCGACTGCCACATGTAAATGACTTTTGAATAATGCAGAGAAACATATTCTTGTGGTTTTTATAGTTAACCAACAATTCATTATTATCTGTAAGTTGGGCACCATATATTGTAAACGACTGTTTTTGGAAACATCTAAGAATTTTCCACTTGTCATCCTTCTGTGATAAAATAATTACTCGCCTTCTGCATTGAACTCCAAACTTATCCAATGAGATGTATGTACTGAAGAGACCGTGAAACTTATTCCATTTTCTCACAAAGTCGGTTAGCTGGTTGCTGTGGTTAATAAAAAGCTGGGAAAGTGTAGTGGCATGTCAAAATATGAAGTGTGTAATGAGAGCGACAACCTTATGGGGTTCATTGTGCTGACATGACTGTTACAATATCACAAGACAGAAGAGAAAGGAAACATAACTTTGAACTGAAAAAGAATGACTCGAGGAGAGAGAAAGAGAAAGAGTGAGAGAGAGGGTGGGGGTGGGGTAAATAGATACTAAAGGACATAAAGAAAGGATTGGGCTAATTTTATGTATCTCTCAATCCAGAGTGCCCTTCCCGGGGGGGAACTGGATTTTCCCAACATTAAAGACTAACCTTGTATCTAACCCTATCCTCGTGGGGAGAAAAGAGAAAAACAAAGATAAAATGTTTCATAATGTGTTGTAATGTCTAGAAAAAAAAATAGCCACCAAGTTCTTAGAATGTGTCCCAAAAGTCTTTTAAATGACGTTTATGACAATGAGGTCATGTGGACTGAAGAAATAAAAATATTTCAACTTACCATGAAGTTGTCTGACAATTTCGAAATGATTTAATGAATTTCCAAGCATCAGTTTATAGCCAATCATTGTATGAAATCTGCAATTTACCATCTGCATTCAACCATTATTCGCAGTTAATTGATGGTTGGACATAGAAATGTTCAAAACATCGATTTCGTTGTTCAATAAAAAAAAATATATTTTTTGGAGCGAAACAAACAGTTATTTTTTGTAATTTATAAGGGGAGTAATGATTTCTTCCAGTTTCAGGTTTTACATGAAACTAAAACTCAGCGGCCATTTTCTTCCAGTCAAAAATAGCTTGGAAAAAAATAAGAGAAAAAGAAATCATAATATAGGAAACCAGGTTGATACTGATATTCATAGAATAAGTTAAATTTCTCGACCTGAGGTCAAACTTATTTATAATTCATGTGACATTTGGCCTTCGGGTCAAGATCAAAGTGTAGTATCTGTTCTTTAGATGCTGCACTTCAATATTTTGTTCTCTATCAGTGGAGGAGAAATCCTTCACGACTGAGACAATTTTTATTTTTGTTCCTTTTCTCCACATAAAAAACGACCCTGGTGTCTAACTCTGTCCCGTGGGGAGGCATTGTAAATAGGGACATATAACCTTACTGTGCAGCTTGTCACAAACAGTTGACACATTCCAAAACGTCAGAACACATTACATTTTACCAAACCATTAAAACAAGTTAATACTATAGATTAAGAAATGGTTGTTGATTAGAGTGTATCAGATATTAATTATATGATATAAGATATCAAGCGATATTTGCATAGTCACTTCGAATTGAACAGATTCACTTTTTTTTAATTTGTCACTTATGATTTTAGATTTGGCTATTTTTTTTTTTAATCAACAAAAATTCTGATGTTCATAGGTTTGACTACAAAAATGTTAAGCATGTGTAATAGTTTGTAATAGAATAAGAATTCTGTGAACACATTGTTGAAAATAAACCTCAATGTCTCCTTCTAAAACATGAGAATTGTTGTTTATAACAATAATTCTGATTTCATTTATCAACGTCTCTCTGGAAAGAGATGGGATTAATTTCCAGAGGATTTCCCTTAATCCCGGCTTCAAACCAGGAGCTTCAAAGATCAAAGGTTTTTCTAAGGATGTTGGTGGTACCTACAATTGCAGAGGTCTGAAGGCCACCTAAAACATCAGGGATTTGTAGTTTTTTCAATTGTCCTTCCAGACGACTTGATACTACTCCTAGTGTACCAACTATGACCGGGATTATTTGTGCTTTAACTCCGTGTATACACCTTATCTCCAAGGCCAATGGAGCATAATTGCTCCCCTTCTCGTTCTCCTTCTCTCTCACATGCCTGTCCCAGAGTACTATAAAATCTACAATCTGCCAGTTTTTTTTAGACTTTGTCAATGAAGACCAAATTCGGACGATTATGTTCCACTTGCTTGGTCGTTCTGACACTTTTCTCCCACCATACCTCTACCTTGCCATCCTCACTTGTTCTCACTTCATCAGGCACCTCCTCAAACCATTTTCCAGCACACCTCACCCCCAACCCTCTTACGCACCTCCCAATATATCCAAAGTCCCATGCGATCGTGTCTTTTGCAGTACTCTCTCTGGGCCAGTCCATTACACCCTGCTGTAAGGTGCGCAATCGACTCTGAGGTCTTACCACAAATCCGGCATTCTGCAGCAACTTCCTCTCCTAGAACCACTTTTTTGAACAATCGTGTTCCTAACGCCTGCTCTTGTACTGCACAAACAAAAAATAATAATAGTAACAATATCCGTAAGTATTTGGGGATACTAGAAGCGGATAAGATTGAGAACATGGAAATGAAAAAACAGGTCATAGCCAAATACAAGAGAGGATTAAGGGTTATTCTTAAATCACACCTCCACAGTCGAATACAATATATACCATCAATGACAGAAGCTATCATTCGATATACTGCTGGTATACTTGACTGGAATGTAGATGAATTGAAATGTTTGGACACAAAAACACGTAAAATGCTTACAATTTATAGGGATTTTGCTAAGAAAGGGGATGTAGATCGATTGTATCTATCTAAAAAGGAAGTTAGTCGAGGCTTACTTAGTGTTGAAGATGTAAATATAGAAGAAGAAAATCTACCTAATAATATTTCTGAAAGCCATGAAATTCTTCTACATGAAGTCAGAAGAGAAAAGATAAGAACTGGGGTGAAGAAAGGTCAGAGATTACAAGAGAAAGAAGAAAAATTATTTGGAAAGGAATTACACAGTGTATTCTTTAAGAATACTGAATTTAGCGATAACAACAGCTGGAATTGATTGGTTGGGGAAGATCTTAAAAGATCTACTGAGAGCACATTAATGGCAGTCAAGGAACAAGCCATTCGCACTAGGTCTATCAAACACTACATCGACAAAACTGCAGAATAACCGATGTGTAGAATGTGTAATGAAACATCAGTATAAAAAATGGAGACACGATAAAATCGCTCAGGTTCTACACTGGAATATATGAAAACTCTACAGATTAGACCACGATGAGAAGTGGTATGAGCATAAACCAGAAGTGGTTCAGGAAAACGATAATGTCAAACTTCTTTGGGATATGTGCATACAGACTGATAGATCCTTGAACACTCCAGACCTGACATAATTTTACTTAATAAAAACAAGAGAACTTGCTCAATCATTGACGTAGTCTGTCCTTTCATTACCAGAGTGCAAAAGAAAGAACAAGAAAAAAAAAATAAATACCAAGACCTGAAATGGGAATTAGTTAAACTCTGGAAATGTAAAGAAGTCAAGGTGATTCCCATTGTGATTGAAACGCTTGGGAACATAACAAAAAGCCACCATAAATGGCTTAATCAGATTGTCAAGACAATTTCTTTTCCGATTTTGCAAAAGACTTGTCTGTTACGAACAGCGAGTGTTAATACATCTTGAATGTTTAAAGTCAACGGAATTGACCTGATGCTCAAGGAAAAAAATCCAACTAAAAACATCCAAAGGGCGAGACTACAATGATGATGATGATGTAGGAGGAGGAGGAGGAACAGCAGCAGCAACAACAATAACAATAATAATAATAGAAGAAGAGGAGAAGGAGGAAATACACTGAACTGGCCAGAGAGTTCAAAAGGATATAAAAGATGAAAAAAGTCAAGATAACACCACTAGGAGCACTAGGAACAATACCGAAAAACTTTGACAAAAGAATGGGAGTGATTGGAATCAGGGGGATGGCTGATAAGATACAACGGATAATGAAAACGGCTGAAATATTAAGAAAAACCCTTAAATGTGGAGACTAACACACAAAACCTACAGGCACAAACCGAACATACAGAAAATGTTACAGATGTAAAACACAAAGTGAAATCACATGGAATCATGAAAACTGAAACTTAACCTCACTGCACCCCTACCTTACCCCAATTTTTTTCTTCGTGTGTGTGTGTGTGTGACGAAAACCCGACGCCAAACCAAATAAGTGAGGAGAGTCATAGAGGATGAAAAGACAAAAGAGAAAGCACTAGCCAGACCTCCGCTGGATGAGTGTAAAGAGGACTGGAACCTTGGGGAGGCTTCTTGCCACTCAAATTCCAGTAAAGACTAATGGTCGCCGCCAATGAAAAATCAATGATAAGCAGCTGTTAAGATAGTGCACATTCATCTGCAATGATTAGCGAAAGAGGTGGAGAGTGCTAATAATCTAAGATTTGTTGTTACTAAGACTCCAGAGAATGCACCAAGTTGTTCTCAAAGAAAAATATTTGATGATGGCCTATGTGACTACTCCTAGTGAGTAAATAATAATAAGGAATACCTCAGTAGAAAAAGAAAACTTTTCGAAACCAAATTATATCGCAGAAATCTAATAAAAGGCATAAATACATGGACAGCATCACTAGTAAGATACTCTGGATCATTCATATGGTGGACTAAAGAAGAACGGAGACAACTCGATCAGAAGACCAGGAAACTCATAACCATGCACAACGCAGTACATCTGAAGGATGACGTTGACTGACTCTACGTAAAAAGGAAAGACAGCGGGAGAGAACTCATTAGTATAGAAGACTGTGCGAACGACAGCAAAAAACACTAGAAAAATATTTAATGCAAAACACTGAAAGAATAATCATAGCAGCGAGAGACACGAAAAAAAATCAATAAAACAGAAAACAAAGAGGCAAAGGATGACAAGAAAAAAAGTGGGAAGAAAAACAACTACACGGTAGATTCATAAGAATGACAAAAGAGGAAAATAACGAAAACACTTGGACATGGATACGAAAAGGACACATAAGCCGAGAAACTGAATCCCTAATAACTGCATCAGAAGACAACTCGATAAGAACCAATCACATCAAAGCAAAGATCGACAAAACACAAGAAAACAGCAAATGCAGACTCTGTGAACAAAGAGACGAGACGATAAACCATATAAGTGAATGCACCAAACTGGCTCAAAAGGAATGCAAGAACAGACACGACCAAGTGGGAAGGGTAATACACTGGGAATTATGCAAACAACTGCATCTCGAATGCACAGACAAGAGGTACAAACATAAGGCAGCAACAGTACTTGAAAACGCGAATCACAAAGTCCTATGGGACATGGACATACAAACTGATGAAACCATCCAAGCAAGAAGAACGGATGTCATAATAATTAACAAGAAAGAAAAGTCCTGTCAAATCGTAGACATTTTTGTTCCAGCTAACCACAGGGTAAATATCAAAGAAAAGGAGAAACGGAGCAAATACACAGAGCTAGCCAGAAAGCTGAAAAAGATATGGAAGATGAAGAAAATCAAAATAATACCTGTAATAGTAGGAGCACTAGGAACAATCCCGAAAAACTTTGAAAAAAGAATGGGAGAAATTGGAATCAAAGGAATGACTGGAAAAATACAACGAACAACAATCATGAAAACATCTGAAATATTAAGAAAAACCTTGAATGTGGAAACTAACACACAGGAGCAACAAGTGTGGGCCAAACAAACTGCTGCAAAGGCAAAACATGAAACACTACATGAAACCAAGAACACTGAAACTGCATATCTATAAGTTCTCTAACCCAACCCTACCCCATGGCCACATCACTGCCCCCCCCCCCACCAAAAAGAGTGAGACCAAATAACCAAATAGAGCCAATGAGGAAGGAAAGACCGATGAACTGATTAGACCTCGGCCGAATAAATGCAAAGAGAACTGGGACCTAGGGGAGGCTTATTGCCACTCAAATCCCAGCAAAGTCCAATAGCTGCTACCAACGAGAAATCAATGGCAAGCATCTGTTGTGATGATGCAAATTTATTTGCAAATGTTATCGAAAGAGGTAGAGAGTACTGGAAACCCAGGGAGACTTGTTGTCACTCAGCTTCCAGTGAACACCACAGGCTGTTTTCAGGGAAAGATCTCTGAAGATCTGTATGAAAGCTCCTTGTGAGCCAATAATAATAATAATAATAATAATAATAATAAGAAGAAGAAGAAGAAGAAGAAGAAGAAGAAGAAGAAGAAGAAGAAGAAGAAGAATACACACTCCAAGACAAGGGGTTTGTAGAACCACAAAACTTTAACGTCTTGAAGAAAGTTCTTTGGAAAATTATATCTTGGAATATTACTTGCTGTCTAATGGGCGCCAATTTCAATGCCATTTACTTGAGGTGTGTTTTTTTACAGATTCCTTGTACGGAAAAAATATCTTAATGCGAGCGAAATCCCCACTGGTTTTGTGTTTTTGTTTTTTTGTTTTTTGTTACATACTATATACGCTTATTGTCACAGTTATTTGTCTCAAGCATTTTTTTTTTGTTTGTTTTTTTCTCTGTATAAAAACATAACTCTTTAAACAATACAGAATTATTTAACGGTTAACGAATTTCTGTAAACGCTTAGCCATACAGCTGGTAATCAGTACTTTGCCACTTGCTTAGTTACGGATTTTAGTAATTCTATATTAAGAGGGTATAAACGGAAGGAATATAATAGGGGGGGTGAATTAATTAAATTAACAAAATAATAATTACAAAGGCGGGAAGCCAATGCTGCCCATTCTCCCCAATATTTACACACACACATATTAGGGAGACCTATCTCCAAACTTTTTTTTCACAGAAACTAAATTTCAACTCATACTATATATAATACTTGTTTTGTTTTGTTTTTCTTTTAGTCCTCGTCTTTGTACCGTCTGTTCATGTTCTTTATGTACGTGTGATAGTGCCCACTGCTTCTCACCTACGTGACAGATAAACATTATCCCTGTTAATGAACCACAGGTAAAACAATTCTGGGCTTGGTGTTGCCACAAACATCACAACATGAAATATGCAACTCACAAATAATACCAGCATGGGGAACTCAGTCGTCATCCTGTGAATGTTGGATCCGCTTCTAATTTCAAAAACAATAACACCGGCAGAGAAAACGTAAGTATCCCCTCTGATTTCAGGTACCAAAACAATACAGGAAAAACACGGGAAAACCAAAGTAACTAACACTGACCCAAAAACTGAAAGAAATGAACAAAAAAAGAGAATAGACTTGTAATGCAATGCTATTACAGAAGTCACCCCTAAGGCCGAGGGTATCGCAAACGAATGAAAGAGTTATGGGGCATGTCCAGTGACTACCATACATCAGAAACAAAGAATTGCAAACCAAGCAAAACATATCAAGAGAGGCTTGCTTTCAAAGCTAAAACTGAATGAAATACAATAAAAGACAAATGATGGAACAGATGAGGAAATGGCCCCTGAGGGAATCCCAAAAATAGAAACTACAGAGGCAGAAGAACTGCAAATCATGGATACATGAAACATGGAGACCGAGACCTATGAAACAACAAAAATTAACGAAACTTAATTAACTGAAGTAGAAAATATCAGGAAACTTATGAAGGAGGAAAAAACAAAAACTTACATCTTTAAGAAACCAAGAGTGGAAAAAACCAAAAACTGAAACAGAAAAGGTGAACACATCCCAACAGAGACCATTACAGATTTAAACAATTTAATCTATGCAGGAGCCAAGACAATAAGTATGAAAATTAAAGAAAACAAAAGACTGAGAAAGAAAAAGGACCAACAAAGCCTGGATGGGAATTGAGGCTGGAAACCTAGATCACCAAACTAAAGAAAGAAGCCAAACCAATAAACAAGATGAAAACAACTAGAAGAGGATGGAAAAGTAACTACAGATCTATAATGTGTTTACCTACAATGTGAAAAATATTAACTGCACAACTGAGGGAACAAATTAATCAATCCTTTCATAACCGCAGACTACTTCCAGAGGAAGAAAAAAGGATGCCAAAAAAGAAAAAGAACACATGATCTATTATACATAGACCAAAGGATTCTGAAAGAGGTTAAAAGTAGAAAAAAGAATCCTGCAATAGAATGCCTGCAAATATACAAAAGACCAGGTAATATAATCAATTTGATAAAAAATGCAATGAGAACATGGAGACTTGAACTGATGGACAATAGGGCAGGTCGATTTTGGAACCCCGGTGAGGCAATGGTGATGATAGTTGGGGTTTGACATAGAAAAGACCTACACGAAATATTTTTCTCCAAATCGTTATCTTTGCTTGAGGAAATGGCTTTAAAAGTTGAAAAATTGAAGTGATTAAAAGTTTTTCGTCCCGTCTTCAAAACAATCCGTACTGTTAAGAAAATACAATCATTATTTAGAATAATTTTTAAACTACATTTTTAAATAAAATGAGTGAGGATAATGCATTAATAAAATGAATATTAAGTTTAAAGGCAAAATTATGTTTTTTAAATAATAACGACCAACGTTCGCTTTTTTATTTCAGGAACATTTTTTGGGTGGAAACATTTTAGATTTCACCGTTGCAAAACACGCTCGTTATTGATATTGAAAATTAACGTTTGTTTATTATTTAATTTGAAAACATTACGATTTAGGCTTAATTATTTCGAAGGGAAAAACGAAAAAGACTTGTTTCAAATATATATTATTATATTTCAAGTGTCTGCAGTGAATTAAAACATGTTTGTTATATTTCTTTTAATTTGTTTTTCTATTAGGTTGACACAAAAGCAATATCATTTTTTGACGTTCAAATGAACGTGAAAAACATTATTTTTGCACCAACCTAATATTTCACATCAAATTCTATTTGAAATTTTTATTAAAATATGGTAATACTCCAGTTTTATATTAAAATAACAACAAAAATATAGTCCATACAATTTTATTCTACACATTCTTTACGAAACAACCACGTAAATTTTCAAGTTTTTCTACTAAATAAAAAATACTTTGCAGAAAATTAGTATCAAATTTTAATTTCTTCTATTTTTAGGGAGTAAATGTTTTTAAGCCGTGTTTTTCTTTTAAAATTATAGTTTTAAAACCAGATAACCCACAAAGATTAATACAAGTAAATAAGGAAACTCCTTTAAAGGTGTTTCATTATGTGTGCATTGTGCTAAAATAACTTTGTCATTTAGAAAGCCATTCTTAATATGGAAAGGAGGTTGTATTGTAACTATTCTGTATTTCACCTAAAAATTTAATAAACAAAAATTTCATAAAAATTAAACTTGGAAATACTATTAAAAATAGCATAGTAACATAGATGCACAAGCACTGGTTTTTCAAACTCTAAACACTAAACACTCGTTAAAAATGGCACAACTACAGCAAAAATGAATCTCTTTATGGATAAATTCATGTTATCGAAGGCGGAGCTAAAATCTGCTAAAAATGTCTAAACTAAACACTGCTATGCCTCTGATTTGGTTTGGTCCTCTCTCTTCAATACATCTAATTCAACTCTACAAAGTTTTCCATTATTTCTTATAACTAGCACTTATTTTTTTTTACGTATGAAACTGGAAGATAGCCTAATACTGTTTCTTTCAGTTATAATCCATTTATTTATTTTACTTTTCAGATTAGAATGTCAGTAAAAGCACGACGTTCAGTTTTAACCCGTGGTTCACAAAATGGGTTTGTATTACTGTACACATAGATTCGAAAAAGTTGTCAAAAAACAAATATATAACAAATAAATGTTATCAAAGGCAAGATAAGTTACTTTTCTACCAAACTGGATATAATTTTCGTGTTTTTATTCCATTTAACATGTTTATTCAGCTCGAAAAACATGCAGTGTATACCGATGTATTGGAAAATTCAAGATGGCGGCCGATTCTCTCGTTAACACGGTAAGTTCGGGAAAAGGTGTTATAAATAATAAACTAGACAAAATACTATTAAAACCCACCGAATCTATGTCAAGTTATGTCACGGTAACATATATTGAGCGAATTTCTAACAGTATTTTGTCTAGTTTATTATTTATTACACTTTTTTCCAAACTTACCGTGTTAAAGAGAGAATCGGCTGCCATTTTGAATTTTCCAATACATCGCTAAACACTGTATGGTTTTCGAGCTGAATAAACATGTTAAATTGAATAAAAACATGAAAATTATATCCAGTTTGGTAGAAAAGTAACTTATCTTGCCTTTGATAACATTTATTTGTTATATATTTGTTTTTTTGACAACTTTTTTGAATCTATGTGTACAGTAATACAAACCCCACAAAATTTGCTGGTCCACCTTGTCACTTGGATGAAACAGTATCTCAACTTCACGACAAATCATCCAGTTTAATTATTTCTTCGGAAACAGTTATCCCCACTTAAAAAATAGTGAGATTTCTAAGTTAATTGTCAAGGAAATAATTAGTATTTGGTAAGCAGTTAATCCAAAATTGCCCTTGTTAAGGGAACGTTACATAGGACAGAAGGTCAATATATTTTGCTATAAGAGGGCCAAACAAATTGACAGGAAATCTCTTACAGCAATCAAAGTGTAAAGAATGAAGGAACAGCTAGACAGACTGTTTGATATATTTTCTTGTAGCTGTAAACTTTCTACCTCGAGATGCGATGACTTTGCAGTAAAGTACAAGACAGAAAATTGTCAAACAAGGCACATAATCTGCACTTGTCCTCCTAACAAGGAGGTAAAATTAATTCTACAGATTCACCTGCAATTATGTTCCTTTTTTGTGGAAAATAAAATAATATATTGGTATTTATTATGTAATCTGGCTCTATTATTAAACATACAAAATTTCCAATTTTCAGGTTTCACTAGAAGAACTGCCATTTACAGCAATTTTTAAATTAATTGATGGAACAACAAAAAGCCTAACAACATTTACTGATTCTTTGGGGAAACTTTGTATCAATAACTATCAAGATTTGCCTCAAGTAGAATTCTAAAAAAATAGTGTCCCTCCCGATCATCATTATCTGACAGCATAAGAAACAAATAATTGAAGTGTGAGGACCAAAGGCTATTTTTTGAGTATGCTGTTGGCATTTCTTGTGGAGAAGTTAACTTAGAAAATTGGGCCCTTGAATACAGGAAGATGGCTAACATAAGCCACAAGATTAATGTGCTTATGGACTAGAGTTGTCTATCCTCAAACATTATGATAAATTAAACATTTTGGTTAAATTTATCATTCAAGTGTATGCAGTTAGTTGGTTTGAGATCAAAACCGACAATATTCTTTTTTAACCAACAGCAGTATATTTTAATATGATTCAGAGAACAAAACAGTTAAATGAAATCCAAATTACTGTTTTAAACTGTTCAAAATATAGTGCTTTTGCACTACTTCCGGAAAATATAATATCGATGATAAACTCGGATGAATTGGATGTGAGAGAAGAGGGCATTCAAACGATTTTATCCATTAGGTAAATAAATATTTATCCATTAAATTTTATTAGTTTTCTTAATTTACCAAAAAAAATTTATTTATATTACATCACAAAAATATAAAACAAATAAGTGTTTTCAAATAATTTTTTTTTGTGTTGTTTTTTCTAGAAATAGTGAATAACTCCAAAAAAAAAAAATGAAAAGATTATTGCTATCAATTTTGCAGCTACACACTGGTAAAATTTGATTGATTTTTCTCAAAGAGTTGTATATGGGCAGGAAGCAAGACATAGACACATTATTACAAAGTCATCGTGCCAGCAAATTAGACCTTCATTTTCCTCGAAAGGAAATTATGCAGAACAATTTAGTTCTATTATAACAGTTTATATTATTGCATTTAATAATAAATTAAAATACATGGTTCTGTAACTTGTATCAAGTTGTTATATTGTGTAATACATCTCCATATATCTTTTGGAATTGTGAAATTTAAAAGACTTAGTTGCTAATTGGCTTTTTGACAATTTTTGTTTAATCAATGCAGTAAAAGTTGAGATATTTTGCTAGGCATGATTCATAATTAAAATTATAATTCATGTATATACTTTTCTTTCAATGTATTTCATATAAATATATCAATTTTAATTTAATATTTTATAAAAATAGTGAAATTTCAAAGTCAGTGTTGTGAAAAATGCTATGAAAACGAAGGATTTTTCAGCATTTTTCTACACGATTTTTAAAATTAAATTAATTTTCTGTTCAAGATAGGAATCAAATTTTTAGTATATGTTCTTATCACATCAAGTCCCAACTATCATCACCAGTGCCTTGTTGATTTTCTGAAAAAAGTTGCAAATCGACCTGCCCTAATGGACAATACATAACTGAAATCAAATTCTCTATCACCATTACTGTTCATTATAGCCATGATGCCTCTGAATAACATACTAAGACAATACCAATCCGGAGACAAGTTCACTAACACAGAAAAAAGAATGAACCACCTGATGTATATGGATGACCTGAAACTGTTTTCAAAAACAAAGACAGAACTAGAAACACTAATAAAAATGACCAGAATCTTTAGCCAGGATATCCAAATGGAATTCGGTATGGAAAAGTGCACACTGCTGACCATAAGGGGGGGGGGAATTGGAAGCAACAGAAGGTATAGAACTACCCAATCAAACAGAAATGAGGGCACTAGGTGAACATGATAACTACAAATACTTGAGAGTGCTGGAAGCAGAGGCTATCAAAGCGACAGAAATGAAAGAAAAAATAGGAAAAAGAATACCTCAGAAAAACAAGAAAACTCCTCGAAATTAAACTATATAGTCACAACCTAATTAAAGGAATAAACATGTGGGAAGTGTCGCTAATAAGATACTCTGGACCGTTTAAAAGCTGGACCTAAAGAATCTCGATCAGAAGACCAGGAAACTCATGACGATGCACAATCTACTACACCCGAAGGATGATACTGACCGACTATATGTGAAAAGGAAAGGCAGAGGAAGAGGGCTGTTCTGTAAATAACACAAAAAAGAATAGTTACTGCTGCAAGAGGCATGGAAGAAATAAACAATATAGTAAAGTGATGAGGAATAAGACAAAGAGAGAAAAATGGGAAGAGAAACAGCTACATGGACGATTCATAAGAATGACAAAAGAAGAGACTAGCGAAAATACTTGCAAATGGCTACAAAAAGAAGAACTAAACAAAGAAACTGAATCACTAATAACACCTGCACAAGATAATATAATTAGAACCAACTACATCAAAGCAAGGATCAGCAAGACACAATAAAATCAGAAATGCAGATTGTGCAAACAAAGAAACGAAACAATAAACCATTATTATTAGTGAATGCAGCAAATTAGCCCAAAAAGAATATAAAAAATAGACACGATCAAGTGGGGAAGCCAGTACACTGGCAATTATGCAACAAATTGCATTGTAAACACACAGGCAAATTGTACAAACACAAACTGACAGCAGTACTGGAAAATGAAAGTCGCAAATCCTATCGGACATGGATATGCAAACGGATAAACCCATCCAAGCAAGAAGACTCAATGTCATCATAGTTAACAGGAAGGAAAAGTCCTGTCAGATTGCAGATTTTGCCATTCTAGCAGACCACAGAATAAAGATCAAGGAGACTGAAAAACAGAGCAAATACACGGATCTGGCCAAAGAGTTCAAAAGGATCTGGAAAATGAAGAAAGTCAAGATAACACCACTAATAGTAGGAGCACTAGGAACAATACCAAAAAACTTTGAAAAAAGAATGGGAGAGATTGGAATCAGTGGGATGGCTGAGAAGACACCACAAATCTCAATCATGAAAACTGCAGAAATATTAAGGAAAACACTTAATGTGGAGACCAACACTACACATAAACGACACACAAACTGAACACAGAAACGGCTATAGATGCAAAACAGAAAGGAACATCACATGAAACTTTATAATTGTAAGATACTGCCACACCCCTTTTTTATGAGTGCCATCATGAACGGACACCACAGCGAATAATGAGGGTCAAAGAGGATGGATAAGCCGAGGAGGGAAAACACTAGCCAGACCTCCAACGGCTGAGTGCAAACAGGACTGGAACGTTGGGGAGACTTATTGCCACCCAAATCCAAGTGAAAACCAATGGTCGCCGCCAACGAAAAATCAATGGTAAGCAACTGTTGTGATAACATAAAATTCTTTTGCAAAGGTTATCGAAAGAGGAGAGTGCTGGAAATCTGGGGAGACTTGTTGTCACTCAGACTCTAGGGAATACTACAGCTTGTTCTCAAGGAGCAATCTGATGATGGCCTGTGTGACTATAGTAAGTAAATAATAATAATAATAATAATAATAATAATAATAATAATAATAAGATCTTATTTCCTTATAGTTTTAAAAAATATGTTATGTTTTTCTTATTTCAAAATCTCTTTTTAATGATTATTCAATATAAAATTTGAAAATTACATTAAAGTTAACTTTTACAAGACATACCAACAAAGTAAGAAATAATCAGAAAAGTAATAAACTTAGAAGTTAATGGACTTCAATGTTCCAAGAACCAAGAGTTCATAATAATAACAACCACAATAACACTAATTTGATAAGTGAACAATTTACGACAATATCCACCCTTGCATTATCTCTGGCTGTAAAATCGTAAATCTTTTATATTTTCTAGTTTCCGGTTTTCTTAAATCTCGGCAAAGATACACGTACTACCTCTAGCCACACTGAAGTGTCGCACTACAACAAAACAATCGTCTCTGAGTGACTATCCATATATATATATATATTGGAGCAAATATTCTTAAAATAATAGAAAGCTTCAACTTAATTATACCTTTTTTATTTTTTCAAATTTTCTTATGAATCTTATTTTATATTTTAAAATAAAAAATAATATAAGTTCAATGTGTATCACGAACGTTTTTGATTCTTTGTCGAATCATCATTAGGTGAAACCAATGAACAAAAAATCTGAAAGAAATGAAAATTTCAAAAAGTTGTTGAAGTTCCATATATTGTTCATTTGTAATGAGGCCCTTAAGCTTGTTTTAAAGTTCAGTAAATGAAAAATGCTGTCTACACACACACACACACACACACACACACACACACACACACACACACACAATGTATATATATATATATATATATTTCTCTTAAGCATATAAGCATATTTCATTCAATAAAATAGACATTTTTTTCTATTAGTTCTGTTTTGGACCCTTTCCATCTTCTGAATAACCGTCTTCACTTTATCGTCAGGGATAGATCAATCTAACTGGTTTTGAACAATTTATAGATTTTTTTAAAATTTTTATTTTCATATTGATTTCATTGATGCATTATTTTAATAACATGTTATTACTCAGACTTACAAATATGGGGATTACATTTAGCCAATGATTGCCAGAAGTGAAAACGGTTATTTGGAAGATTAAAATAATTAATAGACAAAAAACGTCTATTTAATGAAATAAATAATTTCATGTATCCACATGAAATGTTATCAGAAGATATAGCTTTAATGTATTAATTTTTAGTATTTGTTTCAATAATGCCTTATACATGAGTCATCATCATCATCATGCAGTCCGTCAGTCTTGACGATGACTAGTTGGTCAGTCTTGACGATGACTAGTAGTGCTTTATCCCTCGGTGTTGGCGTAGTCTCACTCCATCGCCACAGGACTTTCCACCTTGCCGTTTAAGTGCAGTATCTGTTGCACATCAGACTACCCTCTGAACCTCCAATGGCAGTAGAGAGGGCCACAGCTTCTGGCCAAAAGTAATCTCAGTGAGGTAAACAGTCACCCTATCATGTCCGCTACTACGCCTTTTCTTTCTGAATGAGGTTCCATAGCCTTTTAAGGAAAACTGCAAGGCAGTAGTAGGATTTGAAGTCAGAGTTCCTATCTCTAAGCCTTATGCTGTGATAAGGCCCACAAGGCAGTGGTGTTTGATTTTGGGGTTGATTCCCCTAGCCTTCGTCCAACAAAGGGCACCCACAAGACAGTGAGGTAGGGGATTGGTAGTGTGCCAGGGCATGTCCACTTATCGGTAGGCCATAACACACTACCTCTGGGGTTCTCTACTACTCTGAGATCTCCTACAAGTTTAGCCTGGTGTTGCAAGGCACCCAGTTACCATGTGTGGCCAACATGGAGGCACTGTAGAAGTCTTGATGATGAAGACACTATGTACTGGCAGGGAAGACATGCATAGCTGCTCCCTTTTTATCACAAGGTTAGCCAGAAGTGTTAGCTGGAAGCGAGAAGGCATGCAAGCATAAACTTAACACTAACTTATACCTAACACACTAGATACATCACATCCTCCTACCAGATTAAGAATCCAAACGCACACACGTGAGTAGAGTTATGGTAGTAAGTTATAAAAATATATTTATGGCTATTAAGCTACATGTTTCATCACTGCAGTGAATTATCAGGTGTAAAAGCATGGAATTAGTGTTACTGAGTGTTTTACATACATGTGGTATTTTATCTAGCAAGTAAATCAATCAGATTCTTCATTATTCATTCTCATAGGTTAATGTTATCTGTCAATGGTAGGGATTTTTTTCGAAAAAGACTTAGCTGACTTATACTTCCTTTCCTTTTGTTGTTTTGTATAGGGGTGACACTCTTTTTGTATGAATATTTTGAATAAATAGGTGACTTTGTTTTAACATGTGCATGCTTGCAGTACTTTTCTATTTCTATTTTTAGGTGTAGATTTGTTTAGTTTTTTATTTTATTTTATTTAGTTCGTATGTCTTTTATTTTTATTTAATTTTTATATTATATTTTCTCTGTATATTGTTAGCCTAAAGTACAGTTTATTCCGTGTATACAGTAGCTTGCTATTTTACTTTTACAGTTTAACAGGTTTTCAGTTTCGAATTTCAAATTTCTCATTTAGACATAATCTACAGGGTCGACTAAATTTCTACATGTACTAGACTATTATACTATTTTCAACTTTATTGGTGAGTGTTCGCTTTCTTTCAGCTCCCAGTAATGGGTTGTTATTGTTTTTATTCAACGTTTTTTGTTACTGGATGTGCTTTTATGGTTGTAATATTTTATTGTACTATGGGAACGAGATAAAACATAAGCTTGCATGCAAGGCTGCTGCTACTATTGCTAGTATTAGTTATCTCTAAAGCTATAATTTGTCCAAAGAACCAGCAACATTTACCTCTGCTAAAGGGCAATACAATGCCAGCAGCAAAATCTTCCTCCTATTGAATTCCAACCTTTTATTTTAAGAAGATTTTGCTTGTTTGGTCACATTACCTGCCACAATCCATCCATAAACAATAGCTCTAGAACCACTCCAAGGTTGGTGAAATCGCCTGGGAGACCAGCTGAAGACATGGTTATGTACCATCAAATCTGATGTCAAACCTAGCTCTAGCTCACAGGTGTACAGTATTCGCCACTGGTCCAAGGACTGGCTGCCCTTTACTATCTTGTTTATGGACTGTCATGCATATCTATGTTCTATGGGATGAGTCGACTCAGCAAAAAGTAGCGACAGTATCAAGTTTATAGCATCATAGCTACCAAGCTAATTAGGCTCTGATGAAAAGATAAGAGTCAACATGTGTATCCATTGTCTTCTGGTCTTCTCTGCCACTGTATGCTTCAATGGAATAAGTATGATAATGCTGCGTCTGTACATATACAACTATAATTCCTTTGTGTTCTGGGCCTAACCTTCTTTGACTTTGTACAGGGCGGAACAATAAATTGTCGCCATAAAAAAGACGACATGATTTCATTTCCGTTTCATGAAAACTGGTTCTCTTTTTTGTCGCAGACCATCTACTAGTTGGCCAGTTGTGTGCAAATCCCAATAGCGATAGGAGACTTCTATCATGTCTGAAAGTGACACAATGTTCAACGAACAAGATCGGAGATGAGCTGCTGTACAACTCATGTTCTTTACCAATCAAAATTATGACAACAGGACCATTGCCAGCACCTTCTAAATGCATCGATGGATTGCCATGAATAACAGGGTCATGCCCAGGGTGATGAAAACAAAGTTTGCAGCCACTGGTGTGGTTTCAAGTGAAGGCCACATCATGCCACCTCACATCTCTGAAGTCAGCTTGAAAGTAAACACCAAAGTGTACCTGAATGTGCTGAAGAGTGTGGTAATCCCCTGGGGGAATTGGGTGGCCGCTGCCAGAACCTGGGTGTGGCAGTAGGACTCAGTGCCAGCCCACAGGTTCAAAGAGATCCAGGCTTGGCTCCAGGAGGAGTGCTACGACTTTGTACCCTTCTCTCACTGCCCCTCCTCCTCATCTCCAAACCTGAACCTGGTGGACTACTTCGTTTGGTTATACATCGAGAACATCACCAACATGACCTCTCACAATACCAAAGCCAGCTGGATCACTGCCATCTGCCAAGCTATTGCTGGCGCTTGTGGAAAAGGCATGTCACATTTCCGGACCTCTATTAAAACAGTGATTGAGGCTGAAGACGGTTACATTAAATAGATGTCAGCTCTACTACATAATCAAGTTATCTGAATTGATTTTTTAAATAAAAGTTTTAAAATAAAGATGTAGTATTGTTTTCTTTAGAGCAATACTTTTATCATTCCTTTGTGTTCCGAGTCAAACCTTCCTGAACTTTGTATGCAACCAGTGAGCTATCTTGCTCTAGGCATCAGGGATAAAAAAAAAAACACTGCAATTCTTCAAATATAACAAATAAATATGGTCAAGGATATCAACTTCATGCAGATAATATGACCTTCACCTTCACCGAGGTGTACGACTTATATGATCTTCACCAAGGTGCGCGACTTGACACACAAAAAAAACAGCCTCTTAATCACCTGCTAACGCACGCGTCACTGTAACGTCCAATGACAACAACAACAACAACCTTCTCACTCGACCTGCCTTTTATACCACTATCTCAATCCCTTCTCTTGCGCATGCACCTGTAGATTCCTGACGACCTCGAGACTTCCGCTTATAAAAACCCAAGTTTTGTTGTCGCGCATGCCTATACAAGGCACAAACACGTGGGCATTTGTTTTGTTGGTAAGTACTACACTCCCCCCTGATCTGATGATCACATAGAGTGCACTCCGGGGGCGGCCTCTTAGTTCGTTGGCTTCTGCGAAGGGTGGTATTTACAATCTCAGATTCAGATTCTGGTTCTGGTTCTGGGTGTGGTTCTGGTTCTGATCCTGCCTGATCAGACGAACTTCAACTACCACTCTCTTGCTCGGTGACCTCACTCATCAGCAGCTCATCATCTGATGATTCATCGCTCTCTGTAGTTGTGGGATGTACTTCACTAGCTGGGCGAAGATCGCGCACATGGCGTGGGGTTCCATCAACAAGGACCAACTGCTGGCTGACCTCTCCAGATATTCGTCCTCGCTTGAACTTGGTGGTGCACCGGTTTCCAGGGGGTCTAACCCAAACTGGATCCCCTACCTTGTATTTGTTATGACTCTCCTCGTCGATTGGTTGGACAGTGTCAATGCCCTTTATCCTAACACGGTATTTGTGTATGGCATTGGCCGGTGCTGTTGTTAGTGTCTTCCCATCCTTTGGTGTGATGTTATACCAATACGTGGCCTCCGTAATGGTGCATTGCTTTCTGGCAGCAATTCTCTTGATGCTGCGATGGCTCCTCTCAGCAATGCCATTCCCTGATGGCACATGAGAACATCGCAGTCATAGTCGGACACCCCACTCATTCAACAACTGCCGAACTTGGTGGCTACAAAAAGCAGCATCGTTGTCCGTCAATATCTCTTCCAGCGCACCTCGCTCAGAAAAGATATCCATTGCTAATCGTTGCCACACATGCTCAACTTCCAATTACCCCTTCTGCCATTGCTCAGGTGCAGGATCGATAGACTGGCATGCCTCACAGTGCTTGATGATCTGCCTGACATCCGCCCTTGTCACTGCCGGGTCCACACGCCTCGCAAAATACAAATACATGCCTATACAAGGCACAAACACGTGGGCGTTTGTTTTGTTGGTAAGTACTACAGATAAGGCAATCCAGAGGAATAATCTTTTTGTCTGTGAACTTTATGTCTCCACACACACACTCAGAAAAAAATAAAGAAACTAAAAAATATGTTATTTTAATTTTTTTTAATTGGAATTCATTATTGAGATGAGTATTATTTATATTAATTTTTATTTATTGCAAACTATTATTCTCATCTTTATTAGTTGTTGTTTCACAACGTTTCGGCCAACTATTTCTCTGGTCTTTGTCAGGTGGTAAACGCAACGGGATAGGAACTTTGAATCTCCTAACTGCATTCTCAAAAATCACTGCCATCCGTAGTTGTTGTCGTCTCACCTTTGGGGCCTGTGGCACAGTTGATAGAAACGTTGAATCTCTACGGTTCCAGATAATGATTGTCTGAAGATAGCGGTTTCAATCCTACCCAAAGCCGGCCAGAGGCTTACTTGGCCCAAAACGTGGTGAGACGACAACAACTATGGATGGCAGTGATTGCTGAGAATACAGTTAGGAGTTCGAAGTTCCTATCTGTTGCGATTACCACCTGACAAAGGCCAGAGGAATAGTTCGCCGAAATGTCGTGAAGCAACAACTAATAAAGATGAGAATAATAGTCCGCAATAAATAAATTAATATAAAAAATATGTGAATAACGTACTTGGTAAAATTCAATTGTAAAGTTACACTCTTCTTGAGGTTGATAGTTCGATGCTCAATGCAGGCAAAACTCAAAATACAATTGCAAATTACTTAAAACTTTTACCCAGTCATGGCTGACGAAACGAGAGTATGTTACTACTGTGGATTAAATAAAGTGTTTCGTTCGAAATTCTTTCCAGATTCCAAAGTTTGACTGAAAGATTCCCGAGTTCAACAAGATACAGCGAAAGAAGGTTAGAGGTTAGATCAACCGAACGTTGCGAAAGATGAGAACAGAAGTTTGAAGAATCTAAATCAGGGGTGCATTATGAGTCTTCCGGAAAGCGATGGCCAATTTTATCGTATAGGAGGTCTCTGAGATCCTTTGGGAGGCGGTGAATGACCGAGAACTTCTAGTAACATTACTAATCGTTGATGATGATCAACAACAATCTACACATTGATCGGCGATTCTTGTGATTATTAATTTTATTGTATTGATTATTGTATTAGCAATTTTTATTGATTATTGTATTAGCAATTTTTATTGATTATTGTATTAACAATTTTTATTGATTATTGTATTAACAATGGTATGATATATTAATTGACTCACTTGATTTATAGTTGTTACTGTTCCCCTTTGATCGACGTTGTATTTTTGTTGAATAAACTATATAAATAGTCAATTATTTATTCACACTTTAATTATGTATTCCACTACTACAGGATGCGTGTTCGGAGGGGGCGGTAATAGGTATCCGCGTGTTCTAGGGGGGCGTTTGCCGAAAAAGGGTGGGAAACACTGATCCAAGTAATACAAATAATCAGTCCTCATCTCCAAAATTCAGAAACATAAAACTTTTAAGTTTGATTTTATAGCTCCTGAGGAACGTCGGGTTTCCTTGCTAGTAAAAAAGTAAAATAAGAATATATTTATTTACACCAGCAGTTGAAGAACTCGGAGCTATATGTTTCATCGAAACAGAAAATAAATGCTTGGTGTTAAAACACTCAAGCAAATATCAATGTGTTAAAAAAACACATATATATATATATATATATATATATATATATAACAGATTTGTTCCAATGGTTTACATTTCCCAACAATAAAGAATATAAGCATAATTATAAATAAAGGTGCGATAAAAAAAATAAACAGAAATCTTTGAAATTAGAGTAGGAAATGCCAGGTGCACCACTGCACCAGTTATATATATATATATATATATATATATATATATATATATATATATATATATATTGCTTTGAAAACGTCGCGGAAAAGATCTGCATCTGTTTTAACACGTTTCAAAAAAGATAATTTTTCTTACACATAAATGATAATACGAAGATTTTTCTCCTAGATATTTTTTCTTTTCGAGATTTTTTTTCTTTCTTTAAAACCGCCTGACTAGAATCAAAGTGTAGTATTCGTTTTATTCCCAGTTCTACTCAAGTGAGACATTTTAAAATTTTTATTTCTAGTCTAGAGTGCTCTTTTATAGAAAGGTTGGGTTTTCTCACAAAAAATAGATTTTGTGTCTAACTTCGCCCTTACTAGGAGAAAAGAAATAGGATTTACAACGCATATATGTATCCATTATTTTGGAGAAAACTTGAATGCTTACTAGACACTATCCTCGAATGTCTAAGATCTCTTTGTATAGAGGTTTCGCAGAACAACCTGGCGTGAGGATACTTTTCCCTACAAGTAAATCCTGACTAAATATTCCAAATAACATAGTATTCGCATCACAAATAAGACCTCCTCACTATTGCTAATGAACACTGGCTTTTACGAGGAATAGTGCACCTTATCCAAGTTATGTGATTTCAAGTAACAGCACGAAACTGAATATTCTGTAGGTTTTGTGTGAGACTAACCGTAGCCCTCGGCGCAAGAGGGTCCGTGTGTGCCTGGCGTGTGGGGTGGTGGCTGATCCTGTGGTCGGGGCAGCGGAAGAAAGAGTTTCAAGATGGCGCCTGCGCCTGCCTGCTTTTATTAGAGACGGAATCTCGCAGGATCGCGCGAGATCTCGCGGGGATGCAAATTAGCTAGGCCATCTTGAGGAATAAAAATCGGTCCATTGGAGGTGCGAGGCAGTCGGGTTCTGACGTTCGTGGCGATCAGTACAGTGACCGTTGGGTTCCGTTAGTGACCGTTGGGTTCCGTTTCTATTCGTGCAGTCAGCTGAGCTTTGTTAGTTACCTTCGCGCCGTGGCTGTCATTGTTTGTTGGTTCGCTGTGTGTTGCCGTGGTTCTTCAGTGAAAAGCTTCGTCGCCCACGACGAGACTCCCCGTCTCCTACACAAGATACTCATACATTTTGTGAATACTTTCAAGAGATTAGATAGGCCTACAAAACTTATTACACTTGGGTTTTATCTGTTCAGGTACTCCCTTATACTAGAAGGATGATTAAAGTGGATCAGATTCTTTCTTCAAGTTCACCAGGATCAGGAAAGGACCTTAACACATAACACGAACCGAGCGTGTTATGTAGAAATCCATTCTTTACTGTTCTGTATCTTCATCGTTAATAAACTAACGCACCGCAAAAATTGGATCCAACTTGAAAAATTAAATCCTGAAAAAATGTAGGATATAACGGGCCAACTTACCATAGTATAGCTGCTCGGGGGGGGGGACGAGGCTCTTCTAATTTCCAAAACGAACGATTGCTTCCCAGCTATGCTAACAGATGGCAGTTCTTTTATTTCATTTTTATGGCGGCTTCAAATAACCAAAAGTTTTAGACCAATTAGAAAAAAGGTTAATTATTATTTTTTTTTTAAAGTTTATTATCATTTATATATAGATACATTTTTATTTTTAGTTTATATTTAATAAAAAATATCAGAAATTTAGAAATACGACACCACAACTCCACCAGATAATTCTTGTTCTGGAATCTAGTAAGACCAAGAGACCAGAAGATAGACACACTATAACATACTTAAATTATCAATGGAGGAGAGGAAAATCATGCCCTCAACTGCTTTACTAACTCAATGTTTGGGACATAAAGGGAACATGGAATGGAATATTCGAATATCTGTGTACCTTATATAGAGATCAAGTGTTAGCCTCTTGGAAGGGGCTTCTTGATTTCTGAGAACTTTCATTGAAGTAAAATGAAACAAAAAAAAATTGAATGCTTCTAGGAAAGAAGTTGAATACCTACTAGAAACCATCTTCAACTGCCTAAGGTCTATCTGTACAGAGGTTTGTCAGGAAAACATGGCAGGGGGATACTTCGTCTATTAGTAAACTCTGAAACAACATAATATTCAAAGCTCAAATTAGTTTGATAGAACGGATGTGAGTAATTGGGTCAATAGATGCAGAACAGTTCATTTAGCAAGTTCAGTTCACGGGGGGAAGGGGACACCAAAGAGACCCTGGAAGGAAGTATTAAGGATAGATTTTAGATGAAGAGAGATAAATACAGACCTGGGCAGAGATAGAAATTGATTTCAAAGCTGAACTAACAGTTGTTCAACACTTGCCAGTATGTAAAACAGACGTTAAACCGAATATTATGATGATGAAAGTACGACTGAAAGTACTTAGGTGAGTAGATGTAGAACAGTTGAGTTGACAGGGTCAGTGGCAGGGGGAGAAAGACAAGGGAAAACATATGGAAAAGTGATAATCATGTATTCGAAATAGAGAAGAGGATAAATAAAGATCTGACCAGAGACAGTTAAGTTTGGAAATCAATTTCTTAAAGTCGTCCAACACATGCCAACGTGGAAAATAGACATTAAACAGAAGAAGAAGAAAAAGAAGAAAAAGAAGAAACTGATTATGATGATGATGATGATGATGATGATGATGATGATGATGATGATGATGATGGCGGCGACAACTTTAGCAAACGCTCTTTGCGGTTAAAATATTACACCGCAATGTAAAACAAGACCTCTTCAATCATTTTCATATTTAAATAGGACTTTAATAGAGAATAGGGAATTGTCGGTTACAAATGCTTAGAATGTTTTATTTTGTTTTTATTTACTTTTTTAAACAAATAAGAAAGAATTTAATTCAAAAGAAAAAATCTTTAATTCTCTCGGTTCATTAGCAACAGACAACAGCTTTTATTTTATATAATAAATTCTTTTCTTTTTTATCCAATTTTTATCTGAAGACAGTATTAAACCTTTCTGCTTAAATCATTATGTTTTAATTTGTTTGAACTAATTTCTCCATTTTTAATAACAATGTTTGAGTGCAGCCATCTCCGCCCCCCCCCTCTCCCCAAATTGTCTGATGTGTTTCAGAAAGCTGAATCTTGTGTTGAGGGAGGGGCTAGGCTGGATGGACTTCTTCCATACAAGTCATTTCCGGTGCAATTCAATATTACCATGTTATTAGAATTTAAAAAAAAAAAAAAAATCCTGGGCTTTATAAGAAAAAAAAAAAGAAAAAAAAGAAAAGCCACCCTTCACATTCGTTGCTACTGTTAATGTCCTTTTTTATATACAGCATTATCTAATATATAAAGTATAGTCAGCCAGTCTCTTTATTGTTTTTTTCTAATCGTTAGTTTTCTTCCTATGAAATCAATATTTTATTCTAATTCTTCAGGTGGATCATCGCAGCATGCTCTCAATATATATATAACTTGATTTAATTTTTCTAAAAAAAAATTTGCCCAAATGGAAACAATTCTCAAATCATTGCCCTCTTAAAAAGAGACATAACTACGTGTTCATATACAGTCCTCTATACATAGAGTTACTTCCCTTTACTGTTTAAGTAAAGCAAGTCTATTCTATAAAAGGCAAATGTCTGTATATCCAGCTTATACATTTTAATGTTGAATGTGTGTGTGCGTGCGCGCGCACATATTGAGAGAAGTCTACGCATTTTAAACAACGTTTCAAAATATCCAGGACACGTCAGGACTTTTTCTTTGTAATCCTGACGAGACATAGAAATGTTTAACCGTTGATTGATCAGCGTAAACACCTCACAATGTTTATATGATTTTATTTATTTCTAAGCTATTACTGGGCACTTTAGAAAAGCAAAATTAGTTTTTAGTACATGTTAACAATATACGTGAAACAGTGTTTCATGGTAAACAACTGATGATCCTTGAAAATTTTAGACAATTGTGAGTTCGAGAAAGCTAGATGATTCAGATGATTGTAGGAGATTAAATGACTTACTGACAAAATAATTTTCAAACGAACGACCTAAAATTAAATTAAAATAATTTTTTATATAGTTTTCTTCCAAGATTTGGGGGTCACCATTTATCATGATCCGGGGATCACTCTAGGATAAGGATTAATGTGTGTGTCTGTTGATTAGTTGCATCTCAACCAGTTGTATCCTCTGATAGCTTCATTGAGCTTGTTATTTGAAACAATCTAGATGATTATATATATATATATATATATATATATATATATATATATATATATATATATATATACTAGCAAAAGTGGCCGTCGTTGACTGGGTTAAAAAACAGCCTACAGAAAATGGACTCTGATTTATGAAAGTATGATACGTTATGAAAAGGAAGGGTTGTAAAGAGATAGCTTCGGATTTGGGGGTATCAAAACCAAAGCAAAATATGATGAAAGTAAAAATAAAATAGATAAACCCCATAATTTATTATACCATACCAGTTCGCACTGAAGCACTTATCACAATATTCTGTGGATCTATATTAAAAAAACCTTGTTAAACTTTGTGAGATATTTCCATTCTATGGAGGTCAGGCGGGAACGAACATCCCATAATCATATTATACCATATTTCTTCGAACTGAAACATAATTATCAAAGTATACTTACGCGGATAGATATGAAAAGTCTTTATTAAAGTTTGTGCCTGTTTCAATTCTATGGAGGCCAGGCGCGGACGCAGACCCCCACAATTTTATTATACCATCCCTATTTAAGTTAAAACATACTTATCAAAGTATTATTATGTACATCTATATCAAAAACACTTGTAAACGTTTTTTTTTTTTAAGTTTTTATTTGCATACTTTGTGGACCAGGCGCGTACGCAGACCCTACAATTTTAATGAATCATCATTATGCCAGATCAAACATACCCATTCCTGTGTCTCAATACATCTTCTATCATTATATGTGATCAGTTTTCTATAATAGTCAACCATATAAGAGCCTATTCGTGACCACACACACACACACACACACACACACACACACACACACAGAGACGTTCAGCTTATATATATATATATATATATATATATATATATATATACTTTGAAATATATGATTTTTTAATATAAACTCTGACACACACACACATATGATTACAAGTTCGAATAAAATTTGACAAAATATTAAAATAACTAGAAAAAGGAAATAGAATATATAAAACAACCAAATAAATTTATACGATTTTATATTCATCAGTAATGATTTAAAATTTTGTGTAAAGTTGAATAGGAAATCAATCATTGAGTTTGTTTGGTATTGAAATAAATCATTTGTGACATCAGTCCCGTTACTTGTCAGATAAATATCGTTATATTATTATTATTATTATTATTATTATTATTAGTAGTAGTAGTAGTAGTAGTAGTAGTAGTAGTAATAATAATAATAATTGTAGTAGTAATAATAATAATTGTAGTAGTCATAATAATAATAAGAAGAATATCATCATCATCATCATCATCATCATCATCATCATCTAGAAACGTACAGAGACAGACGAAAATAAAAGCGCCACAGAGAACTGAAATCAAGAATGACACTGTCTGCAAAATTGCAAAAATCCTATGGCTAGTGTGACACTGGATAAGTAGACACATGGACGGTGGTAATGGAGGAGGGTAATGCAGGGGAGGGTATAGGTGTGATTTAACCAAGTTCTATGCAGCTCGCATCAGTTCTTTCAAATCTGGGTCTTCCTCCCACCCAACTCTACACACGCAATAAATAAAGAATTTTAGAGTTTATGATTTTTTGTTTTTTAAAAAACTTATCTACTTGCAAAAATGATACAAACAATTCTGCAATTTTTCTCATATATTTTTTTATCATTAATTTCTTCCCCTCTGGAAATAAATGTCGTAGCATCAACAAGTTTTTGTTCAAACTATTTACTCAACAATCCAAAAGATTAGAAGTTCTTGAAACGACGAATGCAATAAATAAAAAAGAGAATATATATATTTCGATACTTTTTTGTGACCAAGAGCGGAGGTCCGCTTGAAATATAAAAAAATAACAATAAAAATATTAAATACAAAAAGTAACATCGTTTTTCATGCTTCAAAACCCCTCATAACCGTTAAATGACCCTCTCTCTTTCTCTCTCTCTCTCTCTCTCTCTCTCTCTCTATATATATATATATATATATATATATATATATGTGTGTGTGTGTGTGTGTGTGTGTATCTGCATATAGATGCATGTATGTCTGCATATACATTGTTTATATATATGTGTGTATGTGCGTATGTGTCTGTATGTGGATGTGTAGAAATGTACATATGTATGTGTCTATATGTATGCGTATTTGCGCGTGCGTTGGTGTATGTATTAACCCTCAACTACCTAAAAACAACTCATTGTCAATTGAAATCAACAAGTCGATTTATAGCAACTACGAACATTCTAAATGGAACCTTTTAATTGTCAAACACATATGACACTTACACAATCCCCTCTCTCTCTCTCTCTCTCTCTCTCTCTCTCTCTCTCTCTCTCTCTCTCTACCATCTATTTCATATACCTGGCTAAACAACCAAAAAGCAGTCAAAATTTTAAAACCTATAAATTGAAATTCCTCCCCCCTCCTCTCCTTACCCCCTTTTTTTACTATCCTCTCTCCCCCTCCCCCTCCCTATATCCATATATCTCCTCCCACGCCTACCTGAATCTGCTACCCTTCCACACACACTACAATCTAATGTATTTTAACCTTCAAAACTTAAATATTGTCGATACCCGTCTCCCTCCCCCTTATTATCTCTTACCCCCCCGCTTTTTTTCTCGTATTTCCTCTAAAACACTTCTTCCAAATACTAACAATCATTTCTGTAAGGTTTGACGAGGCTGTTGGATCGTAAACATGGTCCAACATCACAAACATATGTAACCAAACAGATAAAACGGTAATAAAAAATAAAACACATATTTGGTCTGCAATAGTATTGACCACTCTCTTCAGGTTTTTACTAATTACCAGTTTTATTATATATATATATATATATATATATATATATATATATATATATATATATATATATAGATACATACATAGATAGATAGATAGCGTGTCAGGAGGCGATAAAAAAAATCCAATAAAGTGGTCGATCGTGGGTGTGAGAGCTGAAGATAGAATATTTATTACGACACTATATATACATATTTCAAAGTCGTACCATTGGTTTCATTCTTCTTATGGTTGATTCAGCACAATGAAACCACTGGTACGAGCTTGAAATATATATATATATATATATATATATATATATATATATATATATATATATATATATATATATATATATATATGGCATAATCATGTTGACATACTGGTTCCCATTAGATCACCGAAGTTAAGCAACATTGAGCCTGGTCAGTAGTAAAATGGGTGATTATTTGGGAATTTCAGGTGCTGTATGTACTCTCTGCTTATCTCGGCATTGTTTTTCGATCATCTTGGACTCTTCTTGCCACTGGAATCAAGCAGTGCCGATTCAGAAAAGGTATGGTTGGAGATTGTGCCACCTTGCCTCGCCATTACAAGCACAGCAACCCTTACAGGGAGTATCCATCTACCATACTAGAAAATTATTCACACCTGAGAGTATCCTATATTTCTAGAAAACCATCATTTGCCCATGCATGGAGTATTGTTCTCACATATAGACTGATGTCTATCACTAGTTTCTTCCTCTTAGACAGGCTCTAAAAATAATTCTCCAATCTAATAGATTCCATACTGTCAACCAAGCTCCAACCTCTGTCTCATCGCCATAATGTTGTGTCTCTATGCTTGTTTTACAAGTATTTGAATAAAACGTGCTCTGACGAACTGATAGCACTTGTGCTCCTTGACTATCCCAATAAGCAGCAAAATCCCAACTCTTCACTGTAGAATTACCCCAATCTTTTGTTTTAATAGTTTATTCCCTCAGACTACCAGACTTTGGAATTCCTTCCCTGTTTCCTACTCCCCTGCCTGTACTTAAATGCAAAAATTTAAACGTAATGTGAACAGACATCTTGCATGGTGTCTGTTCACATTACGTATATATATATATTTGCCGACTATATAGTTCGGTCACGATAATTCCCTACGAGAATATTAGCCTCATCGTTTATATAATGATTAGCAGAGTCCATTATGAGTGAATGTGTAAGTCCTTATAACGAATATGCGAAAGCAAATTTTTAAATAATAAATATTTTCAGTCATAAGTTTCTTATGTAGCGATACGCCAGAGACACGGCCTTGTCATTAGTCTTCAGTTCAGGCCGGTAACAATAAGAGGTGGATTGGTGTTTTGTAACTGCCGACTTGAGCCTGGGTCACTGAGTTATCCTGCTGCTGGAATAAAAAGGGGGGGGGGTAATGCACACATGCGAGGATTTTTATAAGGTATCTCACGTGACCCCTAAAGCAGCAGGGACCAGAAATCCTGCCAGCCTAAAGGTACAAGGTAATGACTCATCATTGAGTAGGAGGAACGGGGAGTGGGGTGAGAGACATAAATTCTAATACTTCTGCACAATTAGATGTTTAAAAAAGTGTACACTTTGTCTCAATAAAAAAATAAATAATAATGGTATCATTCATAAGAAAGAGAAAAACTATTTAACGAAAGAGATGAATAGGTGTCAAAATGCCCAGATAAAAATAAACACATTTAATAACTTTAATCAGAGATAAGGATTCGATTTTTAGACATTTGCCGAATCACACCAACGGTGAAAATCTATTTGAATAACAGATGCTGCCAAAACATTAAAAAACATATATATTTGTATTAGAAGATGGCTCAAAGAAGGATGAAACCTATATAACAAAGAAACAAAATATACAACTGTAAGAACATTGTTTTTTTTTTGCTATTATTTTTCTTTATGCATAAGATTCTTTTTCTTATATATTTCAATCATGCATATTACATTTTAAAATATTTTTTAGTTTTGGGATTGAGTTATGTTTTAAAAAAATCCTTTTAAGTGTTCTAATTTATGACAATTTATAAATAACTTAACATGTTCGTATTATTTGGATTATTCAGACTACTGTTCTCAACTTGAGCGTTATTCTATTACACCAAAAGTGATTCTGCTAGGACTAATGACCTAATAGATAAAGTACTAATTAAAATTCAGTTCTAGATGACATTCTTCTAGAAGCTGAAGGTTCAATCCTCAATGCAGGTGATAGAATATAATTTTGAATTACTTGAGAGCATGCTACCCCCATGGATTATATAAAGGGTCGGTTCAATATAAAATTTGTTACAGATTCCCGAGGTCAACGAAAATATTCCCAAATCTGACAAGATAGACGGGGAGAAGGTCAGAGGTTACATTTGCTGAAACATTGTGCGAATAACACTCAAGATGAGAATAATAGTCAGAATAATTCAAATAATACAAATTATCAATCCTCATCTCAAAAATTCAGAAACATAAACCATCACAACTCTTACTTTTAGTTGTTATCTATCACTTTCACTCTCTCTCATCATATGTTGCTTGACATGCTGCGGTTTTATTTTTACGTCTGATTTTCTTGTTTTTACGGTATATCAACCTCTTTTTTGTCAAATTCAGTCATTTTGGCAAAAGTTGCGTTCTTCAAGTTCTTAATATCCTGCAATATTTATTCATAGTTTTTGACTTTTTTATCGCATACTTTTATTAATCATTTAATACTGAATTTAATTTTTTTGTAAAAGTTCCATGCTTCAAGTTTTAATATCTTCAAATATTTATAGATTCATCTGCTTTGTAGATATTTTATAAATAGTCTGAAAATGATACATCCTATCGAATTCACAGGTTGGAGTCTACCAGGTAATATCACCCTGACTCAGAGAGGACCTGGGAGTAATAGCAATAAAAGGATAACTCCACAGTCTCCAAAATACAACACACACCAGATGTATTTTTTTAAAATTCTTAATTACTCCAAACAAGGTATATTGCCACTTGAGCCTAAGGAGCTACTATTTATGATCATATCTACACGACCACTATATATCAGGGATGATAATCGGTTTCTTCTTACACGCTTTCATAATTTGCAGTCCTGAATATCTAGACGAAGAATTCAAATACCTCACAAACATTCTGAAAACCTTGCAATATCCGACATATTTCATATTGAATGCTAAGAGAAAAGCCACACAAATATTTTCCAGGATAAATAATAAAAAAATCATATACACCAGACCTTTCTCTCATAAACAGACATCTTTTTTTACCTACACACACCAATAATACAATAATCTGTAACACACTAAACAAACTAGAAATTCCTATCGTACAAACCACATCACTAACCATAAGACAAATATTAAAAACTACAAAACATTTTCAAAACAAACCAGTTTCCAATGGAGGTATATACACTATTCCTTGCCAAAATTGCCATCATAAATACGTTGGTGAAACCCAGCGTAAATTAGAAAAAAGGCTCAGTGAACATAAAAGAGATATAAAAAATAGCAATTCTCTAAGTGCATTATTCTCTCATTCATTGCAGCATAATCACACCTTTGACTTTAAACAAGCAAAAGTAGTTAAATTTATTTAAAATAAACCGCGCCGGAGACTTCTTGAATCTGCGCTTATCGCAAATTCAAGCACAATTAAACAACTTGCAGGTTTCTATAACATAGCGCCATTAATAAGTAAACTTTTATTAAAAAATTTAACTATAGACACAGGTTAACCTTCTCACACCATTCAAACACCCCATGTAATAATTAATACATATAATCTCAATCAATAAATTACATAACAAAAAAAAAACACTCATTTCATTTCTGTTACAAACCTATATTTGAATTTCAACAGATATATTTCTTTCCAGTAAGAATATTAACTGCGTTCATGTCTTTTAAAATTACATTAACGACTATATAACGTCACTAAAATTTCCCTCTCTTTAACAGCGCAATCCCCCCTCCTTTTTGATTTCCAACGTCTTTTTCTGTTTTTCTGAAATAGAACAGCGTCACACTTTGCACGTGAAACATTTTCAAATATTTTGTACTGGTGTTTTTTGTTTCTTAATCTCATTCACCCAGAGGAAGTCTCGAAATAAAGACGAAACGTTGATGAACACATAATACGGTTTGTCCCTTTTTATTTCTCTATTTTGTCGGAATACTATTTCCATTATTTTCATCATATATATATATATATATATATATATATATATATATATATATATATATATATATATATATACTAATATCTTCCAAAACCTGTGGCCTTGATGGAAGGGACACTAAAACTTACTGCTATGGTTCAAATGATCTTAAATAACAGCAAAGGGAGACTTGATTCCAAATATTTCTCATATGTTATATCTCCCCTCTTTTGGAAATAGAGTACAATTATGAATATCCCCAGTATCAAATAATCCTTATACAATGTGAAATTTTTTATGTATGAAAACCAAAGAGGGGAGATATAACATACGAGATATATTTGGAATCAAGTCTCCTCTTGTTATTTCAGATCATTTGAAACCATAGCAGCAAGTTTTAGTCTCCCCCTCCATCAAGACAGATGGTTTTGGGAAATATCAGATAGCTTGTAATTCATATGCAAAACTAGGAAAACAAATGACTACCATTGAAATATTTTATTGTTGTAAAAAAAAAAAAATGACAAAAATAGGGTCTGGATGATAAAAGATCTTCTTAATGTACACCCTGATGGGTAAATGTCACATAGCCCACTACACAATTTAGGTCATTACCTTTCCAACGAGCCTTCTTTTGTTAAATTCTGATCAATAATAGCTGAGATTTAGAACTCATACAATTTCCAAAAAAGGTGGTATTATGTTAAAATTTTAGGACAATTGTTAAAAAAGTTCCTATATTTTCAAACCAATAAAATATGACCAAATTTGCCTACATTTGTAGATATAGTGTCCTGGCAGGTTAACTTCAGTTTTGCTGCTTTAGGATGAATTTGACTTAGTATTTTTTTTGTTTGGTTGTCTCCCCTGTGGTCTTCCCAGGCAATTAATAAACTAATATATATATATATATATATATATATATATATATATATATATATATATATATATATATATATATATATGAGAGAGAGAGATAGGTATATATGTAAGTATTAAAAATAATTATTGCAAGACTTAAATCTGCCCCTTTTAAGAACTGGGTTCTTATTGTTAAGCACTTTACATTGAAATGAAAACAGTTCGTCACTTAAACTCACACGCGCAGATCGTGATGTTAAAATCCTTTCATCACTCTTGGCCTTCTTGAATGACATTTACGCTTTATAGAAATACTATAAGGCATACATACATACATACATACATACATACATACATACATACACACATACATACATACATTTTAACAGACAGGTGATATTTATACTATAGATTAATTTCAACTATATTTTTGCCATTGTTCACGTTGGCTGAGCGGTTTGTTTCTTGCTAATGGAGTCAGCGATGACTTTGTGGCCGGGTTCGAATCTTCAGACCGGCAGTAATCGTAACTACCTGCACTGATTATTCCCGAAAGGATGAAACACTAGTATCTGTAGGAATTAAAAAATAATTATAGTAATAATAATATATATATATATATATATATATATATATATATATATAAAGCTCGATGTAACTACTTCGTAAATAATTATAGGACTAGTATAAATAAAAGTGAAATATAATTGAATAAATATATTTCCCCATAAACCTATGTGTGTTTGTGTATACATTTTTATGCTTTTATTATTATGCATATATCATCTATGTGCGTGTGTGTATACATATATATTTTTTATACTTTTATTGTTATACATATATGAGTATGTGTGTGTATATATATGTGCATGTGTTTGTATGTGTGTATATATGTATATATATTTTTTAGCCTTTTATTATTATAGATATATCCATATATATTATTATTATTATAGATATATCTATATATCTATATATTTGTCATATAAGAGAAAATAAATCAGCCTACTAAGGATACACTGTTTACACAATAGTAGATGAGCAATTAATATATTTTATATATTTTATACTTTAAAATAAATGCCAACTAAATTAGATTATTCTATCATAACTTCCTTCCAGCATATAAAAAACAGAAGTGAAAGTTTTTAAAAAGTCACCGATAATATAAGTAATGATAAAAGTAAAAACAACGCCGACAGCAAAGAATTTATCTTATTTTCCGTTTTATTTCAAATTTAGATTTTAAATAAATACGAAGATAAAAAGTTATAAAAAGAATTCTCTAAATTTTGCAAGGCAAAGGATAAAAGTTAAAACATTGTTTTTAGGGTCAAAGGAAATCATATATGGAGCAAAACGTGGCTTCGTGGCTGTAGTTCGATTCTCATGACCAGCAGAAATTGCTACTCTACACTGATAATTGCGTAAACATGAAACACTAGTGTCTGTAGATATAAATGAATAATCATTAATAATAAATTATTTTATATATATATATATATATATATATATATATATATATATACACACACACACACACACACACACACACACACACACACACTGTGTATCAAATTATTAACGAGTTTACATTTTTGAAAATAAAGGATGAAAGCGATTAAAATGGCGTTTTATTCAATTTATGGGGAGAAAAAAAAAGTGGGAAAACGATTAAAATAAAACAGCGTTATGGACGAATACCCTAGAGATTAATCACGTTCAAACCCAGGAGGCATTCCCTTTGCTTGCAAAGAGAAGGTTTTCTGAGTCGAACGTGAATGGTCTCCAAGATCTTGAGATGGTATAAAGAATGAGCACGGCTAATAATAGTAAAAGAGTCCGTTTGCCTTGGTTAGGTAGAGTAAGTGAGAAATTTGCCAAACAAATAAGTTCAGCAGTTCATGGATGTTATTTTGCTGCCAATGTGCGTGTTGTTTTCTCTACGAGAACTTTATTTCCATCTTCTCGAAAAGACGTTCTACCCCCCCCCACCATAAAAGTAATGTTATTTACAATTTTGAATGTGGTTGCGGTGCCAACTACTTGGGTCAAACGACATTAACGTTAGATGGAAGAATTCAACAACATGTACCCAGTAAAATTAGGAATGGAACCTACCGGGCAACTGATGTCGTTACTAACACATACAGGTCCTCAATTACTGATCATTTACTTAAAAACCCGTCTTGTGCAGCAAACTTTAGCACGGACTCTTTTACTATTATTAGTCGTGCTCATTCTTTATACCATCTCAAGATCTTGGAGACCATTCACGTTCGACTCAGAAAACCTTCTCTTTGCAAGCAAAGGGGATGCCTCCTGGGTTTGAACGTGATTAATCTCTAGGGTATTCGTCCCTAATGCATAATGTCTTGAGAAGCGAGGGTCGAAACCTTTTTCTTTCCTCTCCTGTTTCCCCTTCATTCCCACCTTTTTGGAGAGAAGATATATATATTTATATATATACAAATTTACTTTTAATCATAAAAGTCTTCCCTTCCTAATTGCAATATATATATATATATATATATATATATATAAAGTAAAAATTACAATTAAATTTACCAAAATGGTCCAAGATGGTAAAACTAAAGTATATTATAAATGTTAAAGAATTAATATTTATAAAGTAATCTCAGCCAGATGTAAAAGCTCGATAAAACCAAGTAGGAGATAGAGCTTATAATAAGAGAAAATAGTTAATAAAATATGTTATAACTTGTACAACTCGATTTTCTCTCTCTCTCTCTCTCTCTCTCTCTCTCTCTCTCTCTCTTCTTCTTCTTCTTCTTCTTCTTTACTGAGTTTTTTTAAATTACATTTTGTTCTCGGCAGCCGTGTTAAAAGCATATCTTATTTTTCTTTTATTAATATTATTGGAATCTTTTCCCATTTTCTTTGTACATATTTGTTAATTATTCCACGGATTTCGGACTTTTGGATTATTTTTGACCATCTTCGAATTACGCAATTTCCTTGGATTTTGCTTGCGCGAATGGAAAATTAAATTAACTTTCTTGGACTTACATTTTTGGATTTTACTGTCATTGGATACTTTTCCCTTCACCTGACTATCCATTCACGTAAAATCACCTTTTTCTTCACCATATTCCATGTGCTTCACTTTTTGTTATCAAGTAAGATCTTTGACTTACTTGCAGTTTCATCAAATACTTTTGTATGCATAATCCGATCCCGCATTTTGCTGATTCCTACACTCTGATAAAAAGGAAAGTATTTCTTCGAAACTCCACGGATTAAGGACTATTCACTTATTAAGTGTTTCTGTTTCATATTAAATATGTTTTAACTCTTTTTCAAAGTGTTTTTTAACATGTTTTATTAACTATTTGCTCTCTCTCTCTCTCTCTCTCTCTCTCTCTCTCTCTATATATATATATATATATATATATATATATATATATATATATATATATATATATATATATAGAGAGAGAGAGAGAGAGAGAGAGAGAGAGAGAGAGAACGTTTACTTGGAAAAACCATTTTTTTCAGAGAATAAAACAACCAATCCGGATAGATGAAGCTCTACTCGATTTAGAGGAGCAAGTTATAAGAAGAGATAAGGATTAAAGTTACATTAGAACTTTATTGCATTATCATGTCAATAAGGTTAAGGACAATCACAATAAGTGAAAGGGAAATAAGGGGGAAAACCTCCTTAAGCCATGACATTTCTAAACTAAATGCTTCACATCAGAAGAGGAGAAAAATATGCATTATAAAAAAATCATAAACTCTTCTGTGACTTTAATAAATTTGTATCAAATTGTAGTTATCAAAATAGTTTCTCCATTTTAAAGACTAAAATTAATAACTGTATAAAACAATATAAAAAAAAAACAAATTCACAATTGTAAGATGACTTGAGTATAAGGTCATAAATGTTCAAGTCTTTAATTTATCTTTCCTCATTTGTAAGATAGTGCGGATGCGCGCATGTAAATGCATGTGAAATGACGTCATTGGGAAAGAAACTAAGACTATCAAAAAGAGAAAGAGAACGATCACGTGAGAGACGACGTGGAGTATGGAATGAGATAACGTTTGAGAGGGGTGGGGACCGGTCTAGATCACATGGGTGACGTCACGGCTATACTCATGAGAAAATAATTCTTGTTGCTACAAAGAAAAGGCGAGCTGGAGCTACTTCCTATTCTTTGTCTTGGTCTCCTTTGCGACTGAAACTCTGCACACAATGAGTATTGGTCCCTGGAAAACGTTACACCTCCCCAATTTAATGATAATCTTACATGGATACGATTTGGAAAATTGTTAATAATTTTCTGTTTCGTGTAAAGTCAGTTCTTTCTGTCGCGCTAAACACTTTCTCCGAATTGAGGCTATTCTCTATCTCTACAAATCTATCAAACCATGAATGAAGTAGTTTCCATATTTCGGCTCGTAAATCTCAGTCCCGTTTGCGACTCCACGATAAGATACAGAAACATATCTGTAATTTGGTTATCCTCATCCTTTCTTCTTCTCTGCATATTCTTTCTCACACACGTGATGTTGCAAGTCTCAATCTATAGAGGACTCAATTTCAGGGAGTTGAATCGCTCGGAATGAAGTTGAATCGCTCCACAAGTTGTATGGATTATATATTATTTGCATTTTTCCGATAAGCCCTTTATGTCTGGTGTACAGATTGTGGTGAGTTTTCAGGTGGTGTCCTTTGATGTTTGGTCAAGATTTCTTGGAACTCCTGTTGTAACGTAATCGTTGTAGGAAAGAATTCGACTCACTTTTTTTTTCGGTTGACACACCAGACATTTATTTACAGGTACTTTCAGAATAACATCTTGTCTCTTTTCAGAAGTCTGCCATGTTGAACACGTGGTACTCTGTCTTTGTCCGGCCATGTTTAGATATGTTTTTCCCTGTCGCTCCTGGGCCACGTTTATTTCTGTCCTTCTCTATTTTTCGTTTTTATATTCATTTTTTCATTCTTCGTCACTGTGATGTCATTTGCATACATTGGCTGTCATACAGCTGCTACTGCTGCTGCTATACGCACGTTCGCGCTCTGTTACACTGTCATGCTCTTTTCATTGTTGCTGTCGGTGGAGAGATTCTCTTAAGCGATTCATCTCATCTTGATATGTATTGCTGTTACTACGTATTGCTTTTCAACTCCTCTCTTAGCACAGTTCTCTTTTATGCTGTGATAATTCTCCTCAGTTCAGAAATAATTTGGTGATAATTTTATATATTTAGGGAATGCGTGTTTCACCTTATAATCTAATTAGTAGTGAACCACGTAGCATGGAATAAACAATAAAACTTAATTTAGACAGCAGAAAGTTGAACTGTGTCCGAGTGAGAAAAAAAAAGAGTAGAAAGTGCTTTGAGTGTCACAGGTTGGCCAGCAGTTAACTTCAACAAAGATCGTCAATACTAGAATGTCCAGTGGGCGGGGACAGGGGAGATTAGACAGAGAGGGGAGAGAGGTCTGTCTTTGATGCTTGCTGAATTCTCTCTGCTGACCGACAACGATTCCCAAAGGAGACAAAGAAGTTCCTTAAAGAACAGATGAAATTAATGCACTCTACCAGCTGATTGGTCAATGTGTGACTGAATCGCTTGACGGTGGAGTGCGGTGGGGGTGCATTGATTCACAAGAGAAAATGAATATTATTTTACTGTGACTGCTAGAGATAGAGATTATCTTTGAGATACCAGGTTTTTATATGTAAGATTATAATCTGGTGAGTGTGAAGTCTGTTGAGAGTCACACTTCATTACATCTGAGCTGATGTGATGATCACTAAAGTGCCCCACATACCATTTAACGGTGATAAAAGACTGTCAGATGATGGTGACTGAAACGTGGTGGACATGTCAAGTATAAACTGAACTAAATATGGATTGCATAAAGGACTGTAAATTTTATTAACGATTTAATGAGTGGCACTTTTTACCTCCTTTTATAAAGATAGCGAATGTCGTAAATTCAAGTGAATAAAATAGATAAATTGAAAATTACAAAATGTATAAAATTAACTTAATGTATCCAAACTCCATTTTACTTATTAGCTAGCAACATTTTCATATAGAAAAAACATATCAAATCTATATCTGCTCTATTGTTATTTTCATGGCAGATGCTCGATTGAGCTTCTATGGTAGAACATTTGCATCAGACTTTCGTTTAGCTACAACAACTGCCAACAATCTCTTGTATTATCTATCTGTACTTAAAATTAAACATAAATTCAATGAGCAAAGTTTTTTTTTCCCTAGAACTAGCAGTTTGAGGTACACAATATCGCAAGACTGCTTCCCAGCTGATTATAGCAATATCGTTTTCAAATCTAATGTAAGCAAGAACTAACCAAGTTCTACTATTACCGATCATCACGATGTTGTCCCACCTAACATTCATTAACTCTTCTCCTTAAGTGGACTTTATGCTTTGATAAGCAGTGACCTCCTACTCTAGCTCAGTGATAAAAAAAAGATCACGCCGTCCAGTGTAGAGAAAGTGAACTTGTATGTGACTCATGCCTAGATAGCGAAAGTGTGAGGACGGCAACTGAAAATCTCGTTAAGAACGGTCAAAGCAGAAATTATGTCTGGCCACCGCGTCTCTAAAGTTGGACAAGTGATTGACTCCAAATTATCACCGATGCTTCCGTCGATCAGAGATGTGTTGTACACAATGGATGGCATTTAAGTCCACTTTCGGCGAAAAACATTTCAAGTATATTACAAAATACCTAAACTCTTAAATTGTATAAATTACTAGCGGGAGTACCCAGCGTTGCCAGGGTGTTTGAAGGTGTGTGTTGAGCACAAAAAAAAGTGTTAGTAGGCAGGAAGGCTCGAACCCATGAGGAACCCGAATGCGGAAAAGAAAGTGAAAAAAAACGTGACATCTTACCGCTATGCTACGAAGCCACAGGAAGTGAAAAGCGTCCAAATTTAGCGATCTTAATCAAGAAGTTGACTTGCTTAGTGAATGAATTCACGCAGGTGCTTAAATGAAGGTTGGCTGAAGGCCAGTTCAGCTTTCCATCGTTTCATTTATTTATTTCCCCCCGATGTTGAGGAAACCATGCTCCCTGGAATAAGGGGAAACTATCAAATGAATAGCAATTGTCTGATATGAAGGGTTTTCCCCACATTGATCAAAGCTAATTGCTTTCAAGGTGTCATGGCATGAAAGGCCGCTGACGGCTTTCCTTGGATGAGTTTCACTTTATTTATACGAAAAAGCTGAACAAACACGTAAAAGGACGGAATAGCCGGAACTTTTTAAAAGTCGATGTAAATAATTGTAAGAAAATCGCGTTAAAATAACTTAAACATAATACGGAAATGAACGATGTAAAAAAAAAGCCGTAAGTATTAACAATTGTACATTTGGATAATTTAAACGCGAAAAAAAAAATTGGGATGCTGAAAACGTACACAGTAAAACAATATGTTTTATTGTTGCGTTGATTATTTACTATAATATATATCGTATATATGAAACAAGTCGATGATTATACGTATTATTTGTAATCACGTTTTGCATTTGCTTCCCATATCTTGAAGTTTTTTTATTCAATAAATTTAAGATATTCGCTTTTCTAAGGACGTCCGTTTGTTCGAACGAAACCGGTCCAGCGATTTGCATTTATTTGTTTACGTTGTTATGGGTTTATGTTTATGTACGCATGTGCAACCGGAAGTCGTAAACCAGATGTTGGGTTACAACACCTGTTACAAGGTCATTTGAGTTTTATAATTATATAGATTAACGTTTAAATTATACAAATTATTAAATTTTAAATTATACACATTATAAATTAGCAGTGCAAACATTTTTAAGATTCAAAACTCATGTTTCATAAAATATATACCATATTATTGGTTTGTTCTTGTACATAAACAAAAGTGATTAAAAAAATAAAACCTTAATTATAAAAATATAACAGAATTTATTGGTGCTCACAGCTTCAAATTCTCCCAAACAAAAACTAAGTGTGTATATTTCTGCCGGCAATGAAAACTATACCTTGATCCTTCTCTGAAACGTAATAATAAAGAAATACCCATAATTGAAGAACGTAAATTCCTAGGCATAATCTTCAACAAAATGTTAACATACAAAGCACATAAAAATTAGCTCAGAACTAAATGTAACAAAACATTATAGTTAATAAGAGTAATTACCAATACATACTAGTAAACAAATAAGAAAACCTTATTGAAAATATACAGATCGCTCATCAGATCAAAACTGAGCTATGCCAGCTTCATCTATGGAAAATCTTATCTAAGACAGCTAGGAACAATTTACAAACAAAGACTCAGAATCGTTATAAGAGATTATAGAACTTCACCCACAAAGTCTTTATTCAGAAGTGAGTCATTCCATGTCAATTCACCAGGCCATTACACTCACCAACACCGAATTACTTAAAATTTGGCACAAATATTCCCCTTCATGAGTTAGGAAAATTTGCCAAATTATTTGGTCCTAAACTTTATCATTCGAATTTTTTTTTGGGGGGGGGGTAAAATTTGCATATTTTGTTTCTAAATTTATGCTGCGAAACGTCACGGAATTTCAGTGTTTTATAAAATGAATTAAAAATACTTACACATATTCAATATTTTTTTAATTTGGTAGAAAGGGCATTTAGTGGCTGTAGAATCCGATTATTTTATTATTTTAATCCCATACCTGGTAGAAAATAAAATTTTGTTCACCCAAAAGCATGTACCCCAAATCATCAATTTTTTTACCTTACAGTCAGTCTAGAGAAAATACGTTCTCTTCAATTTTCATATTTTTTTATAGCATTTACTATGACCGCTTAAGTTCTCAAAAAAAAAAATTGTGAGGGTTTCTAGCCTACTTTAGAAGATATGGTCTTGGCAAGTTTATAGTTCCTTTACCCCTATGTACGTACTGTAATTCAGTGAAAGATTGATAAAGACAATCATCCTAATGCCTCCAAACTCCTCAAATGTTCATATTGTGCTAAGTAATTTCTTAAACTATTCAATAAGATAATCTTTGTTAATTTAAAAAGAAAATAATTTAAATATATTTTGCAGATATTGCATTTTTGTATGGTACGGATAGATTGTCTTTAACAAGTGATAAACATTGATTTCGTGCATTAGGATCAACACTTTATAAAATTCTTGTAGATGGCATTAAAAATTCTTTCTTTCTTTTTTTTTTTTTTTACAATTTTTCAAAAAGTGATTTTCATTAAACTAAAACCTTTTTTGTTTCATTTAGAAGAAAGTGGTAATAAAATGTATTTTCAATAGTTTAAAACACTAAGTATGAAGCTACACTGAGCAATAAATCTTTTGTAGACTATTGTTGTAACATAAGATCTTTGATAGGTAATAATTGCAATAAATTTAGAATTAGGCCAACTATGATTCTGAATGACCCTCCTTTGCCCCAGACTGGAACTTTTTTGTGGCACCTAAAACATCTATTAGTCACTTTTCTTCTAGTATCTAAAGAGAAAGGTGGCATTTTCCTACAGAATAATTGTAGTTTTTTTTTTTTCATATAAAGATGAATTGTTCTATTTGTACTGAGCTAACAGTTGAAACAAGTACTAATTTATTCCATGATAAACAGGTTGGGTTAATTTCAGCCCCTCTAACAAAACCTGGCCCAATTACTCTCAAACAATAAATTATTTTTTTCTAAATTTTAGATATTATACATCCAGGGCAACGCCAATAAAAAAAAAACAACGTTTGTGGGTTTTTGGGTTAGTAAATTTGGACTTTTAGCTGGATAACTAAGACTAAACTAAAGCAAAACAAAAAATATATTTTAAAACATTGTAAACATGATTATATATTGAATTATTTTTCTCAAAGACCTAGCCAGCACCTGTTAAACATAATTTTAACTGTATTATTGAAATCAAGGTTTCGTCAAAGAGTGTATTTACAATGGAAAATAAATTGCTTATTTTTACACCAGAACCATATGTAACCGACTGGAATAAACATTTCTTGGAAATTAATGAAAAAGTGAAAAAAAGTGTTTTCCTTATTTCTCTCGAAAATAAACCAAGTTATAATTCAATGTCTCCATGACATATGTTAGTTATTGCGAGAGAACTCTTCTATTCTTCCATTTATTAAATATAATTTTATTTTGCATTGTTTATCTTGATGTTATGTTTCTTTTTCTTTTTATAGTTTCATTGTAATTTCGTGTTTGAAGTAGTTTTTCTCAAAAACAATGAAAAAGTGATTTTTTTTTTTTTCATTCTTGACTTTTTGACAATAAATTGCAAAGGGCAAACGATTACCTAAAAAAAGTTTATTATTATTATTATTATTATTATTATTATTATTATTGTTTAATGTTTAAATAATTCCTATTCAGCAAATTATTATTAATAAAAATTTGTATAACACTGACATCAAACAGTTAATTTTTTATCTTTGTTTCAGCATTCATGGAGAAATCTGGTATTGCTCAGGATCAATTTTGAACGAAATTTTACCACAAGTTTTGGAATTTTTTAATAATTTGGATTATTTGGATAACGATCCTGATCCTGCTTGTTCTCAGTCTGTCAACCAAATAGATACTTGATGCAACAGATAAAATCATTGAGTATCAATCAGTCTTTTGGAGATTGAAGGTTCAATTCTTACTACAGGCAGTTATTACTATAAATAAAACATAAAAATTTAATTAACAATTCTATTCGGTTATGGCTGGCACAATGAGAACAATCTACCCTGATGAATTAACTAAAGCGTTCAATTGGTAATTCTTTACATGTTTCCAAGTTTGACATAAAGATTCCCAACTTCAAAAAGATGCACCTGAAGAAAGTCAGAAGTTACATTAGTCAAAAAGCTGTGAAAATAACAACCAAGATGAGGATAGTAGTCCAAATAATAAAAGGATTTGTCAGTCTGTCACACTTAAGCTTGAACTATCGCTAACGTCGATCTGTTGATCTGTTTTCGGTTACATTTGAAATAGCAATTTCATTAGTCTGTCATATTTAGACTGTGAAAGTTTGCAACAGCATTTTTATTCCCCAGTCATGCTTAAATATATAGTTTTGTTAGGCTGTAAGTTCAATTTATCCTTAATTTTTACATAGCAATATTTAAAGCAAAAGTATACTGATAGTTTACTTTTGGTTTTACTTATACTCACCTCAAACAAGGCACATTGAGACATGAGGGACTAATGTGAGTTAGGACATATTTATAAGGAGATCGCGAGTGTGGAGTTGTTTTGAAAATTGTTTGTTCATATTACATTTAAATTTCTGCATGTTGGTATAGCCAGAGAAACAAGAGTAAGGGATGGAATCACAAAGACAAGCACTTTAAGAAAAGAAGCTATTTGTAGGTATTCCAGTCTGTATTAAAATTATATGGTTAAATATAAAAAAAATTCCATGTGAGATTAGTTACGATAAAAAATGGAATTTTCCATTAAAAGTTCCTATTTACAATGCCTCCCCACGGGAGAAAGTTAGACACCAGGGTCGTTTTTTAACATGGAGAAAAGGAACAAAAATAAAAATTGTCTCAGTTGTGAAGGATTTCGCCTCCACTGAAAGAGAATGAGAAATTGAAGTGCAGTATCTGAAGAACAGGGTATTTATTTGCTCCCCCACCGAGAAAATTAGGCACGAGGCAGATTTTTAATGTGAGGAGTGATGGGGAAATGGGGACCAACTCCCCGGGGGGTAGGGGAGCTGGATAGTGACAATTGGTATGAAGGGTTGCCCCTACATTGACCAAGGTCTTATATGTGGGGTCGCCCCCACATATGGTCTTTGCTTGCAGTATCTGCCGGAACAGATACTACACTTTGAGGTATTTATTTGCTCCCCCACTGAGCAAATTAGGCACAAGGACGATTTTTAAAGTGAGGAGTGAAGGGAAAATGGAGACCAACTCCCCAGGGAGTAGGGGAGCTGGATAGTGACAATTGGCATGAAGGGTTGCCCCTACATTGACCAAGGTCTTATATGTGGGATTGCCCCCACATATGATCTTTGCTTGCAGTATCTGCCAGAACAGATGGTATTTATTTGCTCCCCCACCGAGCAAATTAGGCACAAGGCCAATTTTTATGTGAGGAGTGAAGGGAGGGGGAAGGGAAAAGGGGACCAGCTCCCGAGAGGTGGGAAATGGGAGCTGGTTAAAGGTCAGGCATGTGGGGTTGCCCCCACATCTGGTCTTTGCTAGTCATAGCTTGCAGTATCTGCCAGAACAGATGGTATTTATTTGCTCCCCCACCGAGCAAATTAGGCACAAGGCCGATTTTTAATGTGAGGAGTGAAGGGAGGGGGAAGGGGAAAAGGGGACCAGCTCCCGAGAGGTGGGAAATGGGAGCTGGTTAAAGGTCAGACATGTGGGGTTGCCCCCACATCTGGTCTTTGCTAGTCATAGCTAGTCATAGCTTGCAGTATCTGCCAGAACAGATGGTATTTATTTGCTCCCCCACCGAGCAAATTAGGCACAAGGCCAATTTTTAATGTGAGGAGTGAAGGGAGGGGGAAGGGAAAAGGGGACCAGCTCCGGAGAGGTGGGAAATGGGAGCTGGTTAAAGGTCAGGCATGTGGGGTTGCCCCCACATCTGGTCTTTGCTAGTCATAGCTTGCAGTATCTGCCAGAACAGATGGTATTTATTTGCTCCCCCACCGAGCAAATTAGGCACAAGGCCGATTTTTAATGTGAGGAGTGAAGGGAGGGGGAAGGGGAAAAGGGGACCAGCTCCCGAGAGGTGGGAAATGGGAGCTGGTTAAAGGTCAGACATGTGGGGTTGCCCCCACATCTGGTCTTTGCTAGTCATAGCTAGTCATAGCTTGCAGTATCTGCCAGAACAGATACTACACTTTGATCCCGGCCCGAAGGCCAAGAACAATAACTTGAGCTGATGTGTAATAGTAAGTGGCAGAACATCTTTTTCAAGGTTCATAATTTCCATGTTTGTTTGTTTATTTTGTTGGGTTTTATGGCATGTCAACCCTTTCGATTATTTTATGCCGAATGTCTATGGGTTCGGGGAGCTTTACCTCCTGCTCAAGTTGTTGTGTGAGTTCTTTTTAAATTTTTTGATGAAGACCAATTTTTTTCATGAAAGTATGAAAAAGTAATGTTTTTAGGAGATATGAGTGGATTAAATGTGTACGGCCTATTTTTATTCTTGTTAGTGTAACTTCTTCTTTTGTGTTTAGTTTTGTTGTTGGGATATTCATTCCAGTAAATTTGCCACTTCTCCATAGTGTATGTACTGATATGTCTTTTAAGATCTTGGTCGGGAATTTTAAAATTTGGATCAATTGGGAGTTTTAAGGCAGTTTCTGCTGCTGTGGTAATTAAAGTCTCATAGGAGGATGAACGGTGAAGGTAGTTGTTTTACTAAATTTTCTAGTTCGTTTTCATTTATTAGTTCACGAGGGGGGAGTTATATTGAGCAGATTGTGATTGTTTTGTGTAATGTAACTAGAGTTGTGATTGTTTGGAGATTTGTTTTGACATACCTTGAGGTATGTTATTCCTTACAAGAATTGAGGTGCCTCCATTAGCACAAAGGCATGGGTTATGGAAATAGTTGTATTGTTCATAGTTTGGTGTTTTGAAATTGCTATTGTTTTGTAGGAAGGTTTCTAGTAAACAGACAATGGCTAGGTTGAAGAGTGAAATGAGTATACGAAGTTCGTTATAATTAGATATTATTCCGTGACAATTCCATTGGATGATTTGTTGTGTTTTTTTTTATTTTTATACATGAGGTTATTTCATTTTCCTCTATTTCCATCTCATTAGAGGTAGAGGGTTTGTCTTTTGTCGGAGTTTGTGTCTTTGGTGAAGTGTTTTGTCTTTTTGTTTGTTTGGATTTGGATGCCGATCCAGGTCTTGCTTGGGAAGTTGTTTTGGCTTCTTGTTCATTTTTTCCATCTTGATTAAATGTGTTTGTTTTCTTTTTTTTATCCCTGATGTTTTCAGTCTCCATTTTTTCTAGAATTTGGAATCTATTTTGAGTGTCTATTGTTTGATTTTCTTCTTTCCTGGATCGTTCTTTATTTGCTGTTATCATTACTTATATCTTATTTTTGTTGTTTTGTTGGTTTTTGTGGTACTTTTTTCATGTTTTTGTTGTAGATGGAATCTTACTTTCTTTGTTTGGATTTGTTATTGCTATTGTTTTGTCATCCAGATTTGAGTACTTTTCTTTTGAGCTATTTTGAAATTCTGGCCATTTTTTAATGTTTAATGTAATCTGTTTGTTTATCAGTTCCTTATATTGATTATCTATTTCATTATGTTGGCATCGTTTAGATGTCTTTTTTGTTGTCTCAGCATTTGTGTTGTCTTTCAAGTACTTTTTTATTTATTTATTTTTTTTTTTAACAATTTCACCCCAAACAATGCAGAGTGCCACTTTGATGTAGAAGGCTACTATCGGAGACACAAATTGCAGGGGTACTATGTAGGGAGTTGAGTATCTAGATGTCTGTTCATATTACACTTAAACTTCTGCATGTCAGTACAGCTGGGAAAGCAGAAACCCGAAAGGGAGCTCCTAAGTCTAGCAGTTCTAGAGAAGAAACTATTAGAGTAAAAGACTTTATTACACCTAGGGATCTCTACTGCGTAGGGGTTAGATTTTGCAGCTTGTAGGGTTTGTCAGGGGTATTTACATCGAGGGGGTACAAGGGCTTGTAGTTCATCAGAACATCCACCATCAAAATACTTATAGAACAGGCAGAGGGATGCGACATTTCGTCAGTGGGACAGAGATTGAAGCTGAGATGACGATTCAGGCATCTTTATAATTAGTTACATCGACTAGTAAATTTCTGTTTTATTTTTTAAATTGATTTTGGCTTGCTTTTTGTTGATATTATCTTTTCTATTTTTTTCTTTTCTATTAAATCAATAGTTAGGAATCTGAGGAAGTTTCCTTCACATAGACATAGTATGGTTTTTCTAGTTTTGGATTTTTTTTTCATCATCTGAGCTAGAGAGATCAGAATCACTAGAATGGTTTCTTTTAAGGGTTTTGAGGGGGAAGTATTTGTTTTTTTCAGTCATATATTTTGGACTTTATTTTGCATCAACCACACTTCCTATCCATATCAGAGTCCAAAATTGGGACATAGTAAGGGAGGAAACTCATTCGTCTTGACCATGTTGGGGTTACGTGGAAGATATACTCTTTTGATGAGGAGTTTTCAAGCACTTTCTATTTCCTCTTCATTATGTCCTCAAAAATACATATGTTCAGATAGAGGGTTGAGTTCTGGTATTTCCAATTGATTGATACTTGCCACTGCCTTTTATCACTTACTTGATTTGCCTATTTTTGGTAGCAAGGAAAAAAGATGTTGAAGTACCATTGAGTTTTGTTTTTCGTTATCGTAGTTGACATTTTGAGTGCAAGTGCTAGGGCTTTGCGTGACTGGCTGATTGGTTGAATCGAGCCTCTCCAACCACCCATCGAGCCAAAGTAAAAGTCGAAGTGATATGTTGCTGTGCTTAAACTTCTATGTACTCAGGTCTAAGTCAGCGCAATCACCAAGATCACATCCTAAAGCATTATGGGTAGCAACCCACAGCTCACTGGTTGCCCTACTGAGGGATTTTTATCCTCTGCAGTGGTGCAGTCGGCCTTTTCTGATGCCTTACCAACAGAGCAAGATAAAAAAAAGATTTTTATACTTCAAGTTGTTTACATCTTCCTATATTTTTTCATGGATTTCGATTTACTGATCTTGTAGAGTAAAGTAGAGATAAAGGTAAAGACTTGTAGTGGAGTTTGCTCTGCAACATGATTTTGTTGTACTAAGAGTTAAAAAAAAGAAAAAGAACAAAAACAAAAAGGTGTTAATGTAGGTGCATTTGAACCAGGAAGCCATTTTCAGACAGCCTGATCTGGTAGCACCAGTCCATGCCTGTGGATCAGGAAGTAGCAGCTCATCTAGATGTACGTTGCTATATGACGTGACCGTCTTGAGGAGCGATACTGCTCCCCATTGAGAGGTTAAAATCCCCTAAAACCCTAAGTAAGGCCGGGTAAATATGCTGAGATTGCCCGTTAAACATTGATTGAATTTCGGACAGTGGCAGGTGACCTCTAAAAAGGGACGAGTTTATTGTGTTTTGTAAAAAGCAGACAGATATTTTTATTGCTTAGAACAATGACAGAGACAGATATTTTTATTGTTTAAAACAATGACCGGAAATGTAACAATAAGGAGGAATGACATTGTGTGGCCTAAGGAACACCGGCTCAGACGTTCTGGGTTTCTGAGTAGAGAAATTGACAAAGTTTGACCTTTGGAGTCGTGTGAAAGAAATTTCATTTTGGGCCCCAGATTCACAAAACTACGGACAGATTACTGAAATGCACACACACAAAATGGATCTGATGATTCCCCAGAAAGCATGTCGAACCTTGATTGGTTTGGTGAATCATCCGACCCTCTCCATTACCTTAGTATAAAGACGAATACCTGGGCCGAAATTAGTAGATTGAAGCCAAATCTCGAGAAGAACACATGCTCCCGGAGGACGCCACAATCTCCACTCTCCATCCATCCTAACCGCCATCATAAGAATGAAGAATAAGATTTTTGGGAGAATCTTGATGTTTTCTGGTGTAATCGAACTGTACGATGTGTAGATGTAAAAACTTGTAACTTCCATGAAATTAACTTTTTCGTAGTTAGAAATACTGAGTCTGTCTTCTTTTCCTGGCGTGCATGCGAAGCTATTTGCTTTTCAGCAGAAATCAACACGGAGCTGAGACACTGAGAATCCATGTGAAGACCTCCCAGAAGATAGACGATCATGACCAAACAGTTTCGATGAGGTCAGAGGCCAATTGCTGATCTGAGCAGGAGACCCCTTTACAGCTATAAATTGCGGTAAACTAAATTCCAGAAGCAAATAATGACGTCATTTGTTGGAATGGAAAATGGAAATAGCACTAACTCTATGCGGGTTCAACCGGCTTTCTCCAAAGGAGGAAGTTTTATGAGAGTATGAAATTCACAAGTGGTCTCCAGTCACATGTATGATGACGTTTGGATTTTACAACTCTTGCAGGGAGGTGTTGATGTCTCCCACATCCAGCATCTGGAATTCCCAAATTTTTCAACCATCTGGCACTGACCAGGCACAACGTTGCTTAACTTCGGTAATCTAACTGGTTTGTAAACGTGATTATTCTGTCATTTGTTGTTCTTTATTATAAGTACCATAAAAAGAAGAGAAAGAAGTTCAGAGACATAAATATCAACAGAATATAACTTATAAGATTAGCTGGTATGAATTTTGACTAGAGTCACACTGAGTGCATGAGCATCTAGATCTGTAAAACAGAATCGTTCCCAGGGTTGAATGAAAGATGGGTGGCGTAAGGTTAAGGAAGGGGGCAACAGATCAAGTGGTAAACAAAACAGGAATCAAACTATGATGAATAACGTTTTTCAAGCTGAGTGAAAACTAAGGCTTTTAAAACAGTCTCTTTGTGGAAGCCGTGTGAATGAGACACCACCAACAACGTAGAAATAACCTAAACAATAACCTTGGTCTTTGTCCGTGTGCATCATGCGTTTCAGTTAGGAAGTTAAAAAATAAAAAATTAATTAAGATAACTGTTGTGGTTGCAAGGTTGAACAATAATTAGTAAGGAAATACAATGAAGACGCAAACAACAAGATAACACAATAATAAGTGTCTTAAAGAAAAGGTATATTTACAATATGTACAAATGACGGTGTCGAGTCAGAGAGTCTTGGTGGGAGGACATGTACGCTCTTCGGCGTCACTTCCGGTGGCATTTGAGTAAGACACACCAAGGCCAACCTAGGCTTGCCATTTATAGTGTTATGTTATTCGCATATGCAAATAAGTGGTTGCCACCACAACAATAACATTAGTCTCTCTTACGTTAATTCTCTCCAACAAAAAAACATCTATGAAAACTCAGTAAACACCTCCTTCTGTTTTCTTTCTTCATGAAAAGAAGCTTATTTCTATAGCAACCATTAAACGAAACTGTGACAATGAAAACAAGCGGAAAGTGTGTAAAAGATCAACACATATAAACACCCGTATGTATGTATAAAGACGTTTATTTTGCAATTGAAAATGGTAGATCGCATTTTTGAATCCAACCTGAAACGAGTTCTTCTGCTAGTACAAGAATATGTAATCTCAATGCGCACATACAAGTGCCATTTTAAATATACTTCATTTGCAATATTAATGGCTTTACAAGTATTAAACAACGTCCTCCACCCCTGACTCTCATCAGGCCCACCCAAATGGTTACAATTATTAACATCATGAAAACTTTTCAAACACTCACCCACACATTTGATGGAAGCAGATAATCAGAAGGATGAGTGTTTTTTTTTGTCAGGCACAAGAAAATACAGGAAGTCAAAAGACTTGATTATATTATCTGTCATCAGCCAAGAAAAACATTATGAGAAACTATAATAAAAATTAAGAATTATTTTATCCTTGTCTTTTTGGCATCAAAACAAGCACCCAAATAACAAAACCAAGACAAAAAAAAAAAAAACGCTTCAGTCTTTCTTTCATTTCTTCATCCCCCTCCTTTTTTTTACTGACTATACATTAATGCGATAAAAAGTTTTCCTGATTATACATTATATGATAAAATTTTTGTCCTAAAGAAAACAACACTATAGCTTCATTTTAAAATTTTTATTATAAAAATCAATTCAGATAACTTGATTATCTAGTAGAGCTGACATCTATTCAATGTAGCTGCCTTCAGTCTCAATCATCACCTCGATATGGGTCCGGAACTGGGAGCATGCCTTTTCCACAAGTGCCGGCGGGAGTTCGGTGAATACTAGGTGGATAGCGGCAATCCGGCTGGTTTTGGTGTTGTGGGAAATTATGTTGGTGATGTTCTTGAGGAAGTAGTCTAGTGGGTTCAGGTCGGGGGAGGAGAGGGTTCAGAGAGAGAACAGTAAAAAGTTGAGCACTCCTTTTAAAGCCAAGCCTGGGTCTCTTTAGACTTGTGGGCTGGTCCTGCTGCCACACCCAAGATCTACCAGCGGCCACCCGATTGCACCAGGGGATCACCACATTCTTCAGCACATCCAGATACACTTTGGTGTTGACTTCGAAGATGTGAGATCGCATGATGTGGCCCCCTACTTGAAACTACACCAAACATCATAGCTGTGGGTCATTAGATGCGTTGTGTGCCCTCGAGCATTTAACTAGCCAGATTTGAATTTTGGAGGTGCTGGCAATACTCCTGTTGTCATAACTTGGATCGATAGAGAGCATGAGTTGTATAGCAGTGTATCTCTGATTTCGCTCGTTGAACATTGTGTCACTTTCAGACATGATCAAGGCCTGGAGGGCACTCGAGGATAAGAGTTAATAAGTGTCAGTTGAGACAACACCGTTATGATCAGTGATGATGGAAACTGGATAGAAATTAATTATTTCAGAGAACTCAACAAGAACTTGTTTACATTGGATTTGAAAATGACCATGTTATAATCAGCTGAGAAGCAGCTCCGTAGTATTGTGTTCCAAATGTGAGCAGATCTGGGAAAAAAGTCTTACTCATGGAATTTTCGTTTATTTTTAGGCACAGACAGTGAAGGAAATGGTTGATAGTAATTGTAGCTAGGTGAGTGTTTGCAGTAAATGTTTTACAGGAGGGAGCCATAAAGTGAAGCTCAGTCAAGCACTTGCTATGAAAATAATGATATAGCAGAGATAGGCTCACAGCATCTCTTCTATGAGAAAAAGGTAGCAGACAGGTGTACACTTTCCTGCCTGGACAGAGTACAAACCGATTTCGAAATATGGTGGGCGATATCCTTTTTACCTCTCTGCTGCCTCTTTCAACCTGAAGCAAAACCCATGTCTCGGCATTGCCTAGTAAAATTAGAAAAACAACAAAAAACGAATTTGGGTTTGTACACATAGATTCGAAAAAGTTGTCAAAAAACAAATATATAACAAACAAATATTATCAAAGGCAAGATAAGTTACTTTTCTACCCAACTGGATAATTTTTTAGTGTTTTTTTATTTAATTTAACATGTTTATTCAGCTCGAAAAACATACAGTTTACCGATATATTAGAAAATTAAAAATGGCGCTGGACTTCTGAGTTAAAAATAAAAAATATACAAAATACTGTTAGAAACTCGTTCAATATATATGTTACCATGACATAGGCTGACATATATTTGGTGGGTTTTTAGTAGTATTTTGTATAGTTTTTTTTATTTTTAACTCATTTTCTCAAACTTCCCGTGTTCAACAGAGATTCCGGCGCCATTTTGAATTTTCCAATATATCGATAAACACTATGTTTTTGAAGCTGAATAAACATGTTACATTAAATAAAAACACTAACAATTATCCAGTTAGGTAGAAAAGTAACTTATCTTGCCTTCGATAACATTTATTTGTTATATGACAACTTTTTCAAATCTATGTGTATAGTAATACAAACCCACAAAGTTCCTCCTGCTCCTAATCTCTGAACCTCATATTACTATTTAATTAAAAAAAAAACTTTCTTTACTTATCAATTTTCAAGATTTAAATAAATATAATAAAACGTTTTTGCTTTTCTGTTTTCAGATTTGAATGTAGAATCCATAATGTTACTCTGAATAAAAATAAAACAATTTTCTGAATTAAATCGATATTTTTGCTAATTGAACCAATTGTAATAAAAACTATAACTAATCATGTTACGGTAAGGTTGTTTTAAAAATAAGTTGGGAGAACTAACATGAAGGAAGACATTTTTTTTTTTGTTTTCATTAACAAAAGAATAACATGGCTGAATTGTTTATGAATGAACTGAAATGCATTTTGGGTGTAATTTAATTCCGGAATGAAATTATCTGTTTAAATAGTATTTTTATAAATCTTATATTCACTGACTTGTGTGCTCGGCTGCTATGTGTGTGTGTGTGGGGGGGGGTGATTTTGCTTTAATCTACAATTTTGAATTGGGTGGTAATGTGTTCAAAATCATTTACTTCCTCATAATTAAACTGATCAGAAAGGAATGTTTCACCAAATATACATACTTTATTTGATACCAATCCTTGAAGATGGCTCTGGATATATTAAAAATACTAGGATAAACAGTGAGTATGGCACATACATTGCCCAATTTTAGTCTAAAACTGAAAAACTATTAAATAATCAAGGAAAATATGTGAGAAGTAAAATTAAAATTTTAAAATACGACTTAGAAAAAATGTTATATATATGTATCATAAAAATATGTGTGTGTGTGTGTGTGCAAAATGGTTTCTACCAAACTCAGTTTTCGGTCAACAAACTTAAAACTTGATGTATAGGGGTTAGAATTGAAAACTTGGAACGTGATAGGCTCAAGTCGACATGTAAGTCCTCTACAAATATACATTTATACGTTTAACTACATTAATTTTTAACGTTTTGATGTGCATGTCCTTAGAGCATATGGTAGTGGATATCACTGGGGAGCTAAAGATTATGGTTTTAATTCTAGCGGATGGCACACAACTTTTTAAAACTTTTGAAATCACTCTATATTGGGTACAAAATAATAATCAATAGAGAATTGGCTCTATAATAATAAATACAAAATCTGCATGATTTGAAATATCATATTTAAGCGCATTTTATGATCGAGCAATGTTGGGCGACCTGCTAGTATATATGAGGGAAGTCAAATTAAAAAATAATAAAAAGACAGACTCCGAAATTAACTTTTCGTCTGCTAGAAATCTCTCTCTCTCTCTCTCTCTCTCTCTCTCTCTCTCTCTCTCTCTCTCTCTCTTCAAGCTAATTAGCAGGTGACGGTGGTCAAGTTGTTAATGACACAAACTGGCCATCTGAGTGTTCCAAGTTCAAATCCAGTTCGTTCCACAAAAATCACTTTTACTTAGGATGTTGGCAACCTTCTCATGGTACCTTCCGTAAGTACCCAATGTCTTTTTTAGAAAGACTTCTGACTATAAAAGTATTGGAGAAACGAATGCCAACAATAGAAACTTCAAATTCATACGATGATGATGATGATGATGATGATGATGATGATGATGATGATGATCTCTTAGTTATATGTTTATCGTCCAATATTTTGTTTTCAGTTTGTTTTGTTAACTTTACTTGTTAATAAACATAGAGAAAGCTAATAGAATTCTGTGTTATATTAAAATCAAACAATCATTAAATTAAAAAAAAACAATAAAAACGAATAGCTAAGTCATAAGATGTTCTTTATAAAGCAATATGCAAATTACTTGACTAATCGCACACACATGAATAGTATATTAGAAAGGTGTTTTTCTTCTATTATACGAATTTGAAGTAGGTATTTTAATCTCACTGTTAGTGCAAGAAATGGCCTAATTCATTAATATACAATAACTAAACTTTTAATCTGTTAAACTGGCAAAAGATATATCCGTTGACCTAGAATGAGTGCTTTATGCCAAATTGTTGGTTAAATATTGTCAAAATTTTGCTCTCTTTTGCATTAAATACTAATACCTAATATTCCTTAACTGTGCCTCGAACGAATACCATAATACTTAGTTTATCGCGCTTTATTATAACAAAGCTCTATTCAAAATTTCAGCCCAATCAAACCAGTATTTTCTGAGAAAACTCCTACGGTAAATTTGATATTGTGGTGACTAATACCTATTTATTTTTAACCGTACATTGAACAGATATCATAATACTTAGTTCGCTACACCTTATCATAACAAAAGTCCAGAAAAAATTTTAGTTAGATCGACGCAGTAGTTTATGAGAAAATGTGAAACGGACAGAGATACTGTGAGAAATATAATAAAGATGATGTTTGTTGACAAGAAATGTAAATTGCTTGTAAAATCTGTAAATGAAAAGTTGATCGAGCCTAACTAAAGAGCATCAATCTGAATAGATCCCTGTAGAAGCATGATTGGCAGGAAGTTTGGCTTGGAAATAAGTGATTAGACGGATTAGAATTTGAAGACTTGATGAACTGTGGAGAGTGAGCTTGCGTAATATCAGAAAACATCTAAACCCTGAACAAGAGAAAAATAACATTAACTGAATAGAAGAAGATGTAGAAAAAAAGAAAGGAAGACAAAAACGAAGAAGAGGACAAAGGAGACGAAGAAAAAGAAGAAAAAGATGATGAGATGGCAAAGAACAGACGAAAATGAAGAAGAACACTAAGACGAAGATGAAAAAACAAAGATGAAGAAGAAGATGAAAAAGAAAAAGACGGAGATGATGATGATGATGATGATGATGATGATGATGATGATGAAGAAGACGAAGATGATGAAGAAGAATCTATAGAAATTGTGAAGTGAGATATTGAAGGTACAAGAATTACTATTTTATAGAACTTTGTGTTTCTCTTTCTTAAAAAAAAAAACCCACAAAAAACATTGTTGCCATAGAAACTCATTTGGCTTGTTTCATGACATCAAAATTCCGAGAAAATCTAAGTGCAGTTCCCTAGATTAAATAGATTTTTCTCCTCGCCTGATCATTCCTTGTTTGTGACAGCTGTGTCCTTTGTAGTCTATTCAACAACATGGTATTAATTTGCAGAAACATACCTAATTATAAAATTGCTATTAACACAGATTCTCTTTGCATATACACATACACACATATTATATACTAGCTATTCTGTACCGGCGTAGCCTGGTAGTGTATTTTCAATCTGATTTGCTTTTTTTAACAATGTTGTTTTTTCCCAAAATATTAGGATTTTTTTATTTTGTTTTAGTAAGGAATAGGTAACTCTGTATTGACGAATACATTTTATCAGATTTGAAAATAATCCCTACCTGGGCAAAGTATATTCTGAAAAATCTTAAATTAAATTACATTATATTTTTTTTAACAGACACATAAAATCAACTGACAAACTAGAATCAAATATTGATTTGGAATGAAGAAATTTATCAATGCCAAATAAATGATAAGATTAATTTTACATATAAGGTACACACTTTTTATATAAATACCTTATCTTTTTTGTGTATATATATATATATATATATATATATATATATATAGCTTAGTGAAGAAAGTTCAATTCTACAAGGGGAGACTTATTAGGATAATATAAAGCTCAACAAGTTTCATTGTAGCTTGTGTGTGTGTGTGTGTGTGTGCGTGTTTATAGTAATCTCCATACAGTACTGTTTCGCTGTATCACAGCTCATCAGTGTAGCAAGACTAGCAACTACCTTAAGCCAGGATAGAAACTTGACGGCCCAGGCAACAGTCCCATTTACACTATTTGACTGCTGCTGATAGATATGTGAAATTACAATATTTTAATATTGTCTAAATGCCTAAGTTCTATTTACACAAAAATATTGTTTTTTTCACAACCAGCAGTTTGTTATTTCGCTTCCAATATGCTCAACCGAATATATATATATATATATAATTTTTTTTATTCATCCAGCCTTGACAGACGTGTTTTTAAATATTCTCTCCAGTACTTTTCTTTTAATGATTTGGAATTCATTCCATTTGCGCTTTTTTCCAAGGAACTCTGCCTTTTGGATTATTTTGGACCATTTGGAATTTACCCATTGGATTGAAATTTTAAATTCGACCATTTTGGATTTTACCATTTTTGGATTTTTACCCTTCACTGGACTGTCCATTCATGTGAAATCTTTTTATCATTTTTCTTTTGCCTCCTGTTCCCCTTACCTCACCCTTTTTTTTTTAACCAAGTAAGATCTGTAACTTACTTGTAGTTTCATTAAATACTTTTATATGCAAAATCCGATCCTGCATTTTGCTAATTTCTGTCCTCTGATGAGAAGGAGAGTATTTCTTCGAAACTCCGTGGATTAAGGACTATCCACTTATCTTGTGTTTCCTTTTTTTAAATTAAATATGTTTTAACTCTTTTTCAAGATGTCTTTTAACATGTTTTATTAATCATTTGTTCATATATATATATATATATGTATGTATGTGTGTGTGTAATATTGTATTTGCTTGATATAGCCTTCATAAACATTTCTTTATGGAGATTATATTTGATTCTTTTTAGCCGAAAACCACACAGGCTAGTATAAAAATAAATAAAAAAGTCCTTTTTTAGATAGCTCAATAGTGTAATACTAGAAATATATCAATATTTTTCTTTAAAGATACCACATTTAAAAGAATATACGCACAAGTATTTACTCATTTTCAAAATGTTGGTCTTTTATTGGTAATACCTTATATGCAAGAGCAACATTTTGAAAATGAGTAATTACTTGTGTGTATATTTCTTTTAATGTGGTATCTTTTAAGAAATATATATATATATATATATATATATATATATATATATATATGATAGTGAGACAGTTTAGTTTCTGAGATGTAGATCAACTGAAACCCCTGTGTTTATTAAAGAATGCTCAATAGAGGACAGAGCAACTACATAGTATATTTTTTCGACAAACATTATTGGCTACATATGTGCATACATGCTTCAGTGGAATCTCAATTCAGAGAGACACGCCAAGGAGCAACAACTGAAATAGAAATCAAGGTTCATGTGTTTTATAGAAAAAAAAAATTAAATAAAGATAAAAATATATAACTGTGTGTAATTTTAACCCCGGAAAGGGGAGTGCAGTTCGTGAGGGTATGAGGGGGTGCGGAGTTCGTGAGGTAGATAGGGAGTAAATTTGCCACAGTGAAAGGAAATAGGAAGTGAGAGGGGATGGGGAAGGGAGATAACATCGTCCAAGGATGGAATATTGTTGCCATATCTGGGCAGGAGCTGCTAGAAAGGACTTGTCCTGCCTTGATAGAGTTCAAAATAGACTTCGTAGCCTCGTAGGAGATGTCCTTTTCTCTTCCTTGCAACCTCTATCTCACAGAAGAGATGTTGCGAGTTTGTCTCTGATGTATCGTTATTTTCATGGAAGGTGTTCAACTGAGCTTCAATCTATGGTCCCCCCTCGCCAAACTTTCACAAGAAACACTCGTCTAGCTGTACACACTATCAATAATTCCCCCCCCCACTCTTTATCTGTGCCTAAACCTAAACGTAGATTCCATGAACAAAGCTTCTTTCTTAGAACTGCACGCCTGTGGAATTGTCTTCCGTTTTCCTGCTTTCCGGCTGACTACAATATGGTTGTGTTCAAGTCTAACGTAAATAAGTTCTTGATGAGCCGTTCTATAAGTTATCAAATTTACCAAATTTTCATTACTAATGATTACTATATTGTCCAATGTCTACTGTACACTCTTTAACCCTTATCCTTGAGTGGCCTCTTGGCCTTGATAAGTGGTGATGCCTATGTAAAAAATAAAAAAAATAAAAAATAAAATAACATCTAAGCTTGTTAAGCTATTCTATCAGGGAGAGATATTGTAGCCTATGAGGTTAAGTGTTTATAACTTTCATTTAGGAATATATATTAGGTGGACAATGTTGTAAACCTCCCTACCTGTGGAAGTTTTAAAAAAATTTTTTTAATTACATTTTCACCCCAAACAAGGCACATTGCCACTTTGGTGTAGGGGCCTACTATCAGGGACATAAGCTACCGGGGTACTATGTAGAGAGTTGGGCAGTAAGATGTTGATTAATGTTACATTTGAACTTCTGCATGTCAGTACAGTTGAGGAAGCAAGGAGTCGGAATAGAATTCCAAAGTCTAGCGGTTCTGGGGAAGAAACTACTGGAGTAGAAAGCTCTTCAACATCTAGGGATCTCCACTGTGTAGGGGTGGGATTTAGCTGCTTGTCGGGTTTTTCGAGGATATTTACGTCATGGGGGCACAAGTGCTTGCAATTCGTCAGAACATTCACCATTAAAATACTTGTAGAACAGGCAGAAAGATGCAACATTTCGTCGGTGCGACAGAGGCTGCAGCTTAGATGACATTTCAGGACCTATCCGGTTGGAGACTCTCTTTTGAACCTTATCTAGGAGCGAGAGACTAGTAGCAGATGCACCAGCCCAAATATGACAACAATAATACATGGGTGAATGCTGGCCTTATAGAGGTACAGGATACCTTCGGGTGTTAGTAGTTTTCTAGCATGGTAGAGAGAGCCTACCTTCTTCGCAGTGATCGTGGCAATGCTCTCAATGTAATTGTTCCAACTCATGTTTCCTGTGAACGTTAGGCCGAGGAGTTTAAAAGAAGTGCTTTCAGATAATGAATCTTTGGCCATTGCTATTGGTGGTAGAGAAGGTTTCTTATAATTATTGAAGGAAACAAGTTTAGTCTTGGCAGCATTGAATGTGACCATCCATTTTTGTCCCCATTCTACTGCACATTAGAGGTCATCCTATTGTGTTTCTGCCATTTCCTTAGATATGTGTTCATTTGTTTTCCTATCGTGCCCGTTATAGAGCGTGGTGTCATCAGCATATATACCCATCTCAGAGGCAATTTTTTGGGGAGGTCATTTATAGATATTCGGAATAATAAAGGTCCAAGGATAGACCCCTGAGGCATTCCCGCATTTATATCATGTTGTTTAGATGTACAACCGTCGAGGACAACCTGGATTTTTCTCTTATCTAAGAAGGATTTAATTATGTTAAATATTCTTCCAGTGATACCGTATGATCTGATTTTCCTGGGAAAACCTTCATGCCATACCCTGTCAAAAGCCTTAGATATATCTAGAGCTACTGCTCTACCCTCCCCTGCTTTGGCATTCTTGTCATGATAGATGACTCTGGCTACCTATACTCTTAAAAGAAAAACAGATCAAATTAAACTATATTTGAATATCGTGGTAATATGTAGCCAGGACCACTTTTATTGAGGCCAGATGACCTTACAACTTTTTGCTTACCCTGTATATATATTATAATAGGCATTAAATGTAATTAAATGTTTAGATTGATTCACAAGCGAATGATTTAAATTACAAATGACAAACTTGATATTTAGCAATTAAATATATGATGAACTATAAAAGTGTTTAAGATCCGCAAATAAAAGTTCTGGCAATGATTATAATTTACTTAAATTCTGAGATGCTGTTTAAGACTGTGTCTTTTAAATTATGGCTTAAATCACATTAAAATCAGAGGTTAAATAATGTTGACTGCATTATTCACCTGTAAGGATCGCTTCAAAAGGTGTAAGTCAGACCTTTGAACACTTCAAAATCAACGAAAAAGGATAAAACTATGGTTGAATGTATATAAAACAAAAAGTTACATATTAAAGTATAAATTACATTGTAGACTTAGAAAAAGTCTCAACTTATTAGTTGACCATAAAGCAATGTAAATTTGCTTTAAGCGTGAGAATCCGTTTAACTAGAATTTAAATTTCATTAAAATTCAAGATAAAATAATTTTCAATGATAGTGAGGTCAAGCTATCTTTCTTTCTGAGACTCTTTTATGAGAAAAACATATCCTTTACAACAATCTACATAATTAAGGTATTTAAAGTTGGAATTATACATTATACATCATTTTTATCGATTTTACAAAAGCTTTTGATAGTATCAAATTAGACAAACTTTGGTCAATTTTAAGCAAAGCCCCTCTCAACAAAAAGTACATTAATCTTCTAAAATCACTTTACGGCAGATCACAGGCTTTTATAAAAACTGACCTCTCCGTAGACATAAAAAAAGGCATCAAGCAAGGAGATATGCTTTCAGCAATCCTGCTCTGTGTTACACTAGCTGCTGTTATGCTTAAGACAGAAGAGATTTGCAAAGCGGTTTTTCTATAGGTTAACAAATCCTTTCCAACCTCTCCTACACTTATGATATCGTTCTTGTTAATGAATGTCTAATCGAAAAAAAAAACCTGGACTCGATTCTCAGCCACACTCTTCGCTCTAACCAGGTTCCATCCAGTTCTCGAGAACTCAACGGCTCGACTCTCTCAAACATCTTAACTCCCGGCCTTTTATTATCTCATTTATGCAAATTAATGTGCAATTGAACCTGCTGATTCGTTGCCTTCGCTCGGGTTTCGAGTTCGCACATGCAGCCTACCTCCGTGACTGCAGTCACACTCAATTTTCACCATACGCCCCCCCTGATCATAAACTGGGTAGGGAGGTAGCATCCATCTTTGCTAGACACAGCTAGTGCTCAACACTTCGCTAGACACAGCTAGCGCTCAACACTCCCTGACAAAGACAGGTACTACTTAGCAAAAGTGGGGCTACACGACTAGACACAGAAATTAATTTTTAAATTTCTCATTTAAAAACGACTTTACATACAAGTCGACTCAATCGCATTGTAATTCTTTTTAACAGCGACTACTTTTTCTTCAAAAACAAAATCAACTTGAATTGTACTCTCACCAAAATAACTATCGTTCAAAAACGACACCTTTTTCTCCTTCTCAGCACGACACGATTTCATGTTAAATTCCGTATTTAAAAATAACTTTCAAATACATACAAGTCGTCCGAATCACATTTAAAGTTCTTTTAACAGCGACGGCTTTTTTTTCAAACGCAATAAAATCCGACTCGAATTGTACTTTTATAAAATAAATCTATTGTTTAAAACGAAACCCTTTTTTCTTGTCAGCACAACAAGATTTCATTTTAAATTCCACGTTGAAATATTACTTCTATACACACAAGTCATCCGAATTGCCTTTCAAGTTCTTTTAACAAAGATGACTTTTTCAAACACAATAAAATCCTACTCGAATTGTACTCGAGTAAAATATTTTTCGTTTAAAAACAATAACTTTTTTCTTTTCAATACAACAGGATTTCCCTTTAAATTCCTCGTCGAAAAATGACGACTTTAATACACACAGGTGGTCCGAATCGAATCTTTAAGTTCTGTTAACAGCGACGACTTTTTTTTTTTCTTTAACAAATATAAGCGAATTTCATTTCAAATTCCACGTTTAAAAAACGACGACTTTAATACAAACGAGTAGACCGAACTACATTCCAACACGTTCATTTGACGACGATAGTTAAAGAAATCCAACGAATCCTATTGGGATTAACAAACAAAAAGACAAAAAAAAAGTCCGACTCACTTCATATCTTCAACCTTCGCAGTTTGACACGACTCATTCAATTCTCTCTTTGACAACGCTTTTCAATTTTCAACGCGACTTTTAACTTTTCAGGTTCGACGCGAATCATTTAAAATTTCCCATTTCATCCCGGCCGCATTGGCTCCATATTTAAAGCCGAAATAGCTTCTAATAGAAAAAAAACCCTCCAAAAAAAACCTGGACTCGATTCTCAGCGACACTCTCCGCTTTAACCAGGTTCCATCCGGTTCTCGAGAACTCAATGGCTCGACTCTCTCAAACATCTTAACTCCCGGCCTTATATTATCTCATTTATGCAAATTAATGCGCAATTGAACCTGCTGATTCATCGCCTTCTCGTCTCCCATCGCTCAGGTTTCGAGTTCGCACATGCATGCAGCCCACCTCTGTGACTGCAGTCACACTCAATTTTCACTATAGAATGCACACATAAACTTCAAGCTTTTGTTAATTTATTTGCACAGAAGGCAAAGAAAATAAGATTAGAAATAAACCTAGGGAAAAGATAACGTATGTCTACAGCTAAATCACAGTTTAACCTAAACATGACTATTCACAATAAACCCATCAAACAGGTTGCCTAATTCATTTATTTGGGCATAAACTGACTTTCTCCAGTGATTACGAGACGAAATTGAAACACAGAATCGAGCTGGGTTGGGCAGCTTTCCAAAACCACATTTGAAACACATTCTAAAATCAAAAAGGCTGCCGATAACTGTTAAAGTAAAAGTTTATTTATGTCTTTCCAGTAGTTTTATATGGCCTTGATTGTATCAGATGGACTAAGCATCAAGCCAATTGCATTGAGGTGTTTTGAAATCACGTAATGCGTTTCATTACGGGACATCCCCTGATAAAAAAAAAACAACAAAATATCCACCTTCTGTCAAACTACTTCCTTACCATTCTATTCGATAAGATTAAAAGTAAAACCCTTAAACTTTTTTGGCTATGTCAAACGATCAACCACTGGTCTGTCAAAGTTATGCTTTGTTAGAAGGCAAAATAGGCAGTAGAAAGCCAAGGAGAAGGTGAAGAGAAAATGTTTTTGATTGGACATCTCTCAACAGTTGGCCATTCATCAACTAACTTGTTGCGAAAAATAAGTCACGTGTGTTTACAATCCGCACCAAACATGCAACTCATGATGAAAGTTGGAGTATTTGATATTGTATTTTATTATTATATTTATATGATATTGTATTTTATTATTATATTTATATGATATTGTATTTTATTATTATATGGTATTGTATTTTATCATTATAATTATATGATATTGTATTTTATTAATATTAAATTTATTTGATATTGTATTTTATTAATATTAAATTTATTTAATATTGTATTTTATTATTATATGATATTGTATTTTATTATTATATGGTATTGTATTTTATCATTATATTTATATGATATTGTATTTTATTAATATTAAATTTATTTGATATTGTATTTTATTAATATTAAATTTATTGATATTGTATTTTATTAATATTAAATTTATTTGATATTGTATTTTATTAATATTAAATTTATTTTATATTGTATTTTATTAATATTAAATTTAAATGAATTCTCTGAGCACGTGACCAGAGGATCAGATATCAAACTTGTCCAAAATGTGAATGTTATCAATGATAAAGAGCGTTGTACCCAACAGAATTTTTTTATATGTGAACTTCAGCTGCGCACTATCATCTGTAAACCTATGACTGTTTTCCGAAGAGACATGTGTGGAAACTTAAATCTTTAAAATCAAGGAGCAGTTCAAAGATCATATCAGAAACTCAATACAAACTGATATGAACGAGTCTTTAGAGGAGCTGAAACCTGGTCTCAATTCTGCTTGTGACACAATAGTTGGACAAAAGGTGGTGGTATAGTTCGCTGAGACACATGGTGGTGGGATGGTGAAGTCGAAGCAGCCATCAAGGAAAAAAAGAAGCTGCATAGAAAATTATCTATCTATGCCATTACAAAATGAGTACAGGAGTTTGGTAATTGAAAAACAATAATGAGCAAAACCTGCTTTTCAAAGAAGCAAGGAGGATGACAGGGGAAAATCGGGACATTGTCAGTGACAAATGTGTCAGGGATGATGGTAGAAATGTAGATATCAATTAGATTAAGTTGTTAGCTCATTCTGCTACCTAGGTGATGTCATTATAGAGAAGGGGACTGTTATGACACTACAATTGCTAGGATGAGGTTGGCATGAACACATTTTAAAGAGCTCCTCCCGATCCTTACATGTCGTGGTATATCCCTGCAGAACAGAAATTACTTCTATAATGCCCATGTAAGGAGTGTTCTTATCTATGCTAGAGAGACATGGCTTGTTACATCTGAGAATATAACTAGATTAGACAATAGTGACCATCCCAAGATCGGCACCCCAAATTTCTCTAACAAAGACCCTATATATTCATTGAAGTCTAATCTGGGTTTAGCCAGTGTTGAGGAGGTTCTAGAGTGGAGTAGACTCCACTGGTCCGGCCAACTTCAGTGCATGGATGGTAATGTGTGGCCAAGAAAAATTGAGACCATCGTCATTTCTGGCTCCTATATAAAGCTGACTAGGGAAAAGATGGACCGACTGCATCAATCAGGATTTGAAGAACACCAGCCTCAAACCTAAACAAGCAATGGATCGAGAGTGATAGTGAATGAACAATAGTCGGCATAGCAGAAACTTCCAACTCTCAGACAAGGAAAAAAGGAAGCAAAATCACGAGTAAGTAAAATCGAATGTTGTTAACATTTACTGTATTATAAGTTGGCAATACTACAAATGTCAAATGTTAAAAAAAAAAAATGTGGAAGAAACAAGCAATACTAACATGCGTGACCATTTGGGAATGCTAAGTGCTGTCCAAGCTCTCCACCTATCTCGGCATTGTTTCCAGTCATCCTGAACTTCTCCTTGCTACTGAAACAAACAGTGCCAACTCAGGCGAGGAGTGTTTAGAGATTGCACAACCCTTGCATGTAATCTATCATTCTTCTACCAAGATGATTAGAGGAAACTCATCATTCTGACAGATGAACATTCAGTTTGTATCGAATTTAAATCAGATTACATCAAAACATTGTATCGATTTGTGAACCCAAGTTTTACTACATGCTCATGAATGGTGAATTTTGATATGTTAAGCTTTTTTTTTCTTTTTTTTACACAGGCATCACCACATTATCAAGGCCAAGAGGCCACTCAAGGATAAGGGTTAAAGAGTGTACAGTAGAAATTGGACAATATAGTAATCATTAGTAATGAAAATTCGGCACATTTGATAACTTATAGAACGGCTCATCAAGAACTTATTTACGTTAGACTTGAACACAACCACATTGTAGTCAGCCGGAAAGCAGGAAAACGGAAGACGATTTCACAGGCGTGCAGTTCTAAGAAAGAAGCTTTGTTCATGGAATCTATGTTTAGGCTTCGGCACAGATAAAGAGGGGGGGGGAATTATTGATAGTGTTTTCAGCTAGACGAGTGTTTCTTGTGAAAGTTAGGCGAGGGGAGACCATAGACTGAAGCTCAGTCGAACACTTTCCATGAAAATAATGATACATCAGAGACAAACTCACAACATCTCTTCTGTGAGATAGAGGTTGCAAGGAAGAGAAAAGGACATACTAGTTCTGATGTTGTGTAATATTTTTCTACTTCAAACAAGGCATATCACTACGTGTAACATGTGGCTAGTATTTGGAATGATAAATAACAGGGAGTTGAGCTGCAAGATGTCTGTTCACATTATATTCAAAATTTTGTAGTTTAATGCAGTCAGGGAAGCAGGAAACAGGGAGAGAATTCCAAAGTCTAGCAATCCAAGAGAAGAAACTATTAATATAAAAGGTTTTTCGGCATTTAGGTACCTCAATAGTGAAAGGGCGGGATTTGGCTGCTTGTCAGGTTAGTCAGTAATATGTACGTCGAGGTTAGGGTTAGCGTTAGACTTATAAATTCTGAGACTCTTTATTGGATCTTGTCTAAGAGTGAGAAACTAGTGGTAGATACACCAATCCAAATGTAGCAATACTCGATGTATGGGTGAATTGTGGCTTTGTAAAGACATAGGATACTCTTTAATGTGAGTACTTTTTCTTCATCATTAAGACAAAAATTTTCAGCTCAACCACCTTCATCGTACACTGCATATATCTTTCTTCTTGTTTGCAAGGCATGTTTGTTTTTATTGAGATAGAAAAGCACCAAGAGCCTAAAATGAGTTTTCAAATTCTATTTTCAAAGAGCTCCAGAATCGACACAAATTAAATAATTGCTAACTTTCTCAAAAGAAAGCTCGAAGTATGCTTTAATCGGAAATGCAAGTATACTATACCTTTCAATATTTAGACATGTTTTAATGGGTCAAAATATGAACTAAAAATCGTCACAAGCTTTCTGGGCAACCTGATAGAACGGCAATAAATGAAATAAGTAAAACATAAAATTGCATTCAGAAATACATTGTTCCTTAGCATAAAAATGCACAAGGTATTCGTCTACAAAGATAATGTGAAGATTCATATTTTCTTTCCGTGTCTTCTATTCTATTATACAAAGGGCAAGTGTCTGTGTATTTATTTGTTTTTAAGTCCATTACTTAACACTAAAACTCTTAAACTACTAAACAAAGGCCCATAAAGTTTATATTTTCTTTATCAGCATTGTTCCAAATGAATAATATTTAAAATTTAGAAAAAATTATTAATTCTTCAAGGGTCAAATGGACCAGGTTTTGTAAAGGAGAGGGATGATGGCAGAGCAGTTTTTCAGTGTTATGTACTAATTTTGAAAGAAAATGCTGACTAATTTAACAAGGAATCTATTATATAAAAGAGACTTGTGTATGTATGTGTGTGTGTGTATGTGTGTGCGTATGTGTGCCTAACTAGTGGAGAATGGACTAGACGAAGGGGGAAGGAGTTTGGAGAAAGGGAGAAGAAATGTGAGAACAATAGAAGTTTTGATAAAAATATATTCCACTTTTATTCAAGTAACATAGGGTAGCCCCCGTTAGCTTATCTTAGGAGAATATCCTGAAGCTGGTGTTGCCTGAAGTGTGTTTGACCAATAAGTGAGAAAGAAATCAAGATTTTAAGTCTCAATCACAAGTTTGTACTCACAAGATTAACATGAAATTTGGAGCTTATATTTTTCAACATTCTTTTTATCAAGAGGCATAATTCTAACATTTAAAAAAAATTCCCTAAAGGGAGATAATTCTAGGTCCAACAGTATTATTCCTACAAAATATCAACTGTACAGGTCTAAAAACCTTAATTTGCAGACAGACAAGTTGCTTAATTGTAGTATAGATTCTTATATAAATAGTGTTTGCCTTTTTACTATGATCTTGGAGAACAAAACTGTCCAATAAGAAAACTGTTGTCGCAACTTTGTATATTTGAATAAAGAAAAATAACACTGGTCACAAAAAAATGACAAAATTGTTTAGAAAACTGGAATCTGTTTTAAAACTCTGATAATAGAATTTGGTTTATTTAAGCTTTACAACAACATATGGTGAGCAGAGGATAATGTCTTGTTTTGTTTTTTCTTTCTCTTCTTTATTTTGTAAGGATTTATGGATTGACTTTCATTTTAGAAAACTATTTAATGTTTTTGCGACTTAATTTCACTCATTCCAAATGAAAATTTTAAGATCCGTTTTCGTCTTGTGATTCAAACCATCTGCCACAAATGCGTTACCAAATTTTTGTATCGTTGTTTTACAGGTCAATATCGAATTTCTTCTAATGATTTTAATCTTTGAGTTCAACTATTAAAAATCAATAAGAAAACTTATTAAGCAATTTTTAAAAGTCTTATTTTCTTTTGTAAATTTTTTTTATTTAAATCACACTTGCTGAATTACACAGAGTTCAGATATCAGAATCTGTACTAAAATCCAGGTTGTTCTCAATGGCCATACTCTCTAAACAACATGATTTAAATGCAGGTGTGCTCCACGAGTCGATCCTTGGACCTTTTTTTATTCTTCTCTGATAAAATTGTGTCCGAGATGGATATATTTGCTACTGACATCACACTCTATAATAATATGAGGGAAATATAAATGTACAATGGAAAAAAAACTGAGCTCGGCTTAGATTATTTGATTAAGCAATAGTGAGTTTGTAAAGCCAGTTAAATATCAAAATAAAGAGACAAAATAAAATATTAGCTTCTTTCTGCTAATTATTTCTCTCTCTATTTTCCTCTCCATCTATGGGTTAAATACCATTACTATTCATGGTGATATTCTCTTTTGTTTATAATGTACTACTGCAATGTTTTGATTCTTTCTTTTCACTATTAGCTTTGGTTGAGTTTGTTTTATGGCATATCAACTCTTCTGGGTTATTTAATACCGAATATATTTATTTTAGAAAAATGTTTTTATGGTTCAAGTAGTGATGGAACGATGCCAACAATTTTCCCAATTCCGATACAATTACTAATTCCGTACTAAATTCCTGATTCCGATACAATTTCCAGTTCGAATTCTTTATATATATCTCTAAATATATAACTATAAAGTCGATATTTTCCTGATTACCGTAAAAACATATGTTAAAGAATTATATATTTTCTAAAATGTAAAAACGCACCTGTGGGAAATGATGTATGTATATATATATATATATATTCTCAAACGTAAAAACGCATTTGTGGGAGATAGATTTTAGTTCTACTTATAGTTTAAAATCAATAAATATTTATTGTTTTGTTTTATTATTACTACCAGTAGTTGAAGATTTTGTTTTAAACAAAATTAAAGAAAAAAAAAAGATTAAGGAATCGGTTTTGGCATTCGAAAATAGGTACAAATATATCCGATTTCCCCAAAAGTTTCGATTATTTGTGATTTCCAATTCCTATTAATCGTCCCAACACTAGTTTCAAGTTATATCTTCAAAATGAAAATTTTAAGATTCGTTTTTGTCTTGTGATTCAAACCATCTGCCACAAATGCGTTACCAAATTTTTGTATCGTTCTTTTACAGGTTAATATCGAATTTCTTCTAATGATTTTAATCTTTGTGAGCTCAACTATTAAAAATCAATAAGAACACGTATTAAGCAATTTTTAAAAGTCTTATTTTCTTTTATAAAAAAAAACAAACTTTTATTTAAATTTACCGAATCTCCATTACTAACGGTTACCATATTGTCCAATTTCTACTGTACACTCTTTAACGCTTATCCTCGAGTGACCTCTTGGCCTTGATAAGTGGTGATGCCAATGTAAAAAAAAAAAAAAAAAAATCGCAATCATACCAAAACCAATCATATAAAAAGTTCAGATATCAAAATCTGTATTAACATAATCAGATCCTACCAAGACAAGAGAAAGATCCAGGTTGTTCTCAATGACCATACTCTTTAAACAACATGATTTAAATGCAGGTGTACCCAAGGAGTCGATTCTTGAACTTTTATCATTCCTCTCTGATAAAATTGTGTCCGAGATGGGTATATTTGCTGATGACAATACTATAATAGACATGAGGGGGAAAAAAAACGAACGAACAATGGAAGAAACCGTAGAAAACGACCTCCAGTCTCTAGTGGAATTACGCAGTAAGTAACATTTAATGCTACTAAAACTAAGTTTCTTTCCTTTAACAACCACAAAAAGACTATCTTTACCAATTGCTATGACAAATAACACCCTACCTGAAAACCCGTACTTCACTCTGCAGCTTAACATCAATGGGCAGCATGAATTATAACAAATACCTACTGTATTAACCAACAGATGTTTAAAGGTAATGTAAACAAATATCTTGCTGCTCAACTCCCCACATTTCCTGCTAGAAACAATCTGAAATAGTAGCCTCTTACATTCCAAGTGGAAATATGTCTTGTTTGAGTTGAAAAAGAGTAAAAAAAAAATCAGATAGATATCATAGTCTGTACTAATCTAATACTAGAAAAGTATACAACCCGTTAGGTCACTCACTGAGCTTAGCTTATATTGCTTGCTTAAGAAAAAGTGATTTTGTAAAACTAGTTGTAAATCAAAATAAAAAGACAAAATAAAATATAGCCTCTTTCTGTTTTCTATCTCTCTCTTATCCTCTCCATCTATGAGTTAAGTACTATTACTATATATGGTGATATTCTCTTTGGTTTATAATGGACTATTGCAATATTTTGATTCTTTCTTTTCATGGGTTGATTTTGTTTTACGGTATATCAACCCTTTTCAGGTTATTTAATGCTGAATCCATTTATTTTGGAAAAAAGGTTTAATTCTTCAAGTTTTTACATCTTCAAATATTTATTTATGGAGTTTGGTTTGGTTGTTTTGCTTTGCAGTATATCAACTCTTTTCAGGTTATTTAATGTAATTTCGGAAACCGTTTTTATTCTTCAAATATTTATTCATGGTGTTTGGTTTGATTGTTTTGGAGAAATAAAACGTTTCTGCTTTTCATTTTGTGAAATATGATTGTGTTTAGCAAAGGGAAAAAGGCAATAACACCAATTTTTGGTGCACCTTTGCTTAGGAAGCCAGTATTTTCAAATAGCCTGAATTGGTAGCACCAAATGCCCTAACAGGTATTACGAGTTCAGGCCAGAGCGGATCTGAGAGCAATGGTTACCAAGGGACACCTCCACTTTCCTCATAACCCCTAAATGGGGTCTCACCACTTAATGTTTTTTAAGATCATAAACTAAGGACTTATTACCTTCTGACTTCATAATACGTTTTCTTGTTGATTTGACTATTAATAAACAGAGGGTGAGGAAAGAAAGAGAAAGAGAGAGAGAGCGATCAAAGCAACAGTGATATATAAAAGTGTATAGGATAAAAGTCTAGGTGGCAAACAACATAGAGAGAGACGTGTGTGACGAAGGCCATCAACTCCCCATATTCCCTCCTATCACAGACAACACGCTATGCAACATACATCTGTGCATGAGGTCGCCAAGCTAATCAAGAACTTGACTCCAGTAAAGCAACTGGTCCCGACGGTATTCCAATTATAGTGTTAAAAAAATTACAACCAGAACTTGCCCCCATACTTTCCAAACTGTTTAAGCGTTGCCTTAAGGAGAAGTGCTTTCCAACACCCTGGAAAACCTCATCAGTATGCCCTGTATTTAAGAATTCAGGTGATAAGTCATCCCCCTCTCAGTACAGACCAATAAGTCTCCTGTGTGTTATGAGTAACTTGCTGGAATCCACAATAAATAGAGAAGTAGTCAACCACCTCAGTAGAAATAACCTTCTTAGCGACACGCAATATGGTTTCCGCTCTGCTAGATCTACAGCAGATGTGCTAACGGTTATATCTCATAGGCTTAGCGAATCTCTCGACAAAGGCTTCATTTCTAGGGCAATTGCTCTCGACATATCAAAGGCCTTCGATAAGGTTTGGCAAGGCCTACTACACAAGATTTCCAGCTACGGTATAACTGGAAATGTTTTCTCTATCATTAAGTCATTTCTCTCAGATAGGCTCATAAGAGTAGTTGTTGATGGGCAGAAATCAGAGGCTCACAGTATTAATGCTGGAGTCCCTCAGGGGTCCATACTGGGCCCAACTCTCTTTCTGATCTACATCAATGATCTCCCAAAACACATACTAAAATCTTTCGTTAACATCTATGCTGATGACACGACCATCTATGGCAACACATCAAAGGCCGTAAATGATGATGTTCTCTCTGATTCTCTCTCCTCTGATCTTGAGCACGTGGTACAGTGGGAAAAGAGGTGGCTGGTTACCTTTAATGCATCTAAGACCAAGCTCCTATCTCTACATAATAAACGCTCTGATCCCCATCTGACATCAATTGAAATGGATGGCTCTCGTCTAAGGGAGGCCCCAGGATTTGATAAGCTCCTGGGTTTGACCTTTACACCTGATCTTAAATGGAACACATACATCAAGTCTGTGGCCAAGGACGCTGGGAAAATGGTGGGATCCTTCTACCGCTCCAAAAGATATCTCACTAATGATGCAATTCTCTATCTATATAAGAGCCAAGTACGTCCAGAGATGGAGTACTGCTGCCACATCTGGGCGGGGCTGCAAAAAACAGCCTATCCTGCCTTGACGGAGTACAAAATAAACTCCGTGGCTTGGTGGGGGATACCTTTTTCTCTACCCTGCAACCTCTTTCCCACAGAAGAGACGTAGCGAGCCTGTCATTGTGCTATCGTTATTTCCATGGCAGGTTCTCGTCTGAGCTCCATTCTCTGGTCCCCCCTCGCCAATCTTTTTCAAAAAATACCCGACTAGCTGAAACCACCGTCAATAATTTTCCCCACTCCCTATCTGTGTCTAAATCAAAACGTAGATACCATGAACAAAGCTTCTTTCTTAGAACTGCACGCCTGTGGAACTCTGTTCCGCTTGCCTGTTTCCCTCCCGACTTCAACCTGGATGTTTTCAAGTCCAACACAAACAAATTCCTGATGAACCGCCCCCCCCTAAGTAATGACACCTTACCAATTCTTCAATACTATTGCTACACTATCCCTTTGATTACTGTACACACAATAACCCTTATCCCTGAGTGGCCATTGGGCCTTGATAAGTGGTGAACTCCATGTAAAAAAAATAAATAAAAAAATAAAAATAAATAAAAGTGAGAGACAGAAAGCTAGTCAGACATGTGACACTTGCTGAGCTAATTGCAAATTGCAGTTAAATAGAACACTTAAAATATAAATCTTTCAAACATAGCTCAATCTCAGAGTTGAGGAATATTTTAATATGTATTTTATGTGATTAAAATATTTAGGAAGCAAACATTTCTTAACTCACCCTTTGTATAATAAAAGATGACAACTCTAGGTAATTTACTTTCCCCAAAAAAATCTTATTCTGCCTTCTTTAGTATAACTTCAAACGACTTTAAATGTTATTTCATTTTATATTATTTACATGGAGGTCACCACTTATCAAGGCCTGAATACCATTGGAGGATAAAGGTTTATAAGTGTAAAGTGGTCAGTTAGACAAGAGCGTAATGATCAGTAGAGATGGAAATTGTGTAGCATTTAATTATTTAAGAAGACGGCTTAACAAGGACTTAATTACATTGGACTTGAAAACAATCATGTTGTAGCCAGCTGGAAAGCAGCCTTGCAGTATGAAGCCCCATAGGCGGGAAATTTTAGGAAATAAACTTTGTTCACGGAATTTGCATTTAGTTTTAGGCATATATATATAGAATAGGGGAAATTGTTGACAGTGGTGTGGCTAAACGAGTGTATTTCTTGCAGGATTAAAATTGAGCACTAATCATGAAAATAATGATAAAGCAGATATGGACTCGTAATATTTTTATATCTTAAAGTTAATGAGAATAAAACGAACCTTCAGCTTCATTGGCTATTTTTATGTCTTTTACCTTTGATCCATAATAAATGATTTCGGACAATACCTACCTTCAACCAAATCTAGAAGAGTTGGGTGGAAGTAGGTCCAACTGTTTGATCTCTTAAATAGAGATTAAAAGCATGTTAATATATGTATAAATAGTGTATTTCATCGTTTGAAGAATGGCTATTTTGGAATATTATTGAATGACATAATGTTTGAAATTGTCCAAATGGTCACAAAACAATTGTAACGAATATGAAAATACACAATATGATGCTATCATATTTTATGTTTATTATCTTGATTTTGTGAAAATATTATTTGCATGCTCGATTATAAAAACAGATAATCATGAAGCTTAATAATTGAGTCAATTAATTTTTACTTTAATTTTTATTGGTATATGAATATTACCGAATTGTAATATATTTCAATATATTAAAATTTTTGGTTAAAAATAGAAATAATATATATATATATATATATATATATATATATATATATATATATATATATATATATATATATATAAACTCTATTTTCCTTCTCTCTCAAATGTTCAGCAAAAGTGAATATCTTCTCTTCATATTACTCATCCTTTTTCATACCATTGAGGATACATCACAGACAATCAGTATGACAGGGTCTAGACCATTTGGGCTTGGTGGCCTTTTTATATCAAGCTGAAATATGATCCTCTGCAATTCTATTATATTCATCTTCCCAGGCTTTACCTTGTTTCTTTGAGAAAGTATTAGATCATTACTAATTATCTGAAGCTCCCCTACCAGGAAATGGAGACCGGGGCTGCTCAAGCATTTTTGTAGAATAGATTGCTCTTCCTCTTGACTACTAGCTTTTCAAATCTCCACCTTTCGACTTTGTGTCATATCTCCCCATGGTGAGAAGGACGTAAATACTAGCTGGAATTTTGCATTCTCTTAATTTTAACTTTGCTGAAAATTTCCAAGTCTGACTTCACACATTTACACAGACTTAGCATTTACGTAAGCCAACTTTTTTTCTTTTTTTTTTTTTTTTTTTTTTACACAGTGATCACCACTTATCAAGGCCCGGAAGCCACTCAGGGATAAGGTTTATTGCAAGTACATTACGTTAGTGTGGAAATTTGATGAAGTGTTTAATTAAGGGGACGGTTCATTATGAATTTGTTAACATTGGACTTGGAGACATCCAAGTTGTAGTCAGGAGGGAAGCAGGCAGACGGAACAGAGTTCCACAGGCGTGCAGTTCTAAGAAAGAAGCTTTGTTCATGGAATCCGCGTTTTGATTTAGGCACAGATATAGAGTGGGGAAAATTTTTCACAGTGGATTCAGCTAGACGGGTGTTTTTCGTGAAAGATTGGCGAGGGGGGACCAGATATTGGAGCTCAGACGAGCACCTGCCATAGAAATAACGATAAAACAAGGATAGGCTCGCAACGTCTCTTCTGTGGGAGAGAGGTTGCAGGGTACAGAAAAGGGCATCCCCCACTAAACCACGAAGTCTATTTTGTACCCTGTCAAGGCAGGATAGGCTGTTTTTAGCAGCTCCTGCCGCTAGAAAATCCACAATTACAAAAGAGGATTCAACTCTATAGTGAAAACAAAATAAAAAGAAAAAGAAACCTTAACTTCTATTGTTAAATAGAAAACTGGGATCATCAGCTGTTTCTTATGTAGTTGTTTAGGAGATTTAAAAATAGGGCAGCTGTTAAATTCATGGCTCTCCTATGGTAAATATCAGTTCTCCAATAACAAAAATCCAGTTATTATTTCATTAATATGTAAGTTTGAATATAATAACATATGTGTAAATAATGAAAAATATAATAAGTAACTATTTCATTAATATATAAGTTATAATATAAAAATATGTGTGTGTAAATAAGGGAAAAAAAATAATAAGTATAATAATTACAGTAGAACCCCGGGATACGACACTAAAAATTAGTAACAAAATATAGTACAGTATATAATACACGTATAAATAATCAAATAACATTATAAATAACACCGTAAGATGGAGTTATACCGTAACTAGGGGCCGGAAAAACATCATATTCCACATCGTAACCTAAAAAAACGTATCCTAGGGTAACAGTATCCTGGGGTTATACTGTAAAAACTTGAACTTAAGAACTACTCTCTGAAGGTCCGAAGTAATTCACAATTGTATTTTTGGTCACTCACACTGAAAACTGAACCTTAGTGACAAGGTTAGAGTACTTGGAAAAATCAACTGTGGAAGTGATATTCTCCTAAAGGTTGAAGGTTCAATTCTCAGTGTGGGTGACAATAGTCTGATGAATCCATGATGTAATATATTGATGTTGGCATTCTGTGCATCTTCAGCATAAATGGAGACACCTTGATATCAGTGTACCTATTTACAATGCCTTCCCACAGGACAGAGTTAGACACCAGGGTCGTTTTTTTAACGTGGAGAAAAGGTACAAAAATACAAATTGTCTCAGTCGTGAAGGATTTCTCCTCCACTGAAAGAGAACGAGAAATGGAAGTGCCGCATCTGAAGAACAGATACTACACTTTGATCTTGGCCAAAAGGCCAATGTAGCTCTTTTGTTAAAATTGCAAAAGTTTTTATCTAAGGTAATAGAGATGCTCGACAGTAAAATATACTTAAATATGATATTTTAATGTATGCAGACTTCGCATATATACTCTATACGCAGAGTCAATTTTCTATCTATTCTTATATATTATAAAGTTGTGATTAAAATATATATATATATATATATATATATATATATGATCTGGGTGCATCAGTTTGATGGTTGGTCAGTTGGTTGTTTTTGTTTTATGGCATATCAACCTTTTTCGGGTTATTTAATGCCGAATCCAAAGATTTTGAAGAAAAATTTTTTTAAAGAGAATATACTTGTTTTCACATCGGTTTCTATTTAACCCATAGTTGGGACTAACAGGTACTACCACTCCGGGTGAGAGTGGACCTGGGAGCAATGGTAATTAAAGGGTGGTTCCACACTCCCCAAAGCTCATAAGCTGGAGCCTCACCACTAGATATAGTTTAAGGTCATATCCAGGACCGCCATTGAGGGACTTTTACCCTCTGCACGGGGGCAGTCGGCGTATTCTAATGCCCCACCGACAGGGCCTGCATCAGTTTGAATCGAAACCAAAACTTATGAAGAATATATATACCTTGAGCTCCTTCAGCTATAATCGAAACATAAACCCAAACTTATGAAGAATTCGTGGTAAAATCATTAATTACAAGAAATGGAAGTGCATAACAATTAAACGACCCGGATGTAAGTGTGACGCAGAAAATAACACACACGCTATTGTATTAATATATAGATAATCAATCCTCATCTCCAAAATTCAGAAACGTTCTAAAAAGGTTTCACATGAAAAGAATTCCAGTAAATGTCACCAACCACTGAAACTGTACGACCTGCATGGCATGCTGATATCATAGTCATCAGCCATTATATTTGGGAAAAAGATGACGCAAAAGAAATTAATAATAAAACGAAAACTATGGGAACGAAATTAAACGGACGCTGGCTGCATGAACATTAAAAGCATGCATTTTAATTTTGCTCGCAACAGTGTCTTTTCTGTGAAATTTGAGAGCTTTATATTTCCTATGGGGCACGCAGTAATTTGAATCCATCTTTTTTTTATTAATTCAATACCCGTTCCTTTTTCGTTTTGGTTTCTAAGAAAGGCATTCATTGTTGTTTTAATATTCGTACTTAGTTTAGTCTAGCCACTGCGATACATCACTTGATATGGCATAACAATTTGTCTCTTTTGTTGTTGACTGCCATAGTGTCTGAAACTTTAGAATCACTCCCAACCGGCAGGATGTTTTCGGGGGATCTTTTTTCGGCCTTTCCTCAGGAAACTCGTCAAATAGTCATTTTTCTTGTTGGCAATTCAAGCACACCAGTTGTGTATGGGAGGGGGTGGGGGCGAGTAGACAAACAAGTAAACTCCGATCAAACTGACTCAGGGCAGAGGGAGAGGATAGACATAAAAAATAAACAGTGGTAAAATCCAAATTCTTTGGTAACCATTTTGTTTTATATCAACCCATGCTGCATTATTCATGCTGGAGCACAATTGGAAATAATTAATTGGACTAAACTTCTATCTAAGGCTATCCCTCTGCAGAACGTTCACAGCAAATACGTGTCTAGAAACAATAACTGGCAACAATTTCTCTTATTCTTTATCTGTTGCTGGCAAAAAGTATCTCACTCCTAACGCAATACAAATATGTCCTAAGATAGAGAACTGTTGCCGTATTTGGAGATGAACTACATGAGTACACTTTCTTTCCTGGGCATGGTATAAAACCGGTTTTGAAATCTAGTGGGCAAAGTCCTCTTTTCCACCCTAACTTCTTCCTTCTCACAGGAGAGACATAGGAAGTCTATCACTACGTTATTATTTTCATGGCAGGTGATCAACTGGTGCATCCTGTGGAACATTCACAGCAAACACTCGTTTAGCTACATCAACGGTCAACAATTTCTCTTATTCTTTAGCTGTGCCTAAAACTAAACAAAAATTCCATGAGCAAAGTTTCTTTCCTAGAACCACATATCTGTGGAACAAAATACCAAAGAGCTCCTTCTCAGCTGACTATTACATGGTCGTTTTCAAGTCGAATGTAAACAACTTCTTGTTAAACAGTCCTCTTAAATAATCAAACCCTACCCAAGTTCCAATATTACCAATCATAACAGTGTTGTTTCACCGATCACCTGATTCTCATTAACCCTTATCTTTGAGTTGCCCCTGGGCCTTGATAAGTGGTGATCTTCGTAGTAAAGCAAAATAGAAAACATTATTTGTCTATAACATCAGAATATGGTTGAGATAATATTTTAGCACCAGAGAAACATAGCATAAAATCAAACTTCATTTCAACTGAGGTAAAATACCGCTGAAGCTATATTTGATTTTGTTGTTTGGTTTTTGCGTTTTGCAGCATATCAACTCTTTTCCGATTATGTAATGCTGAATCTGGTCTAATTTGTAAAAATTGTTATGCTTTAAGCTCTTTATATCTTCAAATATTTAATGATGAGGTTTAATTTCATTGTTTTGTTTTACGGCATATCAACCTTTTTCAGATTATTTGAAGTCAAATTTTGTAATTTTGGTAAGAGTTTTCATGCTTCACATTCTTTATATCTTCAAATATTTATTCATGCTGTTTGGTTTGGTTGTTTTGTAGAGGAAAGTTGTGGTTTTTTGCATTGCAGAACATAGTCTAGTTTTACAAAGGGAAAAGAAAAAACACTAACATCAATGTTTGGTGCATTTTAGATCAGGAAGCCAGTACTTCAGACAGCCTGATCTGATAGCACTACAGATGCTATAGTTACCCTGAGACAATACAAGTATCTTTGTAAAAAGAACCTGCATTTTACTTTCGTGCATTTGAAAAAAGCTTCTAGTAGTGTCATCAAGATATGTTTTCTGGTGATCTGTTTTAAATTAAGGGGAGAGTGGTCGGAAAGTGTTGTTCAAGCAATATAAAGAAATGCTTACGGTTAAAGATTGTACATCAGAGATCTGTATTTAGTCCATTTCAATTATGTTTATATAAAGAAATACTCACAGTCGTATTAAAATTAACGATACGTTTAGTGACAGTTTTAATGTTAAAATGAGAGTACATCCGGGATCTGTACTTAGTCCATTTCATTTATGTTTTGAAAGTGTTGTCCAAGGAGTTTTGTATGGATGAGGTAGTTTATGTTAGATTTTGTTAGTATTAGAAGAAAATACGATGCTAGGGTTTTAACAGGACGCTTTATTTCTTATGATGCTCACTATTCAAGGATATAGCTCGCCCCTGTATAAGTCTGCTCCTGCTGATGTGTTCATGTAGAGAAAATATCTTGTTACTGAAGAGTTCCACAATACTTGAGGATAGCGAAGAGTTAAGGCCCCTACATTCATTAATATCAACAGTTTAGGCTGATAATTTGGTGCTTGTGTCTGTAAAATAATGGAAGATCTACTTGTTGAGTTAAAGATTTGGAATGAAGGCTATGGAAAGTGAAGGTCAAAGAGCCAATTTTGCTAAGACTGAAATGATTATCATAATAGTGTTGGAAGGTTTCGAGAAACAAGAACGTTTCTCGGCTGAGTTTGTAACAATGGAACTGGAAGCAAATCTTTTGTAATATTTGTAAGCATTGCATACACAAAATGTAGAGTCGTCATCATCATCATCATCATCATCAAATTTGGTTTAACATCTCTTTTACATTCTAGCATCTATCTGGCGGCTAAGAGATGATAACTGCTTTGTGTGCAAGAAGTGTAAAACAATGGTGATGTGTAACGTGGCTGTTACACTCTAACCGTGTCATTATATTTCAACCATTCAGACCCACACGTTGTCTGGTACCGTCACAGCAACAAACAAACAAGGAAGGACATAAAAAATATGACTCAGCAGTTTTTTCTAGGTGAATAAAAAACGTATTTATTCCAGTAATTTCCAACAACATACTTCACTGTGTTTCAAAATATTACTCACACGTCGAACATCTCTCATTTCGCCACAACACATACTCGTTCTCTCGCACTCTCAAGTCTTCACCATCTTCCTTCTTTCATACAGATTTTGCGCACACTAAAAAAGTAATTTCTTTTCTTTTAACGAAAATAAACAAAAGTTTATAACACATTATTTGGGAGTGTATTTCTTTTTATTTATTTGTTTCGGGGGGGGGGGGTTATGACTATTAGAACTGAACGAGGAGCAGGTGAGGTGTGATAATAAGAATTAGCAATGAATAGAATATATTTATGGAACTTCTGGTATCACTAATAAGAAGAGTGTTACTTGAAAATAGTTTAGGAAAAAAAGATGTTTTAAAAATAACCATTTTATAAATACGATAAGAATAAGACAAAGTTAAATATTGCGTACTTTTTATTTATCGCATTTATATCAACTAGAATTAATGGGTTTTATGGGCGTGAATTCTAGCTCCTGCAGAAGGCCTGCTACCATATGTAAACAAAGGCACATTTCTTACATATGCCAATATGTAGTTGAAGAACTAACTGCATATTGGCATAAATGTTAAAGACCATGCCGAAGACTGCTGGACAACATCAATGATAGAAAATTGCGATTTTTGGGACATGTTGCTAGAACAGACGGCCTAACAAAAGAGGACGTGGAAAACCCAAAACAGAAATGCCTGACAATGAGAAGGACATCACAGACATTAGCATGGCGGACTTCCTCAGAATGTTGCAGAACCGGTGTCAATGGCGATGATTCGTGAAGAGTGCCATGGCTGGTCAGTAATGACCATTCCGTCAAAGAAAGAGAGAGAGTAGTTAAAGAAAAATAAATTGTTTTGAACTATTAAAATACTTTCTCTTGCTACTGATGTTCACCCATTCATTTGTTTTATGTTTTATGTTTGAATTCATGCTTTGAAACAGGACGTAAATCATAAATATCTGACGTCATGCCAAAGCTATAATTATTTTGTTTACATAATGTTTGAAAGTCCGAGTAGGTCAGTTACTAGAATCTCAGACTGAAGATCTCAAGGTTTCGATTTCGATTTCCAGTTATGGGATTCACTTTATTTGTTTGGAATTTATTATTTACTGTGAATGCAATATTTTCTGAAAGTAGTTAAAAGCTTACATTTCAAAATGAGACAAATTCCCCAATGTATTTATTATGTTTTAAAAATTGTGACTGACGACCGCACAGACATTCTCGATTTATATAATAATAATAATAATAATAATAATAATAATAATAATAATAATAATAATAATAATGGTCGCTGCAGTAAAGGCCAATGGTCTCTACCAGTGGGAAGTGAAGCGGCTGTTGCGATAACACAAATCTATATACCTATAAAAGTGTTTTTATTTTCTCGCTCTAACATTGATATTAAAAACCTACCTTTTCTATTTAAAAAATTATTAAAACGAACTTTTCAATATACTAGTCATAGATATGCGAACAACTACATAAATGTTTACTAATTTGCATATTCATTTTGAAAAATGAGCGTTAATTAATTACTTATTAATTTTTTTATGATTTCTTGTTAGAAGATTGATTTCACCATGAAGCTGAATTCTATTATACATAGTTTCTACATTTTGCGTAGAATTTAAGATGAAAACGTTCTAGCACATGAAAAGTTTTTTTTATTTCTCCTCTCTCTCTCTCTCTCTATATATATATATATATATATATATATATATATATATATATATATATATATATATATATATGTATATATGAGAATAATGGAAATAGTATTCCGATAAAATAGAGAATTAAAAGGAACAAACTGAGTTATGTGTTCATCAACGTTTCAAAACGTTTTATCTCTCTCTCTCTCTCTCTCTCTCTCTATATATATATATATATATATATGGGTATATTTAGGCAGCACATTCTCATTACTTTCTGCAATCTCCAAATAGTTTTTTTTAGTCGGATTTAACCTAAACAATTTTGAAAAAAAGCAAAAAAATTATTCAGAGAAAGTAAAAAAGAAAATAGTGAAACAGAAGAATTTCGTGCTTTTTAATAACACTTGTCTCAATGTGAATATATATATATATATATATATATATATATACAAGTGACCTTACCAGTGTGTGTGGGGGAGGGCAGAAGTTTATCAAATTCCTCTTTGAATATTTGGTCTACAGAGTTGAAATTTGGTATATGTGGACCTATAGCTGGCTTTCGATTTGGGTTTTTAGACAGTAAAATTGCTGCTAAAGAGCAAAAATTGAAAAACGATCTTTGACAGTAGCCTGGCGTAAGTCAACTATGCCAGGTTTTTTTTTTTTTTTGCTGTGCATGCGCTAATTAAAATTTATAGGCTAAACAACATTATTTTTTGCAGCTCATTTACAAAGAGTATCGAAAGAGGTGGAGAGTACTGGAAATTGTTGAAAAACAAAGACTGCTGGATATTCCTGACTAAAACTAGGTGGACAAGTCAGATATAGACTGAAGTTCATTTGTAACAAATATGATTGGATTGCAGAAAGGATTGTGAATTTTATCAGGCATTTCATGGGTGGCAACATTTTTTTCGTTAGGGGCGGGAAGGGGGAGGGGGTCATCCTGTACTTTCAATTCTCGTGTGAGATGAATTCCATTAGATGCTGATATTAAAGTACTCTTCTATTCAAAGTAATGCAAATGCATTAATAGTTTATTGTTACAGCATATTGAATAGCATTTTTCACCCCTGCGGTAAACGTGAATGTGTGACCCTTAGAATCCATTGTAATATTTAGTTAATTCGTTTTATGGTTGCTCTCGAAATATGACCTCAACACAGGTTATCAGCACAACTAAGAGAATGAATGAACCAACAGAGTTACAGCTAATCTAATTAATGTTTGGAAGAGTCTCAAGCTGGGTTGGCAATTTTGGTGGGCTTGGAAAAACTTTAACACTTGAAACATTGTCGAAAATTGGATTTAGTTCAAGTGATTTTCTCATTGCAGAAAGGAAAACATAGAATGGTAAAGAAAGTAACAGTATTTTTTTTTTTTTTTTTTTTTAGGATTGGAAAAAGTGGAGTGAATGAGAAAGAGGAAGAAGATATAGAGTGAAATGACATTAAGCCAATCATTTGGACCCCCCTCCCGGTTATGTAGAAATGGACAGTAAGGAAACTAAAGAGGAAGGAAAGGAATAGTAGAAAAAAATATATAATCAGAATAATAGAATGAGAAAAAAGAAATAAAAAATATATAATCAGAATAATAGAATGAGAAAAAAAGAAATAAAAAAATATATAATCAGAATAATAGAATGAGAAAAAAAGAAATAAAAAATATATAATCAGAATAATAGAATGAGAAAAAAGAAATAAAAAATATATAATCAGAATAATAGAATGAGAAAAAAAAGAAATAAAAAATATATAATCGGAATAATAGAATGAGAAAAAAGAAATAAAAAATATATAATCAGAATAATAGAATGAGAAAAAAAGAAATAAAAAATATATAATCAGAATAATAGAATGAGAAAAAAAAAATAAAAAATATATAATCAGAATAATAGAATGAGAAAAAAAAGAAATAAAAAATATATAATCAGAATAATAGAATGAGAAAAAAAGAAATAAAAAATATATAATCAGAATAATAGAATGAGAAAAAAGAAATAAAAAATATATAATCAGAATAATAGAATGAGAAAAAAGAAATAAAAAATATATAATCAGAATAATAGAATGAGAAAAAAGAAATAAAAAATATATAATCAGAATAATAGAATGAGAAAAAAAAATATATAATCAGAATAATAGAATGAGAAAAAAGAAATAAAAAATATATAATCAGAATAATAGAATGAGAAAAAAAGAAATAAAAAATATATAATCAGAATAATAGAAAGAGAAAAAAGAAATAAAAAATATATAATCAGAATAATAGAATGAGAAAAAAAAGAAATAAAAAATATATAATCAGAATAATAGAATGAGAAAAAAAAGAAATAAAAAATATATAATCAGAATAATAGAATGAGAAAAAAAAGAAATAAAAAATATATAATCAGAATAATAGAATGAGAAAAAAGAAATAAAAAATATATAATCAGAATAATAGAATGAGAAAAAAAAGAAATAAAAAATATATAATCAGAATAATAGAATGAGAAAAAAAGAAATAAAAAATATATAATCAGAATAATAGAATGAGAAAAAAGAAATAAAAAATATATAATCAGAATAATAGAATGAGAAAAAAGAAATAAAAAATATATAATCAGAATTATAGTATGAGAAAAAAGGAATAAAAAATATATAATCAGAATAATAGAATGAGAAAAAAAGGAATAAAAAATATATAATCAGAATAATAGAATGAGAAAAAAAAGAAATAAAAAATATATAATCAGAATAATAGAATGAGAAAAAAAAGAAATAAAAAATATATAATCAGAATAATAGAATGAGAAAAAAAAGAAATAAAAAATATATAATCAGAATAATAGAATGAGAAAAAAAAGAAATAAAAATATATATAATCAGAATAATAGAATGAGAAAAAAAGAAATAAAAAATATATAATCAGAATAATAGAATGAGAAAAAAGAAATAAAAAATATATAATCAGAATAATAGAATGAGAAAAAAAAGAAATAAAAAATATATAATCAGAATAATAGAATGAGAAAAAAAGAAATAAAAAATATATAATCAGAATAATAGAATGAGAAAAAAGAAATAAAAAATATATAATCAGAATAATAGAATGAGAAAAAAAGAAATAAAAAATATATAATCAGAATAATAGAAAGAGAAAAAAGAAATAAAAAATATATAATCAGAATAATAGAATGAGAAAAAAAAGAAATAAAAAATATATAATCAGAATAATAGAATGAGAAAAAAAAGAAATAAAAAATATATAATCAGAATAATAGAATGAGAAAAAAAAGAAAGAAAAAATATATAATCAGAATAATAGAATGAGAAAAAAGAAATAAAAAATATATAATCAGAATAATAGAATGAGAAAAAAAAGAAATAAAAAATATATAATCAGAATAATAGAATGAGAAAAAAAAGAAATAAAAAATATATAATCAGAATAATAGAATGAGAAAAAAGAAATGAAAAATATATAATCAGAATAATAGAATGAGAAAAAAAAGAAATAAAAAATATATAATCGGAATAATAGAATGAGAAAAAAAGAAATAAAAAATATATAATCAGAATAATAGAATGAGAAAAAAGAAATAAAAAATATATAATCAGAATAATAGAATGAGAAAAAAAAGAAATAAAAAATATATAATCAGAATAATAGAATGAGAAAAAAAGAAATAAAAAATATATAATCAGAATAATAGAATGAGAAAAAAGAAATAAAAAATATATAATCAGAATAATAGAATGAGAAAAAAGAAATAAAAAATATATAATCAGAATAATAGAATGAGAAAAAAGAAATAAAAAATATATAATCAGAATAATAGAATGAGAAAAAAAAAATATAATCAGAATAATAGAATGAGAAAAAAAAGAAATAAAAAATATATAATCAGAATAATAGAATGAGAAAAAAAGAAATAAAAAATATATAATCAGAATAATAGAAAGAGAAAAAAGAAATAAAAAATATATAATCAGAATAATAGAATGAGAAAAAAAAGAAATAAAAAATATATAATCAGAATAATAGAATGAGAAAAAAAAGAAATAAAAAATATATAATCAGAATAATAGAATGAGAAAAAAAGAAATAAAAAATATATAATCAGAATAATAGAATGAGAAAAAAGAAATAAAAAATATATAATCAGAATAATAGAATGAGAAAAAAAAGAAATAAAAAATATATAATCAGAATAATAGAATGAGAAAAAAAGAAATAAAAAATATATAATCAGAATAATAGAATGAGAAAAAAGAAATAAAAAATATATAATCAGAATAATAGAATGAGAAAAAAGAAATAAAAAATATATAATCAGAATAATAGAATGAGAAAAAAAGAAATAAAAAATATATAATCAGAATAATAGAAAGAGAAAAAAGAAATAAAAAAAATATATAATCAGAATTATAGAATGAGAAAAAAAGAAATAAAAAATACATAATCAGAATAATAGAATGAGAAAAAAGAAATAAAAAATATATAATCAGAATAATAGAATGAGAAAAAAGAAATAAAAAATATATAATCAGAATAATAGAATGAGAAAAAAAAGAAATAAAAAATATATAATCAGAATAATAGAATGAGAAAAAAGAAATAAAAAATATATAATCAGAATAATAGAATGAGAAAAAAGAAATAAAAAATATATAATCAGAATAATAGAATGAGAAAAAAGAAAAAAAAAAATATAATCAGAATAATAGAATGAGAAAAAAGAAATAAAAAATATATAATCAGAATAATAGAATGAGAAAAAAGAAATAAAAAATATATAATCAGAATAATAGAATGAGAAAAAAAGGAATAAAAAATATATAATCAGAATAATAGAAAGAGAAAAAAGAAATAAAAAATATATAATCAGAATAATAGAAAGAGAAAAAAGAAATAAAAAATATATAATCAGAATAATAGAATGAGAAAAAAGAAATAAAAAATATATAATCAGAATAATAGAATGAGAAAAAAGAAATAAAAAATATATAATCAGAATTATAGAATGAGAAAAAAGAAATAAAAAATATATAATCAGAATTATAGAATGAGAAAAAAGAAATAAAAAATATATAATCTGAATAATAGAATGAGAAAAAAGAAATAAAAAATATATAATCAGAATAATAGAATGAGAAAAAAGAAATAAAAAATATATAATCAGAATAATAGAATGAGAAAAAAAGGAATAAAAAATATATAATCAGAATAATAGAAAGAGAAAAAAGAAATAAAAAATATATAATCAGAATAATAGAATGAGAAAAAAGAAATAAAAAATATATAATCAGAATTATAGAATGAGAAAAAAAGAAATAAAAAATACATAATCAGAATAATAGAATGAGAAAAAAGAAATAAAAAATATATAATCAGAATAATAGAATGAGAAAAAAGAAATAAAAAATATATAATCAGAATTATAGAATGAGAAAAAAGAAATAAAAAATATATAATCAGAATTATAGAATGAGAAAAAAGAAATAAAAAATATATAATCAGAATTATAGAATGAGAAAAAAGAAATAAAAAATATATAATCAGAATTATAGAATGAGAAAAAAGAAATAAAAAATATATAATCAGAATAATAGAATGAGAAAAAAGAAATAAAAAAAATATAATCAGAATAATAGAAAGAGAAAAAAGAAATAAAAAATATATAATCAGAATAATAGAATGAGAAAAAAAGGAATAAAAAATATATAATCAGAATAATAGAATGAGAAAAAAGAAATAAAAAATATATAATCAGAATAATAGAATGAGAAAAAAGAAATAAAAAATATATAATCAGAATAATAGAATGAGAAAAAAGAAATAAAAAATATATAATCAGAATTATAGAATGAGAAAAAAAGAAATAAAAAATATATAATCAGAATAATAGAAAGAGAAAAAAGAAATAAAAATATATAATCAGAATAATAGAATGAGAAAAAAGAAATAGAAAATATATAATCAGAATTATAGAATGAGAAAAAAAGAAATAAAAAATACATAATCAGAATAATAGAATGAGAAAAAAGAAATAAAAAATATATAATCAGAATAATAGAATGAGAAAAAAGAAATAAAAAATATATAATCAGAATTATAGAATGAGAAAAAAGAAATAAAAAATATATAATCAGAATTATAGAATGAGAAAAAAGAAATAAAAAATATATAATCAGAATAATAGAATGAGAAAAAAAGGAATAAAAAATATATAATCAGAATAATAGAATGAGAAAAAAGAAATAAAAAATATATAATCAGAATAATAGAATGAGAAAAAAGAAATAAAAAATATATAATCAGAATAATAGAATGAGAAAAAAAGAAATAAAAAATATATAATCAGAATAATAGAATGAGAAAAAAGAAATAAAAAATATATAATCAGAATAATAGAATGAGAAAAAAAGGAATAAAAAATATATAATCAGAATAATAGAAAGAGAAAAAAGAAATAAAAAATATATAATCAGAATAATAGAAAGAGAAAAAAGAAATAAAAAATATATAATCAGAATAATAGAATGAGAAAAAAGAAATAAAAAATATATAATCAGAATTATAGAATGAGAAAAAAGAAATAAAAAATATATAATCAGAATAATAGAATGAGAAAAAAGAAATAAAAAATATATAATCAGAATAATAGAATGAGAAAAAAAGGAATAAAAAATATATAATCAGAATAATAGAAAGAGAAAAAAGAAATAAAAAATATATAATCAGAATAATAGAATGAGAAAAAAGAAATAAAAAATATATAATCAGAATAATAGAATGAGAAAAAAAGAAATAAAAAATATATAATCAGAATAATAGAAAGAGAAAAAAGAAATAAAAAACAAGTTAAATACAGAAAAAGGACAAACAAGAAATAAAAACACTAGGGAAAAAATAAATAGAAAAATTAATGAAAAGAGAATACAAAAGATAAAAAAATTAGATGGAGAAAGTGAATAGAAAAGACGAAAAAATAAAAACATATTGTAACTTTTCTTTTCAAAGAAAAAAAAACATATGAAAATTATATATATTTAAATATAATAACTAGTAGGTAGTAATAGTAATGTTATGATTTAATTTGTTGTTAAGAGTTATCCCCCTTGGGATTGACATTCATAATAAAAGCGCCCTCTGTTTCATTTTCCTGCTCGATCCTTTCAAGAGCGTACGTGTATTTTACAGTTAATAAAACCTTTCTAAAAGGCAATTCTTTACTTACTGATACTATTCACTTCAATTTTATTAACTGTAAAAAAAAAAAAAATAATGGATCGAATCTTACGTCCCGACAGATTCGAGGTGGAACCTACATGCCCTAATTCCGAAAAATCCTATAGGCATTGGAAATTAACCCTCCAGAATTATATCCGCTCACATAATAACGGATTAATCGAAAACACTTCAGATAATTTCTTTGCCTTGATCAATTGTATTTCAGCCTCTGTTTTCGATTTAATAAGCGATAAAACCGACTACGATAGTGCATTAAGAACATTGGACGCCGCTTATTTAAAACCTGAAAATATTGTTTATAATAGATATCGATTGATGACGACGAAGCAACAAACAACACAAAATATAGATGCCTTCATACTACAATTGGAAATGCTTGCCAAAACATGTAACTTCGAAGCGGTTTCTGCTGAAGAAAACAAAAATCAATACATTCGGGAAGCTTTCATCGGCGGAATTTCTTCTTCGTCCATCCGACAACGACTGTTAGAAAAACCCATCCTGACTTTACAAGACACATATGCCACGGCCAGATCTCTTGAACAAGCAGAAAAGCATTCGATAAGCTACGCAAATAACTTTACTGTAGCAGCTACAAATAATCCTTCGGGCTACAATCGTATAGCTGTGACTAAAGAAAATATGCATCCAAAAGGGGTTTGTTTTTTCTGTGGAAAATCACGTCATCCTCGATATTTATGTCCTGCACGAAACGCTGAATGTAAAAAATGCAAAAAAAATGGTCATTGGGCTAAAGTGTGTAAATCTTCTATTTCTAACACTCATACTGCTGTTCTTTATGACGACTCTGACTACCCCTCACCTTCTCTATCCTGACTAGGAACTAACTCCAAAGATGTCACATTCACTCAATGCCAAATTAACAGGCACTTCGTGAACGCTATGGTGGACTCCGGCAGTGTAAAAACATTCATTAATGAAAATACTGCTAAAAAACTTAAACTCTTCACAATACCTAAAAACAAAACTATAGCTCTGGCTGCTTCCGATCAACATGCTAAAATAACTGGCGAAGCTGTCGTGGATTTAATACTGAAAGATAAAACCCATTCTGGAATAACAATTGAAATCATTGAAAACCTTTTCATTGATTTAATAATCGGAAAAGATATTTTAAAAAAATATAAAAAAGTAACACTTAAATTCGACGGTCCTAGAGACAAACTTATAATTGGAGCTATAAACACGAATAATTTTTTTCCTACCATAAACGTTCCACCCCCTCCTCTCTTTTCTAATCTTTCTCCTCATACTACTCCTATTGCGACAAAATCCCGACGTTACACTTTTGCCGCCAACAAATTTATAAAAGAAGAGACTGCTAGAATGTTGAAAGAAGGCATAATTGAACCTTCGATATCTCCGTGGCGAGCGCAGGTTCTTGTAACTTCGAATGAGAATCATAAGAAAAGAATGGTAGTCGACTACAGCGATACCATCAATAGATTCACGGAACTAGACGCTTACCCAATGCCTAATATCAATAAGATGGTAGACGACATCGCTCAATATAACATCTTCTCTACTCTCGACCTAAAATCTGCTTATCACCAAATACCTATAAATCATGCTGATCGTAAATTCACTGCGTTTGAAGTAAGTGGCAAACTTTTTCAATTTACTCGTCTTCCTTTTGGCGTCACCAATGGAGTAAGTGCTTTCCAGAGGAGCATAGACTATATTATAGAAAAAGAAAATCTAACCGATACCTTTGTGTATGTTGATAACGTAACTATATGTGGGAAAAATCAAGAAGAACACGATTACAATCTTCAAAAATTCTACAAAATTGCTAAACAATATAACATCACTTTAAATGAAAATAAAAGCATAATTTCTTCTAGTTCTATTACTCTACTCGGCTACACCATAGAAAATAATCAAATAGCTCCCGATTATCAAAGACTAAAACCATTACTCGAAATGCCACCTCCGCTGAATCTTAAATCTCAAAAAAGAATAGTTGGAATGTTTTCCTATTACTGCAAATTCATTAAAAAAATTTCTGATAAAATTTTATTACTAAATCAAAACAAAGAATTTCCACTACCTCCATCTGTATTAAAATCTTTTCAAACATTGAAAAATGATCTAAAAGACGCCACTTTAATAACGGTAGATCCAAATAAAGAATTTGAAGTAGAAACGGACGCTAGTAACTATTGCATTGCTGCAACACTAAATCAAGAAGGTCGTCCTATTGCATTTTTTTCAAGAACTCTCAATACTAACGAAATTAAGCACCATGCAGTAGAAAAAGAGGCAGCCGCTATTGTAGAAGCTCTCCGTAAGTGGCGACACTTTCTACTCGGCAGGCACTTTAAAGTCATCACAGATCAGAAGAGCATCAGCTTCATATTCGACAATAAAAGAAAATCTAAAATTAAGAATGACAAAATATGTCGTTGGCGTATAGAATTATCCCAATACAATTTCACTATAGTTTATCGACCTGGACCTGAAAATATTGCTGCTGACACATTCTCTCGCATCTCTGCTCTTACTTACAATCTACAAGATCTTCGTGATTTACATAAACAATTATGTCATCCTGGTGTTTCAAGATTAAGCCATTTTATAAGAACGAGGAACCTCCCTTTTACTTTGGATCAAATTAAGAATATTACTGACTCTTGCTCATCCTGTCAATTACTGAAACCCAAATTCGCCAATACCAATGGAGGGACTCTCATTCAAGCCATATTACCTTTTCAACGATTAAATCTTGATTTTAAAGGCCCTCTACCTACTTCTATAGATGGCAACAAATATCTACTTACTCTAATTGATGAGTATTCCCGTTTTCCTTTCGCTTTTCCTTGCAGAGATATGACAAGCAAAACCATTATCCACTGTCTAAACAAACTCTTTTCAATTTTTGGTTTGCCTGACATGATACATACTGACCGTGCTTCTGATTTCTTAGCAAGAGAAATAAAGGATTTTTTACACAAAAAAGGAATTGCTACTTCTAAAACAAGTAGGTATCATCCTGAAGGTAATGGACAGATTGAAAAACTCAACGGTACCTTATGGAAGGCCATTCAAACAACATTACATTCTAATCAAATGAAACTACCTTATTGGGAAGACATACTACCGGACGCACTTCATTCAATTAGATCATTACTTTGTACTGCCACTAATATGACTCCCCATGATAGACTATTCAAATATAGTCGTAAATCTGCTTCCGGAATTTCAATTCCTTCTTGGGTTAAACCAGGCCCAATATATATTAGAAACCACACTAAAACAAGTAAACATGACCCTCCTGTAACGCCTGCCACCCTAATAGATGTCAACCCCCACTACGCTTATGTTCAACTACCTTCTGGTACTGAAACCACTGTCAACGTTCGAGACTTAGCTCCAAACTCATCAAATGAAGAAAACTCTAATAATAATCCTACTACTTCAGAGACTTTATTTGAACCTTCTACTAATGAAAACATTGGTCATGAGGAAGACAAAAATCAATCGTCTGATCTTGAAGAAAATCAAATTTCACTAAAAAATAATACTGAAAATCAGCATTCCTGCCAATCTGTGCGGAGGTCGTCCCAAGTTCGACAATTCCCTAGTAAATATAAGGATTTTGTGACTAAATACTGAAAAAAACTGCAGTTTGGGTTCATATGTTATTTGTAAATAAAATGATTCTTATGTGATTGTAAAAAAAAAAAAAAAAAAAAAAAAAAATTTGTCTATAATTAATTACCCCTTACTTGAATACTTTAGGACGGGGAAAATGTTTTGATTTAATTTGTTGTTAAGAGTTATCCCCCTTGGGATTGACATTCATAATAAAAGCGCCCTCTGTTTCATTTTCCCGCTCGATCCTTTCAAGAGCGTACGTGTATTTTACAGTTAATAAAACCTTTCTAAAAGGCAATTCTTTACTTACTGATACTATTCACTTCAAATATGTGTGTGCGTGTAATAATAAACAGCATTATATAATGATAAATGGTAAGACCGTATATCTCTAAACGAAATAGGTTTCAGGCTTCTTATGGATAAAGTAAGGGGTAAAATTCAATTGTAAAGTTACACCCTTGAAGTTTCAATTGTCAATGCGAGCAACACTCAAAATATAATTGTGAATTACTTAGAACTTCTACCTAGTCATGACTATTAGAACGAGAGCATGCTATCCCTGTGGATTAAATAAAGGGTTCACATTTGGAAATTCCGTGCAGATTCCCGAGTTCGACAAAATAAAGCTGAAAAAGGTCGGAGGTTATATTGACTGAAACGTTGTGGAAATAACACCCAGGACGAGAGAAAATAATATGAATAATCAATCCTCATCTCAAAAACTCAGAACCACAATAAGAAAATGTTTGAAATAATCAGGGTTTTTTTTGGGGGGAGGGCGTTCTTTTTTACATGAAAGTCGCCACTTATCAAGGCCCGTAAGCCACTCAGGGATAAGGGTTATTGCGTGTACAGTAATCAATGGGATAGTATCGTAGTAATCGTTAGTATTGGAGATTTAATAAAGTGTCTTACTTAAGGGGGCGGTTCATCAGTTAACCCGTCAAGAAAAAAAAAAAAAAAATCTGAAGAAAAATGTCTGCTAAACTTCGACCAATAATTTTGACTTTTAAAAATAAACAGAAAAAAGGCAAAAGGAAAGTACAGAACGTTAATCTCATAGAAAAAAATTGACACTTAAGAAAAAGAAGCAAAAAAAAAAAATCGTAGCTGGAAAAGCAATATAGAGTTAAAAGCTATTTAAAAAGCATTTTCCCTCTCACCAACATTTTACCTCAAGTAAATAAAAGACAGACTAAATTATTATCTCATTCATATTTTTTGTTCAGAAACGCATTTACCATATTTTTTTCTGTGTTGAAAGGTTGGGGACAAGTATTGACAGATCAGTAAGGTAAGTTAAATAAGTACATAAGTAAATAACCTCATTATTTCCTCATCGTTGATTGCACTGGTAATCCTACGATTACTCATCCAAAACTGAATTCTCATCAAGAGAATCATTTTAATTTCGAAAGCACCAAAAATTTATTTTCTTTTTAGAAAATTTAACATCAGTTTGAAGTTTCACAAAAACAAATACTTTTTCAAGGAAATTGCTCCAGGCAAGGTATGAAGCCATGTGATGTAAAGCGTTAACAAGAACATGATTATCGCAAAGACAACATCAAATGTTAATGGCGAAAATAACAAAAAAAAAACTCAGATTTGAATGTGCAGAAAATCTCGTTTACACGTTTAAAGATTGAATGGAAAAGATTAGCTGTTGTAAGAATTGATTTTTGATATTTTCTCAGTTATTTTAGTTGAGTATTTTTTTAATTGACTTTTGAATCTATCTGTAATGTTAGGCCAGCCCCTCTTAGAATAAACGTAAAAAAAAGTATACTTTTAAGGATAACTGTATTATGAAGAGACAAATTGCAAAAACGAATGAAACAGAAAAATCAACAAATTGAAAAGATGATTTCTTGTCTAAAACTAGAAATTACTTTAAATTTGACAACTAAGAATGTAAGAGCTGACTACCAAGAATTGGTGAATTTTGAAATAAAAAAGCAACGGTGTGTGTATATATATATATATATATATATATATATATATAAGTAATGTGATTTATAATTTAAAATTTAAAAATCAAATTTTAATTAAATTAAAAATCCATTTCATAAGAAGGAACAACAACAAAATCAATTATCTGTACGATCGTTTCGGAAAACAATGCTTTTTATTGTGGTATACATCAAGTTATGTAGAATAATTATATATAGTTTTTTGGTAAGCAAGGTCTCCTCATCAGCAAAATATTGAATTAGCTCTAGGACATTTAACTATCGAGCTTATTATATATCTGAATTACAACGAGCACTTTCTATTTCCTGTATTTTAATTAAACTAGTAATTTCACTGTTACATTAAAATACAATCAGCTCTTTAGACTATTGTTCTAATCTCCTTTAAATTATATATATATATATATATATATATCTGGCATAATCGCGTTGATGCACCGGTTCTTATCAGATCATCGAAGTTAAGAAACGTTGAACCTGGTTAGTACAAGAGGGGTCACCATATGGGAATTTTAGTTGCTCTATGTGCTCTCTGGCATTTGTTTCCAGTTGTCTTGTACATACATTTCACTTACCACTGGTATTTAACAATGTCAACGCAGGAGAGGTATGGTTGGAGATTGCACACCCCTGTCACAAGTATTTCACGTGCAGGCACCCCTTTGTGGGTATCCATAGTCTGTCAAAGACTGAAGGAGCCTTTTATTTATATATATATATATATATATATATATATACACACACACACACACTCCTATAAATTTTAGTTTTTTTGTGCATTGATATTCATATTAAAAACCTTTTTTTCTATTTATTTAAAAAGAAAAGAAAATTTTGTATATATAGGTTGTGAAATTGCATTTATCTGCAAAATATCTAGGGAATTAATTAAATCATTCATTTTAATTGATTCCCTATTAGTTTTTTTGGTTTTCTTATGGGATGATCATTTTAAGTTAACTATTACATGTAATTATATTCATTCAAATATTCTACATGATTTATACTTGTGTAATAATTGGGTAAAATGGTATATTAAACACAAATCTCTTTCTATATATATTTATGCATGCATTTATATATTTGTTTAAAAAACTTTGCCTACCAAACTCCTGTCAATTTTTGGTCCACAGACAGAAAACTTAATATATAGGGTATTCGAACTCATGCGAATTTGTATACCTGGTTTTATCCAAGAAAAATCGGTGCAAAACTGTGAAAATTAAACAAAATGTGATTTGCCAGGCGAAGTGCAAACGTCTATATTCCAAATTCCAAGATTTCATCCATCTTACAGTCTATTTGTTTCAGCATGTTAAAATGTTCAATTCTTGATATATATATATATATATATATATATATATATATATATATATATATATATACACACACACAAAGACAAAATGTGTATTTGGGAAGCATTCTTTCATTTAAGCAAACACTTAAAAATAACAGATTTTCAGTTTAATCGTACCTTTCTTTATATTTAAAATTTATCTTTTTTGTGTTCGTATAAAAAAAATAACGCATGTTTCATATGTATCACGAACGTTTTTGATTCTTCATTAAATCATCATGTTTAAAAAAATCAAATCAACAAACAAGGTGAAGGTGATGCAACAAAAAATCGAAAAATTTCGTGATATATATGGAACATGCATTACACTTTTTTATTTTAACACAAACGCTTATTGGATGAACGGAAAAGAATCAAATAAAACTATAATTAAACAGAAAAATTGCTATTTTTAATAACGATTGCTTATATAAATAAAACTATGAAAATATATGATTATGTAGAATCATCCATGTTTCTTCCCTGTAGGAAATCATTAGGTTAATAGAATTCATGTTACCTGATGTTTTACTACATATCTCTCCTCACTTATTGAGCACTGTTGAAATAAAGACTGAAAATCAATACATAAAATATTATATATATATATATATATATATATATATATATATATATATATATATACTAGCATTTCAGCCCGGCGTTGCCGGGGTGTTTGGAGGTGTATGTTAAGCAAAAAAAAAAAAGGTAAATTTTTTAAAATTTGCCCCCTATTATGACCCCTTTATATTTGTTGTTTTTGGCTCAAATCAAGTTATTAAGTTAGATCCATGTCCAAGGAACCTATATCTAAAATTTCAAGTGTTTAGACCCAAAATTATCGGAGGAGTTTGGTAGAGTTCTTAAAGGTCAAATCGTTGACAGCGAAATTTCAGGCCGAAAATGAATTACATCGATTTCCCCAAATCTCAGTACCCTGTATATCAAATTTCCAGTCTGTAGAGTGAAAATTGACAAAGGTATTGTGTGAGAAAATGTACACAGACACGTTCACTTTTATATATATAATAGATATATATATACTAGCAAAAGTACCCGGCGTTAACTGGGTTCAAAAACAGCTTACAGAAAATGGACTCTGATTTATGAAAGTATGATAGGTTATGAAAAGGAAGGGTTGTAAAGAGATAGCTTTGAATTTGGGGGTATCAAAACCAAAGCAAAATATGATGAAAGTAAAAATAAAATAGATAATCCCCATAATTTATTATACCACACCTGTTCACACTGAAACACTTATCACAATATTCTGTGGATCTATATAAAAAAAACCTTGTTAAACTTTGTGACATATTTCCATTCTGTGGAGGTCAGGTGCGAACGAACACCCTATAATTTTATTGTACCATATTTCTTCAAACTGAAACATAATTATCAAATTATACTTACGCAGATAGATATGAAAAGTCTTTATTAAAGTTTATGCCTATTTCCATTCTATGGCGGCCAGGCGCAAACACAGACCCCACAATTTTATTATACCATCCCTATTTAAGTTAAAACATACTTATCAAAGTATTCTTATGTACATCTATATCAAAAACACTTGTAAATGTTTTTTTTTATTTTAAAATTTTTATTTCCATACTTTGTAGACCAGGCGCGAACGCAGACCCCACAATTTTAATGAACCACCGTTCTGCCAGATCAAAAATACCCATTCCTGTGTCTCGATACATCTTATATGTAATCAGTTTTTTTAAAATAGTCAACCATATAGGAGCCTATTCGTGAGCAGACACACACACACACATTCAGCTTTGTATTATAGATATATAATTAGTTTTTTTTGGGGGGGGGAGAAATCCAGCAGAGTGCTCAATTATATGGAAAATCCGAAAATAAGAGTGTATTATTTATATTTCGTTTACAAAAGGTTTTAAATGAAATACGTCATTCTTTGCCAGACATATAAATTAGCTTTGTGTGAAATTTGCAAAAGATAGGCTCAGCCATTTCGGAACCAGTAAGGAAGGAATTCACACACACACACACACAAACACACACACACACAGACTTTTATATAATGTATGTATGTATATAATCTGACAATTCCCTATAGAGATGAAATGCAGACGCCTAGGTTTAGCTTGATTTTCAGAAACATATTTCCATACTTTATTACCATGCTTTACTAATGTATCAAGCACTGTAGAATAAAATGTTGAAACTTTATACAAAATATATTATATGACCTTATAATATCATATGTGGAAATTAAAAGAAAAATCATAATAATCGATAATAATAAAATTATTTACTATAAAAAATTCAAGATAAAATCTTAGTAAAAAACTTTTTCTCAATGCAAAAAAGAACATTAGAAAGGATGAATCTTATTTATAAGTTAAAATGCCCTTTTGAGACAATGTAATACTTAAAATAAGCTAATAATTACAATCACTACCCAAGCCTCGCCAGACATCTTATAAACTCTAGTTTAATTTACCAAGATGCACATATACATAACTATTCTATTATGATTTAAGTCAAATTTTAGTTAAAAACACTAAAATAATGCATTCTAAAACCAAACTAAAAATTACTTGAAGTTACATTAAATCCCAACAGCCTACAATTAATAATATTATGTATAGAAACAGAAATATCATTTTAAAATTATTAACATAATAGAATTTTTTCTAGTAATTCTATCTAGTAATTCTGGCATCCAGGAATTTAAATTGTGAAGGTCTTTTCTGCAATTGTATGAAAACGTTTTGTGACATCTAACCGATTTCACGTGTGTGTTTCTCTGTTATCTTTGAATTTTTCTTGTTTTCTCCAGCTTTTTTGTTCATTTGTTTTTGTCACTGACAATGATTCATCAAAGAATAAAAAACATTCACGATACATATGGACCATGTAATAATGTTTTGGATTTTAACACAAAAAGATCATTTTAAAAATTGAAAAAAATATTTTAAAAGTGTAATTAATCTAAAGAATTCTACTACTTTTAACAATCTTTACTTTATATATATATATATATATATATATATATATATATATATATATATATATATATATATATATATATATATATATATACTATGTACCTGCATAAAATTTTATAAGGAGATGAATCCATTATAAATAGAGAAATTGTTAACCAGCTCAGCAAAAATAACCTACTCAATGACAAGCAATATGGCTTCCATTCTGCGAGATCTACAACTGATGTGCTAACTGTAATCTCACACAGGATTGGTCAATATCCTTCTCTCCTCTCTGCAACCTCTTTTTCACAAAAGAGGCGTGAGTCTGGCTCTGCTCTGTCATTATTTTCCTGGCAGGTGCTCCTCGGAGCTTCAATTTACTGTCCTCCCCCATACCAAACTTTCACAAAAACATTTGCCTAACTTCAACCACTATCCACAATTTCCCCCAGTCTTTATCTCTGCTTAAATTTAAATGCAAGTTCCATCAAAAAGCTTCTTTTCTAGAACTGCCCGCTTGTAGAACTTTGTTCTGTTAGCCTGCTTTCTTGCTGACTACAGCATGATTGTTTTCAAGTCCAATTAAAACAAGTTCGTGCTGAGGTATTTCCTTAAATAGTCAACTTCTACCCAATTTCCATCTTCGTACACACGCTAACTCTTATCCTCAAGTGGCCTTCGGTCCTTGATAAGTGGTGACGCTTCTATATAAAGTAAAAACAAAACTTTTTTGCTCTTATGCAGGTAGAGGATTGTGTTAAGTTGTCTCCCTTTATATTGGCATTAATATGCATATAATTTGTTAAGTTATCTCCCTTATAAAAAGGCAGAGTTAAACTTTTCTTTTCAATATGGCGTCGTAATGTTTATGTGTTTGTTAACCGTTAAACTCTAGTCGTGAGTGTGTTGCATGTCTATTCAATTAATATATTAGCTGCCATAATAAATTATATATATATATTGTTTATATATATATACCGTCAGAGTTGGATTATTTTACTGGTTTTTCATGGTAGCAGAGCGTAGTTGCGAGCGAAAACAATCTACGGAACAATAATTGAATTTTTTTTTTTTAACGAACGACCACAAAAAGGAAATGGCCGTTAACTACAAAAATCCTCCTAGATTTGATGAGAACGACTACCCATGCTGGAAAAATGAAATAAAGATTTGGACAATGATGACGGATTTACCAAAGAACAAACAGGCATCGGCTGTTAGCCTTTCACTTAACGGAAATGCAAAACGGGCAGCTATGGGAATTGAAGTGGAAGAACTCAACACGGACGAAGGTATATATATTATTCCTTAATTGGAATTCATTTTTTGAGATGAGCATTATATATTAATTTATTTTTATTTCGGACTATTAGTCTCATCTTTATTAGTTGTTTTTTTTTTTTTTAATCTTTTTATTGGTTCACAACGTTTCGGCTAACTTCCTCTGGCCTTCGTCAGGTGGTAACCGCGACGGATAGCAACTTCGAATCTCCTAACTGCATTCTCAGCATGTGCTTCGTCAGAATTGAAATATAAAAACATGAAGTCTGCATTAAAACGTATATTTGGAGAATCAAATGTTATACCTTCTAACGAGGAGCCTATTGTAAAGCAGGAAACTGCTTTATATGCAACAACATCAAGGAAACAAAAATCCTGTAACTTTCCTGGATCAGATACGGGAAAATCTAATAGATTTAGAAACGGGAACCCTACTAACAGATATGGGAAAGTTACTAAATGTTCTATTTGCCAGAGCGTTTTGCATTGGTGGAGAGAGTGCCCCCACAAAAGTGAAGCTGTTAGATTAACCGAAACAGACGAATTGGAGCATAAAGAAACAGAAATGGAAGAGTGTAACATCACACTTCTCTCACACAATGAATATTCTCCAAGTAAAATTTTTTTAGTTGAGTCATTGAACATGGCAGAGATTGACACAGCTTGTACTTGGACCGTTTGTGGCCAAAGATGGTTGGATGAATATAAAAAGAATATCAACTAGGAAGATATTATTATTAAGAGAAGTAATAGACCCTTCCGATTTGGCGACGGAAAAATTATAAACTCCTCTACCCGGGTAACTCTACCGGCGATAATAGGTTCCACTAGGTGTAATATAAGTGCTGAGATAATTCAAGCTGATATTACTCTGCTTTTGAGTAAAGCTTCGTTGAAGAGGGCTGGAGCTGTTCTGGATCTTAATTCAGACAAAGCTGTCATGTTTGGGAAGCCAGTGCACCTACAATTCACATCTAGTGGACATTACTGTGTAGATATTATTGGTAGTGGTCATCATACAAGAAACTCCCATTCCGATGTGCTAATTGTTGATAACATGACCGATAAAGAAAAAATAAAAAGTTTAGAAAAACTGCACAGGCAGTTTGGACATGCTTCAGCTGAGAAATTAAAACTGCTATTAAAGTCTGCTGGCTCAGATGTGGAGGTGGCTAAAATTTTGGAAAAAATTGTAGCCAATTGTGAAATATGTAGGAAGTATAGAAAACCTGCACCAAGACCAGTTGTTGGTTTTTCCTTAGCTAATGACTACAACCATACTGTAGCCATGGATCTTCATCAACTCGAACCTAACCTATGGTATTTGCATATCATAGATGAATTTTCCCGGTTCAGTGCGGGTTGCATCACTAACACTAAGCAGTCATCTAAAGTTGTAAAAAAATTCATTCAATGCTGGATTAGTATCCATGGAGCACCTAAACGAATGTTCAGTGATCTGGGAGGTGAGTTCGACAATGCTGAAATGAAAGATATGGCTGAAAATTTTAACATAGACATCTCTACCACTGCTGCATATTCACCCTGGAGTAATGGTCTATTGGAACGACACAATCAGATACTAACTCAAATATTATTGAAGTTGAGGTCCGACTACACTCTGGATTGGGAAACAGCACTAAATTGGGCCATTATGGCAAAGAATTCATTACAAAACGTACATGGATATAGCCCTTATCAGATAGTTTTGGGAAGAAATCCAAACATTCCCACGATCCTTATTGATAAACCACCTGCACTAGAAGGGACCACCACAAGTGAAGTTGTAAAAAACAACATAAATGGATTGCATGCTGCAAGACAGGCTTTTATCAAAGCCGAATCATCCAAGAAAATTAGGAGGGCCTTAAGGAAACAAACGCGCCCCACACCTGATCTCTGCTCACCGGGGGATAAAGTTTATTACAAAAGACCAGACAATCAAGAATGGAAGGGTCCAGGTGTGTCATTGGTCAGGATGGTCCTGTGGTATTTGTCAGACATGGTGGAATGCTTGTGAGAGTACATAAATGCAGATTGCGTTTGTGTAACTCACCACTTGCGGATGTAAACTCTAATGAAATTTCAGTAGCATCAAAAACCTCTGATAGCCAGGACTATAATTATGAAACATCTGATGAGGAATATACTGAAACAGCTGAGGTTGGGACAAAAAATGACCCACAACCCAATCCTATAGCCAAGATAAAGCCTGATAACATCATCACATACAACCAAAAGGAAAGCAATGGGCAAATACAGGCGGAAATAATAAGTTGGGCTGGAAAAGCCACCGGCAGAAACAAACATTGGTTTAATGTGAAAATCCAAAGGCCAGTAAACTTGGAGAATGAAGAGATGTCGGTAGATTTAAGTAAAGTCACGGATCTTAATGTGGCAGAACCACTGATAGGACCCACAGAAGGAGACACTATAATGATGGTGGCAGGTAGAGAATTCGATGAGGCCAAGAAAAGAGAACTTGACAGCTGTAAACAAAACAATGTTTTTACTGAAATAGATGATGCAGGACAGAAATGCATATCTACGCGCTGGGTGTGTAGTTTAAAAAACACACCTAATCGGGGTTATGCAAAAAGCAAGGCTGGTCGATAGAGGTTTTGAAGAACCCAAGAATGACATTCAAAAGGATTCACCAACCTGTGCTCATGAATCCTTAAGACTTATGGCATTAACAGCCCAAAATCAATGGAGTCTACACTCCATAGACATAAAAACTGCCTTTTTGCAGGGTCACACTATGGATAGGGAAGTATACATCAGACCACCCAAAGAAGCTTTCAGTGACAAGATATGGCGGCTAAATAAGTGCGTCTATGGACTGAGTGATGCTTCTCTGCAGTGGTATAATAGTGAAATCAGTTATGATTGAAAATGGCGGTGAAATGTCCCAAATGGACCCTACAGTTTTCTACTGGATTAGTAAATCTGGTAACCTAGCTGGAGTTTTGGCGTGTCATGTAGATGACTTCATTTGGTCAGGGGACCAGACATTCAACAATACCATCAGAACAATACGCAGCGCATTTAAAATTGGAAAAGAGGATAGTAAGGCCTTCAAATACTGTGGAATTGAGCTTAATTGCTACGGTCCAGAAATATTAATAGACCAAAACAAATATACCGACAGTATATCATCCATTCCAATAGATTGTTCAAGGACCATGGAAAAAGAATCACCGCTAACAGAAATTGAGATAAATTCACTCAGATCCAACATCGGCCAATTGTTGTGGTTAGCGCATCAGAGCCGACCGGACTTATTATTTGATATCTGTAGTCTAGCGACTAATATTAACCATAGCACCATAAAGGACCTGATAACTGCCAACAAAATTATTGGAAAAGCTAAGGCATCCAAGCTATCATTGAAGTATCAACATCTTGGTGACAATGATCAGTTACGTTTGGTGATATTTAGTGATGCCGCTTTGGGAAATCTTCCTGATGGTGGAAGTCAGGGGAGTTATGTCATATTCCTCACTGGGACATCCGGGAAAGTCTCACCGATCTGGTGAAACTCAAAGAAAATCAGACGGATTGTCCACAGTACCTTAGCTGCAGAAACAATTTCAATGTCTGAAGCTATTGATATGGCTGTCTTCATCTCCACCCTGTTTGGTGAATTGACAACAGGAAGAACAAATCCCAAGAGTCTATAATTTGTGTCACTGATTGTAAATCACTCTATGAAACGGTCAAATCAACAAAATCTGTCAAAGAAAAACGATTATGGATCGAAATCAGTGGTATTAAGGAACTTGTGGAAAATGGACAGATTGAAGAGTTCCAATGGCAAGAGACAGGAAGACAATTGGCAGACTGCCTCACTAAACGGGGTGCATCCCCTTGGTTATTGAGAAGCGTCTTACAACAAGGCAGTTTGAATGATTGAATTTAAAAATCAAAAAAGAAAAAAAAAACTTTTAAAGATTAATTTGTTAAGTTGTCTCCCTTTATATTGGCATTAATATGCATATAATTTGTTAAGTTATCTCCCTTATAAAAAGGCAGAGTTAACAAACTTTTCTTTTCAATATGGCGTCGTAATGTTTATGTGTTTGTTAACCGTTAAACTCTAATCGTGAGTGTGTTGCATATTTATTCAATTAATGTATTAGCTGCTGTAATAAATTATATGTATATTGTTTATATATATATACCGTCGGAGTTGGATTATTTTACTGGTTTTTCAGATTGTGTTCGGAGTGCAATACCTTTTGGAGCAGTAGAATAGTCCAACCATTTTAGCATCATCATTGGCAACAGATCTGCTTTAAGTCTTCCATTTCAGGTCAGACCTAGAACGTTCTCAAAGTAGGATGCTTCGTCAAGATGAGAGCCATTTATTTCTATTAGGGCCAAATGAGGATCAAAAGGATGGAAGCTTAGTTTTGGATGCACTAAAGGTGATCACTCATCTCTTTCTCCATTGTAGCATGGGCTCAAAGTTGTAACAAAGAGAATCAGAAACATCTTAGTCATTGACAGCCTTTGAAGTGTTGCCATAGATAGTAGTGTCGTGTGCATACATGTCAATGATCTTATAATATGATTTAGGAAATCGTTGATGAAGATCAGGATGAGAACTGGGCCAAGGAAGTGGAGATATGCACTCTACCGAGTGCCATTTTAGATACAATTGTATTTAATTTTGTTTGTCCTTATAACACGAATGAGAGCCCCCCTCAGTCCATTTAAAGATTCATTATATTTGAGGTTAGCATGTTAAATAAATGACGTTTCAGATTGCAGATGCAGACTTGATAAGTTATCTCAAACTGAGAATGAACAGTGAAATTATTTCCAGATGACAAAAAAATATAGGAAAGAAATATGAGCCAATAGAAAGCATACGCTTCCATGCCATTTACACTTGATACAAATGATTGTTCTACAGAGGATTGAGCATTATCTTCTTTGGAATTCGTTTTTTTTTTTACAGCGTACCAACCCTTTTACAGTTATTTAACACAAAAACATAATAACAATATCTAGTGTTAATGATTAATTCCTATATTAGTAAAATAAGGCATAATCACATTGATACACCGGTTCTCATTAGATCATCAATGTTAAGCAACATTTAGCCTGGTCAGGACCAGATGGGTGTAACGTCATCTGTCCTGACCAGGATATACATGTGACTGGGGATCGCTTGTAAACTTTACATTCTCATGAAACTATCTCCTTTGGGGGAAGCCAGTTCAATTGCCGAGGATTAATGCCACTCAAAAAAATATTATATATTAGCAAAATTATGAAACAACTTTCACTCTCTGTTCTGATACTACACTGCATCTTTTGTCCTTTAGTCAATACTGGTGCTACCGGATTAGGTGTCGGAAATTATCGATTTCCTGACCAAAATGACACCAAATATTGATGTTATTCGGTTTTTGTTTTTCACTTTTTTTTTGTAAAACTTAATCAAAACAAAAACAAAAATTTACTTGTAAAAAGCAATCCAACCAAACACCAGGAATGGATGTTTGAACATATAAAGAACTTGAAGCAAAGGAACTTTTTGGAATTCAGCATTGACTAACTAACACGAAAGGGTTGATGTGCCATACAACCAAATGATCAAACGAAAGGAATAAATATGTTACCCCCCCCCTTTATTTGCCTTTTTACAAGGGTAGGATTAGATGCAAGATTGGTTTTTAATGTGGGGAAAATCCAGTTCTCCCAAGAAGGCTTCCTGGATTGGTACATAAATTAAAATCATTTCAGTCTAGATGCATATCTCTATACTAAGGTTTGACTTTATTGTTTTACAGAATATCAACAATTTTGGGGTCATTTAATGCTGAACCAGTAATTTTGGGAAAATGTTTATGCTTCTAGTTCTTTATAACTTCAAATATTTATTCATAGTGTTTAGTTTGGTTGTTTTGTTTTTCGGCCTATCAACTCCTTTCAATGCCAAAATCCAGCAACTTTGAAAAAAGTGCCAATATTTCAACTTCCTTATATCTTCAAACATTCATTTATGGTGATTGGTTTAGTTGAGTTGTTTTGTTTTGTGGTTTTTGTTTTTTTCGTTTTGGGTTTTTGCAGAACATTTAGTTTAGCAAAAGCAAATGAATAAAAAAAAAAATAACATCAATGTTTGGTGCATTTTTAGTTAAGAAGTCATTAACTTCATATAGCCTGAAGAGATGGTCATTGCTTCCTTAAGGTTCGAGATGGGTGTAAAATATGTAATATATAAGATAGTAAAACAGTTTTACTAAATAACCAGAAGATGTCAAATGCAAAACGTCGATAAGTAAACATACAATAAAAATCTTATAGGAACTGATCACAAAATTCGGTGTACCAGAATTATCTGATAATGGAACGTAATTTGTGTGAAAAGAATTCGAAAATTTTGGAAAATACTCTTGATAAATCACCTAAATAGTGCAGCTTATCACCCAAGATCAAATGGCCTAGTTGAGAGGTTTATCGACGTATTAAAAAGAGTGACCACAAAAAGCAAATAGTGTCGAAACAGAAAATGAAAAACTACAAAAATTCTTCTGTTTATAAAATAGCACTGAATGTTAACACTGACACTAACCCGAACTCTGCAGATTTAATGTTTGCTAGAGAATACTTCAGGTTTTGATAAATTAATCTCTTTGAAAACAGAAACTAAGTAAAGAAATAATGCCTAAATAAAACTTATAATCCAGGTGAAAAAAAAGATTTTTTCTTAAATCATTATTTTGAAAAAGCAATGTGGAATAGAGGCATAATCGAAAGAAGAATTGGGAATATTATATACATTATAAAACGTCCAAAATAGAAAGTATGAAGATATATTAACCAAATAAAAAAGAAGATATACCCTAGAGACAAATGAATAAGAAGTGCATATGCCTGCCATTTATAACCTCAACAAAAAAAACAAAAAAAACAAACAAACAAACAAAAAACGGATAAGCGAAACATAGTGTGACGGGAACTATAGAAATAAATCCTGAAAGTAAAAAATATGTTTGCCAACAGACATAAAAACTTTGCGGGCGTGAATGTTGTGACGTAGCTTCTGGTCACTCAGAAATATAAAAGAAGGTGCCTAGATCATGCAGGAAAGTGTGTATTCCATTAACATGCCCTTGTAATAAACGCCTACTATTTGTAAATACTGTTCTTGTTCCACTACTTAATAAAGTAGTTATCTATATTTTCTCTCTCATATTGTTCTTTTCTTTGTGATATAACAAATATAACACTGAATTCTTACATTTATTCCTCCTGGACAATGCTGAGTAAAACAAAACACAATGACATTCTTGATTCGTTTCCCGCCGGCTTTCAAAATAATGTGAAAACAAATTATGTTGATAACGAAAATAGTGCAAAGAGATTAAAATGTCATACCATCATTTATATTTATTGCTCCTGGACAATTCCAAATAGAGAAAACGATTCAGTTACTCCCACTCACTAAATATAATATAGTAATATTAATATACGCCATAATTCACACTGACACACCAGTTACCATTAAATCACTAAAGTTAAGCAACGTTAAACCTGGTCAAGACTAAAATGAGTGACCAGGTGCTGTATGTGCTCTACTTATTTTGGCATTGTTTCCAGTCGTCTAGCACTTCTTGCCACTGGATTCAAGCAGTGCTGATTCAGGATAAGTGTGGTTGGAGATTGTGCAACCCTTGCTCCACAATTACATGTACAGCTACCCTTACAAGGGGTATCCATTGTCTCTTGAGAATGAATGAAGGCATTGCATTGCAATATTAATAATGATAATTTTAGTTGACAACACTGAATAGAATAAAAAGTTTCACCTAAATCTATTTCTGTTTTCTTGTAGACAAATTAGAAAATTTAGTCTTTTATTAATAGTTGGAAAATAAAATGAAGTACTTTGTAATTTGAAAGGAATTTGGAAGCATTTAAAGTTTTGAATAGAAAGTCTGTTCTGTCTTTAAAACTCTTAGCAAATCATCCTATATTGAAAAGTGGAAACTTTTGGAAGCTGTTTTTTTTAAAATGAAAATCGCTTGAGACAAAACAAAAAAGCTAAGGAGCTAACAAGAACAAAATATGATTATCACAAAGACAAGAGATGCCCATTGAACTTAATCTTGAAAAGATCAAGGATGTAGGAGGAAGAGAAACGGTGAGCAGGAAGAGAGAGTTCCACAATCTTGCAGTCCTAGGAGAGAAGCTACTGGAGTAGGAAGCTGTATTACAATGAGGTATTAAAACAGCGATTTGATGGAGACCACTAGTTTACATATAATAATTTTATACAGATTAAAAAAACCTTATCATAGCAAACATAATTATAGTTTTATAACAGGTTGGTTCAATTAATAATTGAACAACAAAACAATATCATAATGAAATACAAGTGTCAAAATCCTATTTTAAAAAATAAATAAATGTTGCAAATTCAATTATCTTTTCAATAATATCTCCTTTTCAAAACTAAACATTTTCTTACAAGAAATAAATTAAGATGAAGGACAAAAACATGTGATGCAATAAATGAAACAAAATGTACGACAAGATTTTGTGACTCTTCCCTATAAAAATGAGGATTTCTATGTGTGAAGATAATTCTCAATCTACATACTCAACGAATATTTGATATATATGCTAGATTTTTGCCTGTAAAAACATGCAAAAGTTATAACCCGTTTAGTTAGGTTGAGCGCTTTATTACGAACTGATAGTTGAATATGGTTTTGTGCTCATTTTTGCATTACATACCAATCCCTATTAATCTCTAATTGTGCATCGAACAGATACCATAATACTCAGTTCACTGCACCCTATCATAATAAAGATCTACAAAAAATTTCAGCCAAATCAATTTATAAAAAGTAGAATAGACATGTAGAGTAAGAGAAAAAATTATATATACATTATATATATATATATATATATATATATATATATATACATCAGACTTGTCCACCAAGGTTCAGTCATGTGTATCCAACAGTCTTTCTTATCAGCATTCAATGATGAGCACATTTAGACTCAACATACAAACGTGTCAATCATTCTGACGCACATCTCTTTTGGAATAGTCTTGATTTGGGCTGTCATCACTCTTTTCAATTCAGAGAAACTCTGGAGATGGCTTAAGCATACATTATAATAATCAGGAAAAGGATTTGGTGAGAATTAAATTTATTCAGGATCACACCTTACTAATGAGGCGATTAACAAAGTGCCCCCACATAAAATGACACTAAAACAAAGAATGAGGGAGATTCATGAGTAAAACTCGGTGGACAATCATTTTATTTCTATCCAATATGACTGGATTATGAAGTGCCTTCAATAAGTTTTCAGATTTTTTTGTACATGAATTTAAAATTGTTGTAGACTCTTGAAAATTCAGTATGTTATTGCTATACATCTTATGAGATGGCTGATTAATTTTTAAGATTTCAGGTTCAAATGAATAGCTACAGCAGGAATTAGAATATACCCTACTATAACCCAATTGTCACAGTTGGTAAATTTCAAAAATTAAATCTGGATATGAGGATGCTTTAGAAGAACGATTTGCAATAAAATCCTGTTTTAAACTTGGTAAAAATGCAACAAAAATGTATGAAATGGTTCCAACTACTTTTGGACCATCTTGCATGAATCGAGCATCAGTTTTTGAGTAGCATAAGAGATTCAAGGAAGGCAAGGAATCTGTGAGGGATGATGAGAGGTGTGGAAGGAGTAATGAACACCAGAGTTGAGTGATCAAATAAAGAATTTCATGGATAAAGACCGTCGTGTGTCCTTAGAGACAATAAGTGCACAGTTTGATGTCAGTGTGCAAACTGTACACACAATTATTCGTGAGGAACTGAAGATGCAGAAGATTTGTGTGAAGTTTGCCCCAAGGGTGCTCAGAGAAAATTACAGACTATTTGACCAAGATGAGCATCAAGACAATTCCTCCCTATAGTCCAGACCTTGCTCCCTGTAGCTTTTGGTTGTTCCCTAAGCTCAAGAAAAACCTTAGAGGCTGTCGTTATGAGAGAATTGAGAAGATAAAATAGGCTGTGACAAGGGTAATTTACACGCTCACACAAGAGGACTTCCAGGGAGCTTTCCAGAAGTTGTTGGAATGGTACAAATGCATTGCAGTCGAAGGAGATTACTTCGAAAGTGACGAGAGTTTCATGTGTGTACTATCAAGAGAATGACCATACGGAAAAAGTCTGGAAACTTATTGAAGACCCTTGTGCATAAAAGAGTTTGTATTCTATTAATGATTCCATTAATAGCATTTTTTTCTGGGGATTGAGCAGTGTAATTCATTGTAGCATGTCTGAATCCTGAGTGCGGCACAGCGTGAATGAAAATATTATCAGGCATTTATTTTTGGTTCACGTCTCAAAGGTTTCTGACTAATTCGACCCCACATAATTTAAGGAGAGTAGAATGATCTTGGCTTTACTGTAACTCTCACTTCCCTTATTTTGTTCTTTAGGCCACACATTCTAATAGCGATGTTTCTGACAAACAGGGAAGAACTACTATTTTCTGAGTCAGAATCTATTCCATCTAACACATCATTGGCAAGTTTTTCACATTGAAGTTAGTATTTATTTAAGGTGGCTTCATGCCTTGGTCAGAACGATTTTCATAAAAAGTAAAACAAAAAGAAACTGAAAGACATTTTAATTTTTATGATTTTGAAGAAAAAAATCAGGACAAAAAGAAAAGGAATGGAAAAAAAATGATTGTATGAGAAAATGCACTGATAACTTTACATGTCATTCCGGACTGAGGCCATGGAATCGAGTCATCTCTTCAATGAAGAATCCTAATATTAAGCCAAACGAGAAAGAAATAATAAATATTATTACTTTTTTTTTTACTTTACAAATGGTAGCTGTTTACTTAGACAAAAGCCCCATTAACAAAGTTTCTTACTTGACCAAAGCAACACACATAAGTCCATTTACAAAATCTTTTGGCTGAGAGCCCAAAAAAGACCCAACCGGCCAAATGGGCATGCTCGCCTGAACTTCCTCCATGGCTCTCGCAAGATCCAAGTTCTCTCAAATGTTTAACTCATTCTGTACTGCCTCTCTTTCTATTCTCCTTGGATCTCTTCACCCTTGGCTGGTTCTCGCCTTTTGTTGATGGTCATTGTTCAGCCGCCCAGTCGAGACACTCACTAAAGATAAAATCCAACTAGTCTCCAGACATAGTTTCTCTCACAAGACTGATCCCAGCTGGATTCTTCTCTTAAATGAGGCATTTACTTTTTTTTAAACAAAATATATCTTGAGTGGTCCGACTAGCCAGAGATATTTTCAGCTCTCTGCAACCCCACCTCTTCTTCTGACCAAACATCTATCATTGCTACGTTCACCAGTTGCATGAAATAGCAAAACATGTGCTGCACAGCACATGTTTACACGTATATAAGACTATAGCATAGATTTTTTTTTTGAGAGTTACCAGTTAGTAAGGCTCGAAGGCTACTCAAGGACAAGGATTAATGAATGTAAGGTGGTAGTGTAGCAATCGTTAATGATATACATTGGGTAGAATGTGATTATTTATGAGGATAGCTCAACAAAAACTTGTTTACATCAGATTTAAAGGCTACCATGTTGTATTCAATGGGAAGCAGGCCAGTGGAACAGGGTTTCACGGGTGAGCAGTTTAGGGAAAGAAGCTTTGTGCATGGAGTCTGTGTTTAGATTTAGGCACAGATAGAGAGTTGGGGAAATCGTATATAGTGGTTGCAGCTAGTCGAGTGCTTTTTCTGAAAGTTTGGCAAGGGGGGGGCGGACCATAGATTGGAGTTTAGTTGAGCACCTACCATGGCTCACAACAGCTCTTCTATGGGAAAGAAGTTGTAGGAAAGAGAAAAGGGCATCACCTACGAGGTTTCGAAGCCGGTTTTCAACTCTATCAAGGCTTCATAGAGCATTGCAAACTATAATAATTTTGGCTTCCAGGCTGTCTCAAATCTGGAGATGAAACTATTATCTCTAGACTTGAGAAGATCTGCAGACCGAAATTAGTGTTTGAAATATGCTGGAGAAAGTTACATTACTGTCTTGAATATTTTTTCTGTTTGCTAAATACATCGAGATCTTCAGTTGGAAACATGACATATATTTATTTTATACATAATTTGATATTAGATAAAACTGAACATGAGATGTAAAGTTTACAAAATCAAGACAGTTTCTTTGCCCGAAGATGAGATTTTATTTCAAAATAAAATAATTCTTAACGTTACAAATTCGAATTCAAATTTGCACAACGCTTACATCAAGAAAAAAAAAAAAAACCCATCTCTAATTCATTTCACATGAGTCTTCGTTCCTCCTAATAAGATTTGAAAAAAAAAAAAAAAATCGTTGAACGAACTTTACTTTTCTAATGACGCGATGCTACGAGGAATGACAAGAAAAATGAAAAAAAAATTATTTTAACTGTTTCTATGCCTGAAGATGACGTTACATCATCGAAATTTAGTTGATTTTAAATAAATAAATATTAAAAAAATAATTTTAAAATTTATTGCCTTCTAAAACTTATAAATTCAAATACATATCTTCATTATATTTCTCTTTGTCTGTGCCACTTTTTCTCAGAAACAACTGATCTGGCTGAAATTCTGTATGAACATTTGCTATGATAAGATGCAACGAATTAAGTAATATGGTATCTGTTTGATGCACAGTTAACGATAATTATGAATATGTCACCATAATATCACATTTACTCTGGAGGTTTTCTCAGAAACTCGGGCCGATCAAATTCACATATATGCATATATCTATATTATATTTCTCTTAGTCTGTTCCATGTTCTCTCAGAAACAACTGGAGTGATCTACTTGAAATTTTGTATGGACGTTTGTGATGATGTAGCCAAATAAGCGTTATATTCTCCATTCGTTGTACAGTAAGGAATCAATATGAATTAGTATTTAATGGAAAAATGAGAACAAATTTAACCATATTCAACAATCAATTTGGTATAAAGCAGTCATTCTAAGTCAACATTCTACAACTTTTTCCCAGCTTAACAAACTAAAAGGTCTAGCATACATGATATATATATATATATATATATATATATATATATATATATATATATATATGGCCCTGTCGGTGAGGCATTAGAATACGCCGACTGCCCCCCTGCAGAGGGTAAAAGTCCCTCAATGGGGGTCCTAGATATGACCTTAAACTATATCCAGTGGTGAGGCCCCAGCTTGTGGGCTTTGGGGAGTGTGGAGCCACCCTTTAATTACCATTGCTCCCAGGTCCACTCTGACCCGGAGTGGTAGTACCTGTTAGGGTCCCAACTATGGGTTAAATAGAAACCGACGTGAAAACAACAAATATACTCTATTAAAAAAAATTTTCTTCAAAATCTTTGGATTCGGCATTAAATAACCCGAAAAGGATTGATATGCCGTAAAACAACCAACCAACCAACAGAAATATATATATATATTACATTTTCACCCCAAACAAGGCACATTGCCACTTTGGTGTAGGGGGCTACTATCAGGGGCAACAACTACTGGGGTACTATGTTGGGATTTGGGCAGCAAGATGTCGGTTCACGTTACACTTAAACTTCTGCATGTCAGTACAGCTGGGGAAGAAGGGACCTGGAATGGAATTCCAGAGTCTAGCAGTTCTGGGGAAGAAACTACTGGAGTAGAAAGATCTCTTACATCTAGGGATCTCTACTGTGTGGGGGTGGGATTTAGCTGCCTGTCGGGTTTCTTTTGAACCTTGTTTAGGAGCGAGAGACTAGTAGCAGATGCACCAGCCCAAATGTGACATACATGGCGAAATGGTGGCCTTATAGAGGTACAGGATACTTTCAGGTGTTAGTAGTTTTCTAGCACGGTAGAGAGAGCCTACCTTCTTTGCAGCGGCCCTGACAATGCTTTCAATGTAATTGTTCCAACTCATGTTTCCTATGAATGTTAGGCCAAGCAGCTTGAAAGATGTACTCTCAGATAAATAGTCACTGGCCATTGCTATTGGTGGCAGAGAAGGTTTCTTGTAATTATTGAAGGAAACCAGTTTAGTCTTGGCAGTATTGAACGTGACCATCCATTTTTGTCCTCATTCCACTACAGATTGGAGGTCATCCTCTAGTGTTTCTGCCATTTCTTTAGATATGTGTTCATTTGTTTTCCTGTCATGCATGTTATATATATATATATATATATATATATATATATATATATATATATAGATGTTATTTGTTTTTGCGATACGTTTTGCATGAATTCAAGTATTTACAAAAGTGCATTTTTACCTAAATGCGAGTAGGGAATAATTTTCCCTTTAACTAATTTGGTACCCGCAGATGAGGAGCGGCATATATATTGTTTTTAAAATATGATTATCCACTGACACGTGTTTCAACGTTTATGATTCATCAGATTCATCGCTAGATTCAGTCACTCTGATGAATCGTAGATGACGAAACACGTGTCAGTGGATAATTATATTTTAAAAACAATATATATATATATATATGCACACACCTGCTTATATATATTTATTGGTAAGTGTGTACATCCTGAAAACGACTGGATATTAAAATCTTAACATTCCTATAATTCATAGACAGAGACCTCCACCCCTGCAAAAGAACTACAAAGAAATATAAACACATATGGAAATAACACCCCCTCCGGTAGAAAACTTAGTAATTAACCGGAAGTTGAATGTTGTTGGGGAGGGTTTTTTTTTTTTTGTTTGTTTTTTTTCATCTTTTTTTATAGGAACAATAAAAGACATTCTGGGGAAGAAAGGGTTTTATTCAGACACTGTGATGAAAAGAAATGTTATCAAAGATGAAAAAACATTTAAAAAAAAAGGAAAAAAATGGAGAAAATATTTCTCTGTTGACATGGTTCTGTTGCTGCAAAGACAAAAGGAAATGATAAATATCTAATAAGAAGGGAATTGCACGTTTCAGAATACGCTTCCATCCAAATTCACTTTTGTATTCAAGAGGATGTCACTGGAATTGGTAAAGCCAAGAATAAATAAATAAACGACATTTCGATTATTTGAACTATTATTCTCATCATCTTGATTGTTTTCACAACTATTTTTTTTTTACATGAAGTCACAACTTATGAAGGCCTGGAGCCCACTCGAGGATCAGTGTTAATGAGTTTCAGATGGTCGGTGAGAGAAAACCGTAATGATTGATTCCGGTGGAAATTGGTAAGAATTTGATTATTTAAGAGGACAGCTCAACAAATTTTTTTTTTTTTTTTATATATATATAGGCGTCACCACTTATCAAGGCCAAGAGGCCACTCACGGATAAGGGTTAAAGAGTGTACAGTAGTCAAAAGGACAACATAGTAATCGATAGGAATGGAAGTTTGATAAATTTATTAACTTAAGTGTAACGGCTCATCTGAAAGTTGTTCACGTTGAACTTGAAGACAACTATATTATAGACAGCTGGAAAACAGGAAAACGGAAGACAATTCCACAGGCGTGCAGTTCTAAGAAAGAAGCTTTGTTCATGGAATATATGTTTAGGTTTAGGCACAGATAAAGAGTGGGGGGGGGAATTATTGATAGTGTTTACAGCTAGACGAGTGTTTCTTGTGAAAGTTAGGCGAGGGGGGACCATAGATTGAAGCTCAGTCGAACACTTTCCATAAAAATAATGATAAAGCAGAGACAAGCTCGCAACATCTCTTCTGTGAGAAAGAGATTGCAGGAAAGAGGCCACAAAGTCTATTTTGAACTATCAAGGCAGGATAAGTCCTTTCTAGCAGCTCCTGCCCAGATGTGGCAATAGTATTCCATCTTTGGACGTACCTGGCTCTTATATAGCTAGAGAATTGCATCAGCAGTAAGATATCTACTGGATCGATAGAAGGATCCGACCATTTTTCCAGTGGCCTTGGCAACAGATTTGATGTACATATTCCATTTAAAATCAGGAGTAAAGGTCAAGCTCAGAAGCTTGTCAAAACTTGAGGCCTTCCCAAGACGAGAGCCATTCATTTTAATTGATGCCAGATGGGGATCAGAACGTTGATGGTGTAAAGATAGAAGCTTGGTTTTAGATGCATTAAAAGTAACCAGCCACTCCTTTTCCCATTGTACGTGATCAAGATCAGAGGAGAGAGAATCGGAGAGAACTTGGTCGTTTACTGTCTTAGATGTGCTACCATAGATGGTAGTGTCATCAGCAAAAATGTCTACAAATGATGTAAGGATGTGATTTGGAAAATCATTAATGTAGATCAGGAAAAGAGTTGGGCCCAGGATGGACTCCTGAGGGACTCCAGCATTAATACTGTGAGCTTCTGATTTTTGCCCATCAACTACTACTCTTATGAACTTATCAGAGAGAAATGATTTAATCATTGAGAAAACATTTCCAGCTATACCATAGCTGGAGATCTTGTGAAGTAAACCTTTATGCCATACCTTATCAAAGGCCTTTGATATGTCAAGAGCAATTGCCCTAGAAAGGTTGCCTCTGTCGAGAGATTCGCTAATCCTATGAGATATAACTGTAAGCACATCTGCTGTAGATCTAGCAGAACAGAAACCATGTTGTGTGTCACTAAGAAGGTTATTTTTGTTGAGATGGTTGATTACTTCTCTATTTAACACAGATTCCAGCAACTTACTCATGACGCACAGGAGACTTATTGGCCTGTACTGAGAGGGGGATGAATGATCACCTGAATTCTTAAATACAGGGCATACTGATGAGATTTTCCAGGGTGATGGGGAGCAATTCTCCTTAAGACAACGTTTAAACAGTTTTGTAAGTATGGGCGCTAGTTCAGGTTGAAGTTTTTTGAGTACTATAATTGGAATACCCTCAGGGCCGGTTCCTTTACTGGAGTCAAGGTTTTTGATTAGCTTGGCAACATCATGTACAGATATTTGTATATCACATAGCGTGTTTTCTGATACAGGAGGAAATATTGGGAGTTGGCGGCCTTGGTCGCAAAGGGTAGAATTAGCTGCAAAGTTCATGGCAAAGAGTTTGGTTTTGTTTGATGCTGATGTTTACATTGGACTTGAAAATAACCATGTAATAGTTAGCTGCAGTATAGATTCCATGATCGAGCAGTTTTAGGAAAGCAACTTTATTCATGAAATTTGATTTGCTGCCCCCCCCCCTCGGCCTCAACTTTATGTCACTCATCGCTGGGAACGATTCCATTCTGTGGATCCAAATTATTATAAGACACTACTATTTTATGACCGGACAATGCCCCCCCTCCAGTGTTTTTATAAATCTTTTATCTTTTGTCATTGCGATTCATTTAGGTATTTGCTCATAGTGGTTATTAAATCTTGCCGTGTGGATATATTTTTTACATATTACGGACCCTATTGTCACTGTCGATTTAGTTAGTTAGTGTGAATTTTGACAAGTGTCACAGTGAGTGAAGATGGACTGTGGTAAGACTGTGTTGGTGGATGCATTTATGTCCATCTCTTGTTCAGTTTTATTCATTTATTTATATTTTATGGGAACCATGTGTTTCACTTAACAACTGACAAAAGATGGACACCAATGTAGAATAAAGATTCCAATGGGGCATAAAAAGAACAATAAAAACAAGATTTTATTGACACTTCCAAAGAGGAAATCCTTAAGTGTTTTTACTTTCCAAAAAAGAAAAAAAGAAAAGAAAAGAGTAAAAAAGGAGAAGAAGAAAAAGAAAATATTTGAATACAAATTTCTTTTTCTTTTTATCTCAAATGTATCTGAAGAATAATTAAAGAATAAAAAGATAATGTTTCTTTGGATTTCGTTGGCAGCAAAATAAGAAAATACTTTGAAGAAATGTTACTTAAGCCTCCACATCAAGCGATTTAGATGCTATTTGAAAACTGAACTATGAAAGGCCAAAGAAAATAATATTTCAAATTAAAACACGACAGAATAGCTCAAATGATATTTCAAATTTAAGCATGCGAGAACAAACAGAAAATAATATTTAAAACTTGAACGTGATAGACCAAAGAAAATGCTATTTCAAATTAAGGCATGATGGATTAAAAAAAATGATATTTCAAAGAAAATACTATTTTAAACTCAAGTATGACAGAGCAAACGAATATTTTTAAAACCTGAGCATGATAAATCAAAGAAATTGATATTTCAAATTAAAGCATAATAGACTAAAGAAAATGCTGCTTGTTCTCTCATTCTCAAGTAGGACAGAACTCTCTCTCACACACACATATATATATATATATATATATATATATATATATATTTATATATATATTTATATATATATTTATATATATATTTATATACTAGCAAAAGTACCCGTCATTGACTGGGTTCAAAAAACAGCCTACAGAAAATGGACTCTGATTTATGAAAGTATGATAGGTTATAAAAAGCAAGGGTTGTAAAGAGATAGTTTCGAATTTGGGGGTATCAAAACCAAAGCAAAATATGATGGAAGTAAAAATAAAATAAATAAACCCCATAATTTATTATACCATACCTGTTCACACTGAAACACTTATCACAATATTCTGTGGATCTATATAAAAAAACCTTGTTAAACTTTGTGACATATTTCCATTTTATAGAAGTCAGGTGTGAACGAACACCTCATAATTTTATTATACCATATTTCTTCAAACTGAAACATAATTATCAAAGTATACTTATGCAGATAGATATGAGAAGTCGTTATTAAAGTTTGTGCCTATTTCCATTCTATGGAGGCCATGCGCGAATGCAGACCCCACAATTTTATTATACCATCCCTATTTAAGTAAAAACATACTTATCAAAGTATTCTTATGTACATCTATAATCAAAAACACTTGTAAAGGTTTTTTTTAAATTTTTAAATTCTTTATTTCCATACTTTGTGGACCAGGCGCGAACGCAGACCCCACAATTTTAATGAACCATCGTTCTGCCAGATCAAACATACCCATTCCTGTGTCTCAATACATCTTCTATCATTATATGTAATCAGTTTTTTAAAATAGTGAATCATATAGGAGCCTATTCGTGACTAGACACACACACACATTCAGCTTTATATTATATATATATATATATATATATATACACACACACACACACATGTGCGTGCATATACAAGTGGGTCACCCAGCATTTTCTGGTCTTAAAATGGATTAAAATATGATAATTTATGATTTTGCATTATTATAGAGCCAATTCTCTATTGATTATTATGTTGTACCCAATACACTTTTAATCGATTATGCCTGTCACGTTCAATTTTTCAATTTTAACACCTTAGCAACTATTTTTACCGGTTACAAACCAAATCAAATTTATTCTTCAGATCTGGATCCCATACATATTAAGTTTCAAGTTTGTAGATCAAAAATTGATATCGTAGTTTGGTACAAACCTTTCTGTACACACACACACAGACAAGGCTACTTATATATATATATATATATATATATACTAGCAGGCTGCCCAGCCTTGCCCGGTCGTTAAATATGCTTAAATATGATATTTTAATTGATGCAGATATTGTATCTTTATTTTAGACTCAATACTCTACAAGTTATTATATGGTACTCAATATATAGTAGTGATTTCAAAAGTTAATAACTTGAGTGCCATCAGCTATAATTGAAACCGAAATATTTAGCACTTCAGCCTTAGTGGTTACAGTTTAAACTATTGTCAAATGGATAAGAAAACATTAATACTTAATTGATTTTAATGTATACATGTATATTAGCGCGTGTGTACAAGAGCTTTTTATGTTACACCTGCCAAGTTCATTTTTATTTTCAATTTGGACCTTTTAGCAGCTATTTTTACCAGCTAAAAAAACAAACGGAATTTGTTCTACAGTTCCAAATCCCCTCCATATTAATTCTCAATTTTTAGACGAGAAATTGACAAAATATATTAGTAGAGACTGTTCCTCAGACAAGGTAACTAAACAGGCTGCACTCACCTTTCCATTAAAAATCCTAGAAACCATTTTTATTAAGTCCTTGAGACCTTCTATTTGCAAACAAAAAGAAAATTTTTTTTTTTTTTTGGGGGGGGGACTTAATGTGATTTCTTTCCCTGTTTATTTATTTATTTTCTTAATATTTTTTCTCCACCACCATATTCATGACTATTTTTATTATCATAATTTTTTCTCGATTTAACTCTGTTGAGCAGTTAGCCCTTTTTCATTTTTTAGTTTTTTTTAAATCCATCATATTAATTCGTCTTTATTCAACCATTATAAAATTTTGTACTCAAAAAAAAAAAAAAAAAAATATATATATATATATATATATATATATAAATTCCCGAAACAGTGTTTCATGGTAAACAACTGATGATCCCTTAAATTCCATTGGCACTATAGTGAATTCGAGAGAGCAGGTTGATGCAGTGATTGCAGGTTATGAAATGACTTACTGACTAAATAGTTTTCTAACGAATGATAAAAAAATAATTTTTTTGTATAGTTTTAAAGGTTAAAAACTTCCAAGACTATATATGTGTGTGTATGTGTGTGTGTGCTAGAACTTTTTCATCCTAAATGCGATGCAACTATGCACACTGTAGAAAATATACATAAATAGAACTAAGCATACTTGTTAAATGAAACCAATCATCCTTTAAGAAACTAAAAAAAAATAATAAATAATTAATGAGTTACAGTTCGTTTTTCTAAAGACTATGCAAATTAGTTAACTGTTATGAAGTCGCTCACATATCCATGCGTATATTAAGTGTGTTTGAATAATTTTTAAATAAAAATGTAGGCTTTTAATATCAATGTCGGTGTGACAAAATCTCCACTTTATATTATATAGATATAAAAATAGGGTAGATTTTTACTGCTCGTCAGTTGGATTAGAGTATTTTGTAAAGGAGGTACAAATACAGTATTGTACGGAACTGAATTTCGAGAAAATGTGTAATCTAGAACTTTACTTATCTTGTGTATGTGAAAGGGATGAGTTTAGCATAACACTGTGTATGATGGCAATCAAATGTAAGCAAACTATGGAACACGTTTTCAAGTTAATTTCATCTCAGAATAACATTTTCTTTCATAAAAAACAATAAAAAAAAACAAAATGACAACTAATTTTTCCACACGTGCCAAAATGCAAATTAGCATACTAACAATTATTTTGGAGGGATTGAATGTACAAAAATTATTATTTTTACTACAAAATATCTGGTTACTTAACGGTACATAACAGTTGGAATGTAAATAACGAACGAAAAAATGTGCAAATTAATTTATCAAAAGTAAATAAACCAAACTTATATCTTCTATTTAATTTGTTATTGTTTTTTTTTTGTTTTTTTGGGGGGGGGGCAGATCAGTTAATTTATTTATAGTATCAATTACCACAAGTACTAATCAGGTTTTCTTAAGTTTGAAAAATAGCCTTTTGAAAAATTATTTTTCCTCATGAAAAATATTACCTTTTATTATGAAACTGACAAACTTGTGCCTCCTCGACGTAGATACCTTCTTCCTAACCTAACAAGCAGCAAAATCCCACCCTTCACTTTTGAGCTCATTAGATGCCGGAAAGCTTTCTACTCTAACAGTTTCTTCCCTCAGAATGCCAGATTTTGGAACTCCTTCCTTGTTTTCTTCTTCCATGATTACAGCAGTTTAAATGCACTGTAAACAAATGTCTTGTTGCTCGACTCCCTACATAATGCCCCTGGTTTTAAATAGTAGTTCCTTACATCAAAGTGGCAATATTCCTTGTTTACAATGAATAAGAGTAAAAAACAAACAAACAAAATATATTATCGTATTACTCCTTTGCATATTTTTATATAACAACTGGCAGGAAGTAAAATAAACTAATGGTATTTTTTTTTTTTTACTTTAACTGCAACTCAGCATTCACCATTAAATTGACGACTTTTATTGGTTTTCGGGTATACTGAAAACAAATATTACATTTAAATTTGGGGCAAACAAGTAGTTTTCTGGATATTAAGACCTTTATTATCCAATGTAATTCCTTACATTTTCATTGGCGGCCATGTTTTCCCCAATTGAACAAGTACTAATGTGCATGTGTGTTACAAAACACCTTTCCTCCCCATGGCGACCGCCACTAACATTCATTACGTAATGCATTGGAAAAAATGTCTTAATATCCAGAAAACTAATTGTCTGCCATAAATTTGAATGTGGTATTCGTTTTCAGCATACCCAAAGACATATAAAAGTCGTCATTTTAAAAGTGAGTATTGAGCTGGTGTTAAAGTAAAACTTTACCGAACTAATTAAAGAGGTTAACGTAGTCAGGTGATTGGTGGAATCCTTCTCCTCCTACTTTATTATAGACCTTTCAACAGTCGGATATACGACTATAGTACCCGACCGAATATATTTGTTTATTATTGGAAGGAGGGTTTCGGCGTTGCGATTTGGTTCAGTCACCAAAAAAAAAAAACAACCCCTCCTTGTCGGTGATGTAAATAAAAAAATGAAAAATTGATTTAGCATTTCAACATTTGAACAACACTCGGCTGAAACCGATGATTGCCGGTCTTGCCCGATCTATGCTTGACAGGAATTCCCGAGAATCCGGGTCAAATTATGCAAGTCTGAAGGTTCAATTCTTAGTGTGGGCGTCCAAAAAAATACAATTGCTAATTACTTCAGACCTCTCTCCAGTCATGGCTGATGGAATAAGAGCATGCTACCCCTGTGAAGTAAATAAAGGGTTCTGTTTGAAATTTCGTCCACATTCCCAAGTTCAACAAGATACACTTGAAGAAGCTCGGAAATTAAATTGACTGAAACGTTGTGAAAATCACACTCGAGATGAGAACAGTAGTCCGATAAATCCAAATAATACTTTTAATATATTTTTGTTTCATTACATTTTATATTTATATTTGTATTGTGTTCTTACTAACATCAGCATAGCTGTCAACTATGCCATGAGTTCAGAAGGCCCCATGACATAATGGGCATTATTGCAAATTACTTAGGACTTCTACCCAGTCATGGCTGATGGAACAAGAGCATATTATCCCGTGGATTAAATAAAGGGTTCCGTTCGAAATTCCGTGCAGATTCCCCGAGTTCAATAGAAAAATTCCAGATTTTGGCAAGATACACCTGAAGAATATATGTATCTTTTGTTCTATTATACGGTTGTGAGTGCTAGACAATCACCAACTGAATGAGGAAGAGACTAGAGGTAACTAAAATTTGGTTTCTGGGGAGAATTTGGAAGATATCCTGGACAGAATGGAAAACAAACCAAAAGGTATTAGAAAAGTTTTTTTATAATAAGAACAGCACGAAAAAGACAAATGAGCCATGTCTTCAGAAAAAAGTGGAATAGAACACATTAGTTTGATGGGAAAGATTGTGGGTGACAGCAAGAAATATACGTTGACAGCCTGACTACCTGGGCTACATCAAAACTGATGAGCAACAATGAATTCATGAATGCCTCGAGGGAAAGAGATAAATGTATCAGGCAGGACACCACTATGATGATGATGATGATGATGATGACGACGACGAGGACGACACTTTCTGGTCAGAGGTTACACCTGAAGAAGGTCGGAGGTTACATCGACAGAAACATTGTGAAAAAACATTCAAAATAGGAACGGTAGTCCAAAAAAAAATCAAAATAATATGAATACTCAATCGTTATCTCAAAAATTCAGAAACCAAATTGCCACCATTTGTCTAATGGGGTAGCCACCCAAGAGAAAAATTGTAAACAAAAGTTAATGAAATCTTAAAAAGGAAATGAGTAATCTTTACAGACAGCAACCAGCGCCAAGTGGCAGCATAAGAAGTGTCGATGATGGATGTCTTTCTCTACAAGAGACGATGCCACCATAAGTAAACGGATTCTTTAAGGCGCTAGAAAAAGAAACTTTGCTTTGATTTTTTCATCTCCATTGTCACTACTATCAGTGGTTTGCATTTTTATCCCCCAGTTGCATGGAGCGCCATTTTAAACAACACTTCGCGACAGATGATAACAATTAACGGAGAGGGCGGGAAATTTAACTTCTTCAGATATGAGAGAAGGAAAGAGAAGTATTTGGTCGGGGAAGGGAGGGCAGTAAGTTTAAGATTATGAAAACTCCTAAGAATATAAATGAAGAGGAGGGGGTATAAGATGAAAACAGGAAAGAAGAGAAAACAAAAAGGTAAAAAAAGAAAAATGAAGAAGAAAAAGGACGGGAAAAAAGAGTCAGAAAAAAAGTAAGAAAGAAAAAAGGAAACGAAGAGAAAAGGGAGAAAAAGGAAACTGAAGGCAAGAAAAGGAAGAAAAGAACGGAAAAGAAAAGGAAAAGAAAAGAAAAAAAACAACGTATAAGGAAAGAGAAAGGAAAAAGAAGAAAGAAAAAGAGAAAAAGAAAACTAAAAAAGGAAAGAAGAAGTGTTTGGTTTGGTACGGCATATCAACCCTTTTTAGATTATTTAATGCTGAATCCAGTTACTTTGTTAAAAGCTGTTTTTTTTTTAATTCAAATATTTAATATTCTATTTATATTAATTGATTATTGATTTGGGGTGTAAATTTTCGAAATTGCTAACTTCTATTTAACTCATAGATGGTATCCTGACAGGTACTACCACTTCGACCCGGGAATAATGACACTAAGAGATGTTTTCACATTTCCCAAACTGAGACATCATCACTTCATAGAGTTTTATGGTGTACCAAGAATGGTTCATTTTATACGGTTGTTGTGTAGAATATGTACAAAAGAGATAGAAAAGGCTGAAAAAGATAAATTTTGGAATCAAATTTTGATAGAAAACAACCCTAAACTCATTTCCCCTTTTGATGGGTTTGCGAAAGGGGTAGTACTTCATAATTAATGTTGAAACACATCTGTTCGTGACTAACATTCAGTGTGTGTGTGTGTGTGTGTGTGTGTGTGTGTGAGAGAGAGAGAGAGAGAGAGAAAGAGAGAGAGAGAGAGAGAGAGAGGGAATTCACCTTCCTTCTGCACCTGTTTCTGACTTCCTGTGGCATTGTTGGCAACGGTAAGGAAGCAAAGGAAGTTATAACTGTGATTGACTAGAATCCTCATAGCTTTTCTCGTTGTCATCATAGTTGTAAAACGAAAACTACAAAATCTTTTGGGATGTTGTCACTCAGACTCAAGAGAATGTCATCTGTTGTTGTCACTGAACAATCTCTGATGATAACCTGCGCAAGAACTCCTACTGAGTTCAATAACAAAAAAAATAAATAAATAAAAATAAAATAATAATAATAATATGGTAGATGGAACCACCTAATGTACACGAATGACCTGAAACTGTTTGCAAAAACAAAAGACAGAACTAATAATCACAGTCAGAATCTTTAGTCAGGATATCTGAATGCAATTCAGTATTGGAAACGTGCACCGCTGATCATGTGGAGGGGAAAACTGGAAGCAACAAAAGGTATGGTACTACCCAATCAAACAGAGATGAGGGCATGAGGTGAACATGATAGCTACAAATACTTGAGAGTGCTGGAAGCAGACGCCATGAAAGCAACAGAGATGAAAAATAAAATTAGAAAGAGAATACCTCAGAAAAACAAGAAAACTCCTTGAAACTAAACTATATAGTAGAAACCTAATTAAAGGAATAAACACATGGGCAGTGTCACTAATAAGATACTCTGGACTGCTTATAAGTGGAACCAAAGAAGAATTGAGGAATCTCGACCAGAAGACCAGGAAACTCATGACAATACACAATGCACTATACCCAAAGGATGATACTGACCGCCTCTACATGAAAAGGAAATTCAGAGGAAGAGGAAGATTTGTATAGAAGACGGTGTAAATAACACAAAAACAGAATTAGAAAAATAATAATGCAGAGCACTGAAAGAATAGTTACTGCACCAAGAGACATGGAAGAAACAAACTAAATAGAAAAAAAGATGAAGAAAGAAAAATGGGAAGAGAAACAGTTACACAGACGATTTATAAGGATGATAAAAGATGAGACTAATGAAAACACCTGAAAACTACTACAAAAAGGAAATCTAAACAGGGAAACTGAATCACTAATAACAGTTGCACAAAATAATGTGATTAGAACCAATCACATCAAAGCAATAATCAGTAAGACACAAGATAACAGTAAATGCAGACTCTGTGGACAAAGAGACAAAACAATAAACCACATAAGTGAATGTAGCAAACAAGCCCAAAAAGAATATAAAAATAGACACGATCAAGTGGGAAATGTAGTTCACTGGCAATTATGCAAACAATTAGATCTTGAAAACACAGACAAATGGTACAAACACAAACCGGCGGCATTACTAAGAAAATGAAAGTCACAAAAATCATGGACATATAAACTAGAGACAAGCAAGAAGACAGGATGTCCTAATAGTTAGCAAGAAGAAAATGTCCTGCCAGATAGTAGATTTTGCCGATCCAGCAGACCACAGAGTAAGGATCAAGAAGACAGAGAAGCAGAGCAAATACACAAAACTGGCCAGAGAGCTCAAAGGAATCTGGAAAATGAAGAAAGTAGTAGTAGGAGCCACTAATAGTAGGAACACTAGGAATAATGTTGAAAAAAAGAATCAAATGGGATGACTGAGAAGAGACAACGGATAACAACAATGAAAAATGCAGAAACCCTTGAATGTGGAGACTAACACAACATGAGCTGCAGAAACGGCTAAAGATGTAAAACATAAAGGAACATCACAAGGAATCATGAAAACTGAAACCGTACAATTGTAAGGTACTCCCCATACGCTCCTGCCTTCCCTCCTTTTTCTGTGTGTATGTCACCATAAACTGGTACCATACCAAATAAGTGAGAAGGGTCAAGGAGGATGGAAAAACCAAGGAGAGAAAGCACTAACCAGAACTCAACTGGATGAGTGCAAAGAAGACTGGGACCTTGGGGAGGCTTATTGCCATGCAAACTTCAGTGAAGACGAATGGTCGCTGCCAATGAGAACTCAATGGTAAGTGGCTGTTGCGATAACACAAATTCTTTGCCCAGGTTATAAAAAGAAGTGGAGAGTACTGGAAATCAGGGGAGACTTGTTGTCATTCAAACTTCAGAGAACAATACAAGTTAAAGAGAAATCTTTGATGATGGCTTGCGTGACTTCCTTAGTGAGTAGATAATAATAATAATAATTATAATTATAATGAAGAAGAAGAAGAAGACCCGCAATTTCCACAAAGTTACTCGGGTGTGCCCGGCAGATGACGGTAATAACCGGTAAACGGTCGGGAGACCTTATTACAAAAAACACAAATTGTTACAACTCCCTTCCCCATATTAGGAATGGTGATAACCCCTGAAATTCATTAAGCAATACATTGGAAAAATGTTTTAATATTCAGAAAACTACTTGTCAACTCTTTCCGGTTCTTCCCGTCATCTGCCAGGCACAACCAAGTAACTTTGTGGAAATTGTGGGTTGATAAAATGCAGAAGTAGCAATAATAAGAATAATCTGAAAAGGTCCAGATGATCTTGAGAAACGGTTGAACTCCCTGAGAATCAAGTACAACATCACCATACTCCAAAAGTCAGTTCTGTTTGGCACAGCAAATATCCTACACCAAGTGCTTTCCATCTAATTCACTCTTTGACTATGCTCACTAGCTTTGGTGTAAAAGCCCGCTCCTAAGTGAAAAATTATTAGTGTAAAACATCACAACACTGTGAAGTTAACAAACGTAGTAGTAGTAGTAGTAGTAGTAGTAGTAGTAGTAGTAGTAATAATAATAATAAAGGAGAGGACTAGTTTGTATAGAAGATTGTGTGCATGACAAAAAAACAGAATTTGAAAAATACATAACACAAAATACGGAAAGGATAATCATCGCAGCGAGAAAATCAACAAAACAGAAAACAGAGACATAAAGGATAAGACGAGAAAAGAAAAATAGGAAGAAAAACAACTACACGGAAGATTCATAAGGATGACAAAAGATGAGAATAATAAAAACACTTGGACATGGATGCAAAAAGGACACATAAGCTGAAAAACTGAATCCCTAATAACTGCAGCACAAGACAACTTGATAAGAACCAACCACATCAAAGCAAAGATCGATAAAGCACAAGAAAACAGTAAATGCAGACTCTGTGGACAAAGAGACGAAACGATAAACCATATAGTAAGCAAATACAGCAAACTGGCCCAAAAGCAATACAAGAACAGACACAACCAAGTAGGAAGAGCAGTACACTGTGAATTATGCAAACAACTGCATCTCGAACGCACAGACAAGTGGTATAAACATAAGCTGGCAACAGTACTTGAAAACACTTCTTCCCATGTTTTTGTTCCTTTGTGAACTACACTTACTACTTTTTTTACAGCTATTGACCAAAGAACGCATCCATTCTTTCAACCATCAAAGTGTCCTGATCTATGCACATCTATCAAGACTTCTAATCATCAGGACTAAGCCTTTCTTTACATTACGCATCCATTGTATCATTCTCGTTTTATTTCTCTCCAAGCCACGCATGTCTTAAACCCTCACAACATTCACTCATTTTCCGTAATTTATTTACATTATGCAATATTCTTTTCACATTTAAACATTTATGTACATGTACAGTGTGCACGGTAACAATCAAGATAATAAGATGACAAACAACATTCTCAGAATTGTTTGCAGTTTAAAGATATTCAACATATTTGGTCGGTTGTTTTATTTTATACGGCACATCAATCTTTTTGGATCATTTAATACCAAATCCAGTAATTTTGGAAGTTTTTATGCATCAAGTTCTTTATATCTTCAAATATTTATTCATTTTGTTTGTGTTGGTTGCTTTGTTTTACGTTATCTCAATTTTTTTTGTCATTTAATGCTGAATCTAATAATTTTTAGAACTGCTTCCATAAGTTCAAATATTTATTCATAGTGTTTAGTTTAATTGTTTTATAGAGAGAAATTATTGTTTTTGTTTCTAACTTTGCAGAACATGACTGAGTTTTGCAAAGGGGAAAAAAACAGTAGCATCACTGTTTGGTGCATTTTAGGTCAGGAAACCAGTATCTTCAGACAGCCTTATCTAGTAGCACTAAACTTGACATACCCAAACAATGCTGGGTAAATCATCTACTTTAAATTGTAATAAAAAGCTCTTTCTCCATTTACATTGATCAGTGATTTTCAAATACTAAAAACTATCTTTTCTCCATTCCATGTCAAAGTTTTGCAATATATCTATATCGACCATATTTAGGTAAACTTCCGGTTCTTCTGCTCAAGTAATTCCTCGGCGATTGGTCAGCCTTCAACAGATTATCTTAATTGTTCATCTGCCATCTGCCTCCACTGAAAATTGTTTGAACATTCTGAAAACTTCCCATTCTTCATAGGATATCAAAGTCTTGAAATCTATGTATGTATGACTATAAGAGATCGTCTGCATGTAGTACTTTTTTTCTTTTATTTGAAACTGTTTAAAGACTTATAACAGTCCCTTACTAATTATATAATATTTTCACTTTCCTTTTTACTTCCTCTAATAACGTTCTCAGCATCTGCTTTTCCATAAACTGATTGAAATCATTTGGACATATACCCTTATAGTGCTGTGTAGCGGTGTGTGTGTATATATATATATATATATATATATATAATATAAAGCTGAATGTCTGTGTGTGTCTGGTCACAAATAGACTCCTATATGGTTGACTATTTTAAAAAACTGGTTACATATAATGATAGAAGATGTATCGAGACACAGAAATGGGTATGTTTGATCTGGCAGAACAGTGGTTCATTAATTGTGGGGTCTGCGTTCACGCCTGGTCCACAAAGTATGGAAATAAAAAATTTAAAAATTAAAAAAAAAACCTTTACAAGTGTTTTTGATATAGATGTACATAATACTTTGATAAGTATGTTTTTACTTAAATAGGGATGGTATAATAAAATTGTGGGGTCTGCGTTCGCGCCTGGCCTCCATAGAATGGAAATAGGCACAAACTTTAATAACGACTTTTTATATCTATCTGCGTAAGTATACTTTGATAATTATGTTTCACTTTGAAGAAATATGGTATAATAAAATTATGGGGTGTTCGTTCACACCTGACCTCTATAGAATCGAAATATGTCACAAAGTTTAACAAGTTTTTTTTATATAGATTCACAGAATATTGTGATAAGTGTTTCAGTGTGAACAGGTATGGTATGATAAATTATGGGGTTTATCTATTTTATTTTTACTTTCATCATATTTTGCTTTGGTTTTAATACCCCTAAATTCAAAGCTACCTCTTTACGACCCTTCATTTTCATAATGTATCATACTTTCATAAATCAGAGTCCATTTTCTGTAGGCTGTTTTTAAACCCAGTCAACGACGGGTACTTTTGCTAGTATATATATATATATATATATATATATATATATATATATATATATATATATATATGTATATTTTTTTTACACAGTGATCACCACTTATCAAGGCCCGGAAGCCACTCAAGGATAAGGGTTATTGCAAGTACATTACGTTAGTGTGGAGATTTGATGAAGTGTTTACTTAAGGGGGCGGTTCATTAGGAATTTGTTAACATTAGACTTGAAGACATCCAAATTGTAGTCCGGAGGGAAGCAGGCAGACGGAACAGAGTTCCACAGGCGTGCAGTTCTAAGAAAGAAGCCCTGTTCATGGAATCCGCGTTTTGTATTTAGGCACAGATATAGAGTGGGGGAAATATTTCACAGTGGATTCAGCTAGACGGGTGTTTTTCGTGAAAGATTGGCGAGGGGGGACAAGAGATTGGAGTTCAGACGAGCACCTGCCATGGAAATAACGATAAAACAAGGATAGGCTCGCAACGTCTCTTCTGTGGGAGAGAGGTTGCAGGGTAGAGAAAAGGGCATCCCCCACTATGCCACGAAGTATATTTTGTACTCTGTCAAGGCAGGATAGGCTGTTTTTAGCAGCTCCTGCCCAGATATGGCAACAGTATTACATCCTTATTCCATATATATATATATAGTGCCCCCCCTGCAAAAGTTTACAATACACATTTGAAACTGTCAGTTTTTCTATTTCTAGCTTCCAAATGGTAATGAAACTTAGAAAATGTATTGAAACTAAGATAGGAACAGTGGGAAAAATAAAAAAAAATAACAAATTAACACATCATAAAGAGAAAACTCAATAATTAGCACCATAAAAGTTTACAACACATATCAAATTCATTAGATTTCTCAATAATTTCAAAACGGTTTATCATAATCTTAGACTTAGGGAAGATGCTTTGAATTTTAAGTGGTAATACTTTTGACTAGGTTAAAATAATTTGGTGTATTATTTTAGTTAATCAGACTACTTTTTCATCTTCAATGTTATTCCCACAAATTATAGAAAACTAGCATGGGCGCCCGGCGTTGCCCGGGTGTTTGGATGTGTATGTTGAGCAAAAAAAAAAAAAAGTGGTAGTAGGAAGGCAGGCTCGAACCCGTACCGCAAAGGAGGAAAAGAACAGGGTAAAACCTAACGTCTATGCTGTTACGACCACCGCCAAACCAGAAGCGCCGTTTGTTTAAATTAAAGATAGACAATCTAAAGGAGAGGATAACTTTCAAAAATATCGGCGAAAAAAGTGACCCCCCCCCTGTAGAAAAGTGCCTAGTTGAAGGGGAAGATATTAATGTTTTTAGCCAATTTTTCGATATTTTTCGTATGAAAGATCGATTTTAAAACGATACTGATTTTGGTAAAATCCGTCGCCTCTATTGAAAGTTTAAGGCAGACATGCAAACAGACATACATACATACATTTATATATTGGTAACTAAAAATTTTCGACCCAAACTGATGAAAAAGCTTGCCCTATCTCTGAATACCCTTTATGTAAAATTTCAAATATTTACACCAGAAATTGTCTGAGTAAGTTGGAAGAGACCGCAGAGGTCAATTTTTTTAAAACTTTGACCCCTATTATGACCTCTTAACATTTATTGTTTTGGGCTAAAATCAAGTTATTAAGTTAGATCCATGTTCAAGGAACCTATATCTAAAATTTCAAGTGCGTAGGCCCAAAATTGTCGGAGGAGTTTGGTAGAGTTCTCAAAGGTCAAATCGTTGAACTTTGACCCCTTAATCGCAAAATTTCTGGCCAAAAACCGATCACATCGATTTTTCCAAATCTCAGTAACCTATATATTAAATTCCGAGTCTGTAGACTAAAAATTGACAGAGTTATTGCATAGGGAAATGTACACAGACACACAGATACACAGATGCGTTCACTTTTATAGATATATAGATGGTTTGAACACAACAACAGTTATATTACTTGTATTGAGCAGACTATTGTTCTCACTTATGGTTTCATATCTGTAAAAAATTGGTCAACAAAGGGGGGAAAACTCTAATAAAGATCGACAGGGGATTATTTCCATTTCGTCACCGAAATTTTAAGGGTGTACAATTTTCGTTTTTTTCTACAATTAGGGGCTTCCAAACCTCTGATGATCTTTATTAGAGTTGCCTTCACTTTGTCAAACAATTTTTCACACATGCTATAGCCATAAAACAACTACTTTTCTCTTTTCTTTTCCAAACAAGAATGAACATGCCTGAGGATGGTCGAAGGCTAAACCAATTGAAACGTTGCACAAATAACACTCAAGATGAGAACAGTAGTCCGATTAATACAAATAATATAAACAAATGCAATTCTCTCTCCCACAGAAGGGACGTTGCAAGCCTGTCCTTGTTTTATCTTTATTTACATGGGAAGTGCTCGTCTGAGCTCCAATCTCTGATCTCCCCCCCCCTCGTCAATCTTTCACGAGAAACACCCATCTAGCTGAAACCACTGTCGGTAATTTTCCCAACTCTTTATCTGTGCCTAAATCAAAACGTAGATTCCATGAACAAAGCTTCTTTCTTAGAAGTGCACTCCTGTGGAACTCTCTTCCGTTTGCCTGTTTCCCACCTGACTACAACTTGGATGTCTTCAAGTCCAACATAAACAAATTCCTGATAAACCACCCCTTAAATAAGACACTTTATCAGATCTCCATTACTAATGATTACTACAATATTGTCCCATTGATTTCTGTACACGCAATAACCCTTATCCCCGAGTGGCCTCTGGGCCTTGATAAGTGGTGACTTCCATGTAAAAAAAAACAAACAAAAAAAACAATCAGCCCTCAAATAAAAATTCAGAACAATAACATTTGTTTACATATAGATAAACTTAATATTTCACTTATAAACCGTAACACATAAGTAGCACGTTTTTCTTTTTTGCTTTCATGACAGAAATTTGTTGACACCGGATTTAAAGACAATCAAGTTGTAATCAACAGGGAAGTAGTCCTGCAGCAGCGTGTTAAACAAGTAGGAAGCCCTTTTCAAGAAGTTCAATCTCATACCAGACACATAGAAGGAGAAAAGAAGATCTTTTTTTCTTTTACATCGCAAGGTAAGTTCTTCCTGTGAATGTTTTACAAGGAGGAACAAAAGACTGGAGCTCAGTCAAGCACCTTTTATGAAAATAATGATAGAGTAGAGAGATACTAGCATCTCTTCTGTGAGAAAGCTGTAAGGTGTTGTGGAGACCTACCTATGAATGAACTCCTTCACACCTAATGAATACTGCTACCAACACGTAACAAGACAGTAGTGAACACAGAATACATGATTGAGTGAGAGCGAGTGTAGGAGAAGATGGAGTATTATATTAGCATGCCGGGGCAATGCCGAAGATGTACTGATCAACAATTATTATGACCCTTATAATGTTTGTAAAAATAGAATGTCAGAAAAAGGTGTTATCATAGTGAAATAAATAATTACAGATAAAATTATTTATGTTAAAATGTTTTAATAGAAAGGAACGTTAGTTTTCATAACTGGCACAAACAAAAATATTAACTCGATGTTAATTTAATAGATGGAATTTAAGCTTGTGATAATATAAAAAAGATACATGACAAAAACTCAGCAAGGATCTTTAGGCTACGTGTAGTGATGACGTAATGGGCAAGATAGATTTTGAGATGTAGAGTTTTAGTTACGAGGGAGATCAGTACAATACGTAATGGGTTCGCAGATAGACAAGGTTTTTGGACAAGACGCCCATGAAAATCATAAGGGAGCGACGGAGAAAAACGTAATTTTATACAAAGCGTGCCAACCCTGAAAAGGGAGCCAGCATAAAATAAATGATTATATTAAAATATAATTCACGCCTGAGTGCTTTAACTTTAAGAGAAAAGCACCAATTTCAGGACGCATGGAAAGCAGATTTCCTCAATGCTCTTCTGGCTATTTGTCAAGACATAGAAGGTATCCAAACCATTCCTATAATCTGCATTTCAATAGAAGGAGCTCGCTCACATCTTTGAAAACATTATTCCAAAATTTTAGATAACCAAATAATACTATAAAATAAAACATTATTCCGTAAGGTTAATCTGAAAATTTTAGAAAACCAAATATTATAAAATGTTATATTTTATTAAATGATTAAAATCATTTTTTTCTAAGACTTTTTCAAAGCAAACTGTTTTTTTTTATTCTCTTCATTTTCATATTAATTATTTTATAACATTATTTGGTTTTCTAAAGTTTTTAAAATAACAATAAAAAATAATGCTTTCAAAGATGTGATAAAATTTCATCTATTAAAAATCTGCGATAACCCCAGAAGCACACACATTGAATTCAGACATGCAACAACTGTCAATAACATCGGACGTATCCTTTTATCTTTCCAGGAGAGGCTGACCTCTCAAGATTAATACCACCATCAAAATGAAAAGAAAAAAGTAGTCTAATACCGAAAGTCTCAGAAAATTAAATGATTTTAATTATTTGATAAAATATTTAATAACATTATTTAGTTTTCTAAAGTTTTCCCATTAACCTTAAGAAATAATGTTTCCAAGGATGTGATCAAACTCCTATTTAAAATTCGTGTCCACCATGCAAACACACACATTGATTTCAGACTTATAATAAGTAAAACTGGATGCATCCTTTTCTCTCTCCATGAGGGGCTGATCCCTTAAGATTAATACCACCAACAAAATTGAAAGAAACTATAACAAAAACAACAAAAAGATTATATTCATTCTTTTTTGCGGACTGTTATCCTCATCTTCATAGTTTTTGTTGTTTCACCACGTTTCGACCGACTTATCCTCGGGCCTTCTTCAGGTGATTAATACCCAAAGCAGGCCCGTGGTCAAAACGAGGTGAAACAACAGCAACTATGGAAGGCAGTAATTACTGGGGATACAGTTCCAAGGCTCAGCATTCCTACCCCATCGCAGTTAATCACCTGAAGAAGGCCAGAGGATAAGTTAGCCGAAATTTGCTGAAACAACAACAACTATGAAGATGAGGAGGATAACAGTCCATAAAATAGAATGAATACACAAATTACTCATCTCAAAAGATTCCAATAAAAGTCATATATAAACAGATTATAATCATTTAATAGAATATTTTATAACATTCTTTGGTTTTCTAAAATGTTAAAATTAATCTGCATTTGATTTTGGTTGGTTGGTTGGTTGTTTTTGTTTTACAGCATATCAAACCTTTTCAGGTTATTTAATGCCGAATCCAAAGATTTTGAAGAAAATTTTTTTAGTAGAATATATTTGTTGTTTTCAAGTCGGTTTCTATTTAACTCATAGTTGGGACCCTAACAGGTACTACCACAGAGTGGATCTGGGAGCAATGGCAATTAAAGGGTGGTTCCACACTCCCCAAAGCCCACAAGCTGGGGCCTCACCACTGGATATAGTTTAAGGACCGCATTTGATTTTGGTACTCTATGGGTCTTAATAGGTTTCCTCATATTACTTGATTTGATTGGACCATTGCATACCCAACATTTTCTGTAGATGTTTTATTGTTAGCTTTAGTGATTATACTTCACAATTATAGAGGAAAATAATCTCGACATAAAGCATCAAATATTCGAATTCTTTGTTTCTTGACTGTTTTGCTTTAGTACATCTTCCCCAGTTTGTTTTTATAAAATGAAAGAAAAAATAAGCCATACCTTCTGGCCGATACATCAGTATTTCAGTACATCTGCTATAGAATCATCCCACAAGTGCCCTACATGCGGGAGATACTTCAGAGCTCAGATCCGACTGACAATCAAAACCCACAAAACAACTGTGTGATTGCCGTCATCTTCAAAAGTGATGGACGAACATCATCGTTTCAGTATCTTGTAAACTTTCAATGATTTTCGATTTCTTCTAGATGTCACCAATAGAGACTTTATAGAAATAACCACCTGTATACTTCATATCTCTCATTGATTCATATTATTAGTAGTAAAAATGAACATTATACCAAGCTCGAATGTTCTTGTATCAGATTTTTATAAAAACTAACAGGTTCTTGTTCAGAATTCCCTCTATATTAACAAAGTAAAATAAGGAAAAATCTGTATGATGTACATGATGAAATGGAAATATCATATTCCAAAATTCTCGTAAATTCCTCAAGTAGTTTATTTTTGAATAAGGATTATTCCATACTATTCATTATCATTTACATGTCAACTTACATATAAAACTCGGCAAACTTTCACAAAAAACACTCATCTAGCTGACACTACTATCAATAATTTCTCCTCTTCTTTATTCGTGCCTAAATCTAAACGTGGATTCCATGAACAAAGCTTTTTCCTAGAACTGCCCACCTGTTGAACTCTGTTCTGCTGGCCTGCTTTACAGCTTACTACAATATGGCCATCTTAAAGTCCAACATAAACAAGTTCTTGTGGAACTGTCTCCTTAAATAATCAAATTATACCAATTTCTACCACTAATAATTACTATGATATTATTCCAATGACTACCATATATTCATTAACTCTTATCCTCGAGTGGCCTCCAGGCACTGATAAGTAGTGACTCCTTTGTAAAAAAAAAATAAATAAAAGAAAGCAACAACTTCTCCAGCTATGATTAAACTAGCAAGTTGTGTTCTATTAATCACATACAACATAACTTCAGAGAAAGATTAAGATGCCATAAACAGATACCCCCTCCCCGAAACATTTATGCCAATCTGTAAAGAAGGGAGGAGTAATCTACAAAAATCTAACCCTAAGGAGGCGTTAGTTCAATGATTTTGTGGATTTGGGTTTTGAATAGGTGATATGTGATTTTTCAATCCTCTCATAATATTTTTCATCATTTAAACGTCAACCTACAATCTCAAACAACGGTTGATATGCCACAAAATAGACAAAACTGAATCATTTTGGACCTATCTGTAAGGGGTGAGTGGAAGGGTAATCTATTAAAAAAAACAAAAACAATAACAGTCAAAAGTTGAAATACGAACAACAGGGAGGATTTAAATAAAAGCCATTTCAATTGTGGAGGAACAGTGACCGAGTTTTTGGGGTATTGCACTGACCTTGTACACCCCCTCAATTCCTTAAACGTTCAGAGACAATTTTAGAAGCATTCAGAGCTATAAATAAATAAGTAAATAAATAAAAAGACAGATACACACGGAGACACACCAAAAGTAATGACATTCATAACAGATGTGGAAAATGAAAAAAAAATAAAATAAAATAAAACGACAAACAACTAGACCAATGGATTCCTCATAAAAGCCTTTTAATATGTTGAGTGGCAATGAAAAGAAATCTTTGGATTTTCTGTACCACCCCCTCAACAGCCGAGCCGACAGACACATTACAGACCACTTAACTATCGTTAGTCTTTGAGTATCTCATCATACATCAAAACAGCCTTAGTATTTACCATTATCCCATGGTGATGATTAGGGCTGTGACAACAGCATATTCTTTACATTCTTTTTACTCTCGAGTATATATCCGACACAGTTAGACTCAGCTAATCAACCGAGAACCACATCCGTCTATATAGAAACATATAAGATATTAATGGATATATACTCAAGAGTCAAAACAATGAAAAGAATACGCTGTTGTCAGAGTCCTAATGATGATACATGACATAATTACGTTGGCACTCTGGTTCCTGTTGACTCACCGAAGTTAAGCAATGTTGAGTGTAGTCAGTACTAAATAGGTGGTCATTTGAGAATACCAGGTGCTGTATGTAGAAGGGCTCTTCACATAACACAACATTGTTTCTTGGATTTCTGCTTTCCATTTAGCTGAAGCTATACCGGTTTAATGAAAGATATAGTTGGAGATTGTGCAACTAGACTCCCAGTGTTGACATCCTTACAGGCAGTATCCACTGTCTCCCAAGATTGAATGGAGCCCTATAATATAACTGTGATATATAAATTAAGGTATCATATATCCGTTAAGCACCACTGACTAGAAGAGAATTTAAAAAATTGTCCGTTTAATATTTTGGACGTTAAAGAAAACAAAAGAAAAAGAAAAGGAAAAAAAAAGAAAAGGAGAAATTGTATTTACTTAAAAATTTTCTTATATATTTGAACTATTTATTGCGTCACCTATAAAAAATATGTTTTTATAAAACTATTAATTGTAAATTTTTTCTGGTTTTAAATGGAATTATTTTTTATCCTAATTCAATTTCTAAATAATCTAAGGGAGATAACTTTGTAAAGGCATAAATGCTAATTTGAATTGATAATAATTATTTTTATTATTATTTTATACAAACTTTATTCTTATCAGAGAGGCGGTAGCACTCTCTATATAGGGATGGCCCGTACACGCCTATATACGCCTACAAAACATAACTATCCAAATCTCAACTAAAATCAACTTATAAGTTTCAAAAAGCACATATTCTTACAGAGAAGTGTCTTACGAATCTAGCGAGTGTCAGAACGTCGGTTAAAATGCCAAAAGAGAGCAAAAAAAAGGGTACAAAAATGGCCAATTGTTCTTCTTTCTTCTTTCTTCTTCTTTCTTCTTTCTTTTGAGACGATGTATCTTGGTGTACGAACGGTCTCTGACAACAGTTCAAGCAGCAATTAACTGCTCTTTACACGGAAAAGTGCAGTGACCCATCGCTTTTTAGCTAACTCCATAATTAAATAAGATTACGTGTAATAACAAGTTTTAAACACTATATACCCAATGTAGACAGACCACTTTGAACACAGAACTTCTCTCAAAAGGGACAGCTCCAAATAATACACCGGATGTTCACAGACGTTCCAGTTTGCCAGTGGCCGATATTTCTTGGACGCTGAATATTTGAGGTGAACGTTAAGGTTTTTTCTTTAAACAGTAACCCACCAGCGTTAATGAAACCACGAAATCTTTATCTCAGTTGATAAAAATTGTTATAAGAGTAACCTATCAGCAAGTGCGACGTCAAAAAACAATGTTATAAAAACAAATAATTCTTCAGATTTTGGACTGTAAAATATGTACAAAATGTCAATGCTGTGACCAGGATTCGAACCTAAGTTAGCACGGACACAACGTGGGGTCCTAACCTCTAGACGATCACGGCTAACACTGACGTCTGTCGCTCTTGGCAGAAAGACACATGACTACTGTCAAACTATTGAAAAATAAGGAGGAAACTTGAAATTCTCACGCATGCGCAAAAATACACTATAGCAACCATTGTTAAATGCAGCTGAATCTCTTCGCTCGCTAAGAAAAGTAGATCAGACCAGTTCTTCTAAGAACTCACCAAACGCCAAAGGAAATAAGTTAAATTAACCACAAAAGAAACTGCAAGAAAGTCAAGAAAAATTTAATAGTGAAGGTATGAACATTTTAGAACTTTATAATACTCTAACTGTTTTATCAGAGAGGCGGTAGCACTCTCTATGTAATATAGAACCGATGGAGGACCAAGAGGCAACTCCTAAGGCCCAAAACCCAAAGACCTAAAACCCAGCAGGAAGCGACCTGCTACTAATGGAGGCGGCAATGAGCCGCCTCCTAAAAAAGACAATACTATCATGAATGTAAGTTTAAAAATAAGACTGTAAGTAAAAATGCTAATTAACAAGAATAAAAAAGCATTGGAAATGCAAAAGGATCTAGGGATGGTATGCCAAAAAGTATACAAACGATAGCTATGAATGGCTAGGCACATGGAAATAGAATTGCATCCAAAGTATAGCCCTATAGCTTTTTACAACCGTAATGATGGCACGGAATGAAGATTGGAGAAAAGCTATAGGGCTATACTTTGGATGCAATTCTATTTCCATGTGTCTAGCCATTCATAGCTATCTTGTTTGTATACTTTTTGGCATACCATCCCTATATCCTTTTGCATTTCCAATGCTTTTTTATTCTTGTTATTATAAGCATGTATTATATAGTAAAGATAGAAGATATCTTTACTATATAATACATGCTTATATTTTCCTTCACCTGCTTTATTTAATATGGGTAAAGTGTAAACTTCTTTTAAATAGCTTAAAGAGACCTTTCTTATATAAATTTTAATTATATTCCTCGAAATTTTATTCTAAAACCTATCTATCAGATTAAAAAAAAACATTTTGTCCAATCTATTAATTTAAAAGTTTTTCCGGCCTTAAACAGAATTTTTATCCTAATTCAATTTCTAACTAGCCTAAGGGGGGTAATTTTGTAAAGGTCTGAAAGCTGATTCGAATTGATAATTATTTTTATTATTATTCTTATTCAACTTTATTCTTCTTTAATATCTACTATATAATACATGTTTAGATTTTCCTTCATTCATCTTATTTAAGATGAGTAAAGTGTAAATTTTGTTTAAATAAAGAAACCTATCATATAGAAATCTTAATTATATTCTTCGAAGTCTTATTTTAAAAACTAATCAGATTGGACAAATTTATTAAATTTTAAATCAAAATTAAATTAAATGTAATATTAACTCCAAATTTAAAGTTAAAATTGAATTCAAATTAAACATTTAAATCAATTCCAATCTCAAAAATTTAGTCATCCGCATAGTCATATTCTGTTAGTATGCAAAAAATATTGCAAAACTTTTCTTACAAAGAACTGATCCAGTACAATGCTACAACATATTTTAATGCTTATAAAAATTATCCTGTTTTCTGTGTTAGATTCCTTTTTTAAAGAGTATACAGAATGCAAACTTGTTTTTGAGGTAAGACACTATTCTTTCTATTGCAATATTTCAAAGAAAAATTTAATTTTATGAAAAATAAACCATCATTCAATCTGAGACAAGAAACACTGCTGGAATCATAAACTTTGTCTGCTGGAATCTAGCTTCCCTGCGGTGAATCCGTAAAGATGTTAAATTAATGGACCCTGTTTTTGCCATTGCACAAAGAAATGATTCATGATTCCACTTTAGAAGTTGAAGACAAATGCATTGGGAGATTGTTTGCTCTCATATGGCAGCATCCATTAAAAATAAATGAATAACTCTTTATTATAAAGTTGTGATAATTGATGGCAAAAATTATGGGATGTTTCTCATGAATGAAATAGAATAATATGAGGTATAGTCATCAGCTGAGCTGATTAAAAACATCTTGAAATATATATATATATATATATATATATATATATATATATATATATATTGGGTTGGTGCAAATATAATGTCGTCTTTTGACATTCAACTTCAAAAGATCATAACTCCTTTCATAATAAACTTTATTAATCGAAATAAGAACCATTAGAATCGACACATTCTTTTGCCAATGAGAAACAAGTTTATTCATCCCTTTAGCAGAGAAATCTGGAGTTCTGGAAGCCATGTAGTCATTGAAGGCTGATTTGGCATTATCTCGGTTTTTGAAGCATTTTTCGCGCAGGAAGTTGTCGAGATGTTTGAAAAAGTGATAACTGGTGGGTGAGAGGTGCGGTGAATATGGTGATGAGGCAGAATCTTGTAACCCAATTTGTTCAGCTTCTGCAAGGTTGAGGCTTTATGAATGTTGTCATGGAGGAGAATTTGTCCCTTCATCTTGACCAATCTTGACCAATCTCATACGTTGGAGCTTCTGGTGCATTTCATCAATTTATCAGCAGTACTTCTCCGCCGTAATCATTTTGATTCAAGAAGCTGTGATGGATGAGGCTGGCTGCAGACCACCAAACAGTCACCATAACCCTTTTTAGGTGCAATTTTGGCTTCAGGAAGTATTGTGGAGCTTCTCCGGCATCCAACCACTGTGCCGGTTGTTGAAGAGGATCCACTTCTCATCACACGTCACAAGAAAATTCAATTTATGCGCCACCCATTTATCCAACTTTTTTTACTTCCCTATCGTTCGTTTGCCTTACGTTAGTTTTTTTTCGATGTTTTGATTACCCCACCCCCGTTTAAGTTTTAACGTTGTTTTCTTTTTTTACTTCGCTTATAACAAACAAACCTGGTCATTGACCGTCGTCATCGTAAGGCTTGACGACTTCTGTGCGTTCACCTGTCAATTTGGTTCTTACTAAAATGAATTCAAAATCTTTCAGTAACTCATTCTGGCTGGCCGATTTTATTTTCAAACTTCGCCTCAGGGCTTCGGTTTCGATCCTACCCCCCCCCCCGGTTTCTTTTTTATTTAACACCACACACACCTACAAACACCCGGGTAACCTGGGTACCCCCGCTAGTCTATATATATAAAAGCGAAAATGTGTGTATGTATGTGTGTTTGTTTATATGTATGTATGTATGTGTGTGTGTTTGTATTTCTCGCAAAAACTTTCGACATGGGTCACGGATTTTTGCCAGATCGGTATCATTTTAAACTTCCGACCTTCGCCAGACAAATATCGAAAAATTGGCCAAAAACGTTAATTTCTTCACCCTGAAATCAGCAGTTTTCTACAGCCCACCCCTGTAGAAAACTGCATGACGAGTTCGGTTCTACGCATGCGCAAATGACGTCGGAACCTGATTTAGGTTAAAGATTAAAAAAACGATCTAATTTCGTGGACGTCATCTTAGCTCAGTTGCTTAGAGCGTGGCCTCATTATCTAAAGGTTTTGGGTTCGAATCGTGGTGTGAGATGTCTTCTTTTTTTCGATTTTTTAAAATTTAATATTGAAGCAGGGTTATTTAAGCCATTTTTCACGTTCTATGTTTTTTTTTGTATTTATTTTTTAGCTTTTTTAAAGAAGTTTTAACGTTTGTTTTTCTGAGTTTTTTTCCATCACGTTTTCTTTTTTTGTTTTTCCGATTATTACATTTAAACTCGTTCATTTGCCTTACGTTAGTTTTTTTTGTGTGTTTTTTTCGATTTTTTAAAGTTGTAACATTTATTTTATATAAAATATTTAATAATTTACTTTTAAAATATTTACTTCGCTTATTCTTATGTTTTGATTAACACGCCCTCCCCCCCTGCCCGAGCACACACACCTCTAAACACCTGGGCAACGCCGGCTACCCCCCGCTAGTCTTCTATATATATAAAAGGCAAAATGTGTGTGACCATTTCGTGTATGTCTCGCAAAGGCTTTTCTCGGACACGCTCCCGGGCGGGGGGGGGGGTTACGATCACTTAGAACTGTTTATATAGGCCGTAGATAATAATATCTAGGATATGAGAATGCATGTCGCATATAGATTTATTTACGTTGACTTTTACAAAATTATTGCTATTTTGGCTTCTCGCGTGTTGATTAGGCTTTTTCGTATAAAAAGCGAAACTAATTCAAAGGCTAAAACAGTTCTCGGCATCGCGCCGGGAAACGTCCAGAAGCAATCAGCTTTGATCAATCTTGTATATCAGACAATTGCTACTCAATCTGGACAATTGGGAACTGGTTTCCCCCTCCCCAACATCAGTTGGGGGAAAAAACCAGTCAAATTTGGGTAAACAACCCCAAACGCTGCCTCGCAGCAAAAGTTAACTGTGTGCCTTCTATTTGATCTTCTTAATTAGGTCAAATGGAAGCAGCAGAGTTAACTTTTATTGCGGACACCTGTTTTTTATAGTTAAATAAATAAATTCAAACGTGTCTCCATTGTATGTCGCGGTGGCCCAATCGTTAACATGGCACTTTTTTTTTTCACACTTTACTTTCCAACTTTGCCTCAAGGGTTCCGGTTCGATCCTCATACTCACCTACCAAAACTTGTTTTTTTTATTTTAGTTTAGTTTGATTTACTCAAAACACCCGGGCATCGCCGGGTACCCCCCCCCCGCTAGTTTATATATATATAAAAGCGAAAATGTGTGTATGTATGTATGTTCGCTTTTTGTGTATGTCTTTAAAAGGCTTTTTTCAGAGAACCGATCGGTCGCCTCACAAATTCTTAAAACTTTTTTATATCGTGTCTAAATGATAATATCTACGACTTAACAACGGTGGTCGCCTCTCTATTTAATTTGCCTCGCTTTGAAACGTTAAATATTCGACATACACGATTAAACCCGGATCTGAAACTTCCAACGTAGACCCCCACTACCATGTCTCCTTCTCCAACATCAGGGTCTACCTTCTAACCTTCCAGAGGTTGAAGCCCAATTACAGGAGACTAAACCAGACCTTTTATTTTTAAGCGAAACTGGAATTGGACAGACTATTTCCCTAAATGAGCTCGTAATTAAAGGATACTCTAACCTAACTTCCAAATCTGACCCCCAAGATCGCCATGGGCATGGAATATGTGCCTATATAAAAGATGGCTTTCCATGTGGTAGGGACATCTCCAGAGAATATCCTAACTTACCCTATATGTGCTTCCGAGTAGCACTAGCTCACACAACGGCATTTATATTTACTCTCTATCGCCCCCATAACAGCAGAGTTACTATCTTTAAAAGCATATCTGAGAAAATTGACCAAGTTCTATCAGCATATCCTTCAGCTAACATTCACGTATGTGGAGACTTTAATGTTCTGTTCTGTTCTGTTTCTGTTCTGTCTCCTATTGGATCTTCCGAACACTCAGTTGTATCAATTAAGATAAAAATGAAATGTAATAAGTCCTCAGACGTACCTCTCCATCGTACAGTATATCGATACACTATGGCTGACTGGGATAGTTTCCATACATTTATATCGGATCTTCCTCTGCGTACCATGTTTAAAAAGAATGTGTCGTCTATAGTATCAGACCTGACGGAATGGTTAATTGTAGATATAGACAATTTCATACCCTCGAAAAAGTTCCAGCAAAAACCTAACAGCCAGCCATGGTTTTCTCCAGAATATGCTGCTGCTATTGCACACAGAAATCACTTTTTCCACTGCTTCCAACGTAATAGATGTATGGAAACTAAAGCCGCTTTCAAGACTGCCAGCAACCATTGTAAGAAAGTAATAAAGAACGCAAGAGAGTTGTATGCTCAGTCCGTCAAGTCCAAAGTAGCTGAGCAGCGGCTTGGTTCCCACCAGTTTTGGCAAATTGCAAACAGAATCCTGAACAGAAGCATGTGCTCTATCCCAACTATCATCAATGGACCTGAGTTAATCTCGTCAGCATCAGACAAAGCCAAACTCTTTGCCAAGAACTTTGCAGCCAATTCTACCCTTTGTGACCAAGGCCGCCAACCCCCAATATTTCCTCCTGTATCAGAAAACACACTATGTGATATACAAATATCTGTACGTGATGTTGCCAAGCTAATGTAAAACCTTGATTCCAGTAAAGCAACCGGCCCTGACGGTATTCCAATTATAGTACTTAAAAAACTTCAATCAGAACTAGCACCCATACTTACAAAACTGTTTAAACGTTGTCGTAAGGAAAATTGCTCCCCATCACCCTGGAAAATCTCATCAGTATGCCCTGTATTTACGAATTCAGGTGATCGTTCATCCCCTCTCAGTACAGGCCAATAAGTCTCCTGTGCGTCATGAGTAAGTTGCTGGAATCTGTGTTAAATAGAGAAGTAATCAACCATCTCAGCAAAAATAACCTTCTTAGTGATACACAATATGGTTTCCGTTCTGCTAGATCTACAGCCGATGTGCTTACAATTATATCTTATAGGATTAGTGAATCTCTCGACAGAGGCAACCTTTCTAGGGCAATTGCTCTTGACATATCAAAGGCCTTGATAGGGTATGGCATAAAGCTTTACTTCACAAGATCTCCAGCTATGGTATAGCTGGAAATGTCTTCTTAATTATTAAATCATTTCTCTCTGATAGGTTCATAAGAGTAGTAGTTGATGGGCAAAAATCAGAAGCTCACAGTATAAATGCTGGAGTCCCTCAGGGGTCCATCCTGGGCCCAACTCTTTTCCTGATCTACATTAATGATCTTCCAAATCACATCCTTACATCATTCGTAGACATTTTTGCTGACGACACTACCATCTATGGTAGCACATCTAAGACAGTAAACGACCAAGTTCTCTCCGATTCTCTCTCCTCTGATCTTGATCACGTAGTACAATGGGGAAAGGAGTGGCTGGTTACTTTTAATGCATCTAAAACCAAGCTTCTATCTTTACATCATCAACGTTCTGATCCCCATCTGGCATCAATTAAAATGAATGGCTCTCGTCTTGAGGAGGCCTCAAGTTTTGACAGGCTTCTGGGCTTGACCTTTACTCCTGATCTTAAATGGAATGCATACATCAAATCTGTTGCCAAGGCCGCTGGAAAAATGGTCGCATCCTTCTATCTCACTGCTGATGCAATTCTCTATCTATATAAGAGCCAGATACGTCCAAGGATGGAATACTGTTGCCACATTTGGGCAGGAGCTGCTAGAAAGGACTTGTCCTGCCTTGATAGAGTTCAAAATAGACTTCGTGGCCTGGTGGGAGATGTCCTTTTCTCTTCGCTGCAACGTCTATCTCACAGAAGAGATGTTGCGAGTTTGTCTCTGCTTTATCGTTATTTTCATGGAAAGTGTTCGACTGAGCTTCAATCTATGGTCCCCCCCCCTCGCCAAACTTTCACAAGAAACACTAGACAAGCTGAAAACATTATCAATAATTTTCCCCACTCTTTATCTGTGCCTAAACCTAAACATAGATTCCATGATCAAAGCTTCTTTCTTAGAACTGCACGCCTGTGGAATTGTCTTCCGTTTTCCTGCTTTCCAGCTGTCTATAATATGGTTGTCTTCACGTCCAACGTGAACAAGTTTCTGATGAGCCGTTCCACTTAAGTTAACAAATTTACCGAAGTTCCATTACTATCGATTACTATACTGTCCTTTTGACTCTCTACACTCTTTAACCCTTATCCTTGAGTGGCCTATCGGCCTTGATAAGTGGTGATGCCTATGTAAAAAAAAACAACAAAAAAACAATATTTTCGGATCGGCACGTGCTACTTTCATTTTTCGGTATAAAAAAAGGGAAGCTCGATTCGAATCACTGGCCCAAGACCAGTGGTCTCTAGAAAGTGATTTAACGTTTGGTCAATGTCGGCTTATCGTTATATCAGACGTTTGCTTTCATTTCGAGACGAGACACTCCCCCCTAATAAACAGGGAGCTGGTTTCCCCCAAAGTTAGGTAAAAACAAATAAACCAGTTTATTGACCTCATTAAAGACTGTCCTGCAGAAAATGTGAACTGCTGAATAGCTATTGCTTATAATCGCCGCATGTGAATTAAACCTTTTCGTATAAAAAAAAGAAGCCAACAGACTCGCACTCAAAGTTCACGTCAGTGACTCGTTAAAAAACGGGCACCTGCCAAGTCGCACTTTTTTTTTTTTAAAACAACCAACGATTTTTCTTTTCATTTACCCAAAAACACACACACCTACAAACAGCCGGGCAACGCCGGGTACTCCCCCCACCCCGCTAGTCACATATAGAAGTAACATATGTGGGAAAACAATATTGTTTTTGCACCAACCGAATATATAAAAGTGAGAACGTGTGTGTGTGTGTGTGTGTGTGTGTGTGTGTGTGTGTGTGTGTGTGCGTAAGGACACTTCTCAACCTATACACTCAACAAATTTTTTATCTAAAGCTTGAAATTTGGTATATAGGGTATTCAGATATGTGGAAAACTTTTTAATCAGTTTTCATCTGGAAAAAAGGGATGCTAAGGGGTCAAAATTTTAAAAATTGCTGCTTGGGAGTGATCAGATTTTTATCTGTTTCTCGACTGTTTCATGAATGTGCAGACGTAACCATGAAACATGACAGCTTCTGTATGTTGAGAATAAGTAGGTTTGAAAATACTTTTTTTAAAGATCATACCAAGCTGGTCTAATGGTTATCCTACTTGACTCACTGTCTTTTGATTTCAATCTCCATTTGAGTATTTTTTTTTTTTTTACTCACAAGAAGTGAACTGTCTAGAAAAACAACATAATACTCGCATGCACATGTCTCGGTTTCTGTATGAATTAAAATATAATATTTATGCATATTTTATGACCAGGCAACACCGAGCGGCCTGCTAGTCTATATATATATGTTTGTAATGTATGTGAGAAGCAAATATTTATTTAAACAAATGAAGGTGGCTGACATATTTTTGAAGATTATATATATTCATTCATAGGCAAAGAAAAAACTGGTTCTGAATTTTTAGATGAGGATTGATAATTTATATTATTTAGATTATTCGGACTACTGTTCTCATCTTGATTGTTATTTTCATAACGTTTCAGTCGATGTAACCTCCAAACTTCTTCAAGTGTATCTTGTCAAACTTGGGAATCTTTCTGTCGGACTCAGGAATCTACATGGAATTTCAAACAGAAGCCACAGGATAGGATGCTTTCGTTGCATCAGCCATGACTGTGTACAGTCCTAAGTAATTTGCAATTGTATTTTTGAGTATCGTTAGCACTGAGGGTTGCACCTTCAACCTCCAGAAGAGTGTAACTTACGACTGAATTTTAACAAGTACTTTATCCACTATGCCACGTGTCTGAAAATCCCAGTGTTCAACAGAAGGATTCCAGAGTTCGATAAGATCGGAAGTTACACTGACCAAAACGTGTTTAAACTCAACCTCTAGAAGACTGTCATTATTTTTTATTACGAAGTCACCACTTATTAAGGCCCAAAAACTACTCGAGAATAAGGGTTAAATAAGCGTCAGGTGAATGGTAAGACAACACCATGATGATTGGTAACAATGATCAGGATTGGTCAGAATTTTATTATATAAGAGAATGGCTCAACAAAAATTTGTTTACGTTGAACTTGAAAGCAACCACGTTGTAGTCAGCTTGGAAGCAATCCTGTGGTATCATGTTCCGCAAATGGGCAGTTTTAAGATAGAAAGTAAACTATTGGCAGTGGTTGTAACTAAACGAGTTTTTGTCATAAATGTTTTATAGAGAGAAGGGATGAGATTGTAGCTCAGTTGAACACCTTCCATGAAAATAACGATAGAGTAGAGAAAGATCAGCAACGTTGATTCTTTGAGGAAGAGGTGGTGTAATGTAATGTTGTATAATGTAACGTTAGGTAGTGATATGTAACGTTAGGTAGTGTACTGTAGTGTATTGTAACATTAGGTAGTGTAATATAACGTTTAGTAATTCATAAAATGTAATGGAACGTTAGTAATTCATAAAAATCAAACTGGAAAGAAATAAAAATCCGGGTCAACATTTTTTTAAAAGTGCGAAAGGAATTTATTACCGTCACTTTTCAACTTTTTATTTTTTATTTTTCGTCTTCCATGAGATTGACAAAACTCTGCCATCTCAACACCAACTTAAAAGTTTCTCACCCTCACCTCGGGATTACACATCCCTCTCACCTGACACACATTTTTCTTCTCAACCACATGCTGTCCTTTTTGTTCTTTTTTCTTGTGACGCAGCCAACATACACTTGCTAATTTGCATAATGCTCAAACGACTACTGCTGCTAATACCTTTGCTAGTCGGCTAGCCTTCGGCTGCTGCTGATATTCTCATATGTGCTCTGTTATAGTAGTAGGGAAGAGAAAGGCATCATCCACTAGATTACAAAGTCGCTTTTGTGCTCTGACCAGAACTGAATATTACTGAACACTTTATGCATTGGTTCACATGTCAATAAAGATTCTGAAGTTCGATATAAAGATTCCTGAACATGCCTGAAAAGGTCAGAGGTTACATCAGCTGAAACATAATAACATCCAAGATGAGAACAGTAGTCCAAATAACTCAAGTAATGCAAATTATCAATCCTTATTTCAAACTCTGAAACAGAGAAATAAGATGATATATTCATTGCTAAAGAAAATGAAGATGATAGAGATTGAACCTGCCTCTTTACCATTTACATTGCAGTGATGAAACAGGGGTTGGAGCTTAGTTGATAAAGTGAGACCTATTATGTTGAAAACTCTTTTTGGACCCTATCCAAAAGGGAAAGGCTAGTATTAGATGCATTAGACCATGTGTGGCAACAATACTCCATGCATGGACGAATGATGGCCTTGTAGAGGTATAGGATACTCTCAGGTGTGAGTAGTCTTCTAGCTCGATAGAGGGAACCCACCTTCTTTGCAGAATTTTTAAGATGATATAATTGCTAAAGAAAATGAAAATGATAGATCCTAATCGATCGATAGAGATCGAACCTGCCTCTTTACCCTTACTACAGTTTACTCAATGGGTATTTATGTCACATTCTTTAGTTATAAGCTTGTACCCCGCAGAGATAAGGAAACGGCTAGTATGCACTAATTCATTTTACACCTCAAATTTTAGTAACTCTTACTCAAAAACATGAAACTCAAAACAAAGTCAAAGCTACTCTATTTCTATGAATACGGAATGAATACGGTTATATTAATAGCTTGTTTGTTTTGTTTTTCTTTCGATATTGACCTAGTTTTTGTCTCAATTGTTCTAAAATATACTTTGAGGTTTTGCTCGCCAGAGCAGAGGATCACCTGCCCCTGCCTGTTATTACTTAGAACCAAAATATACATTCATCCACATCTCAAAACTTGGGATGTCTCATCATTGGTTATTGTTTTTTGTTTTTTTTGTGTTCATTCTATTATGTGTATTTTTACACAAAGGTTTCAGAAGTCATGACTCAACTTATTATATAACTATACACATCAACACATTAAGAATTGAAGGATATGAGCTTGCAAGAGGAGGTCTGATCTGAGACAAAATCAAAAACATAAAACTTTGCGTTCATGAATTTAGAATTAATGGAATTCTTTACAAAATTTTGAAATATCGTTTTATTTATTTACTAGATGTACCTGGTATTGCCCGGTATTAAATATAACGTTAAATTCCTTATAAAAAAAATGAGGGTAAAAAAAAAAACGGAAAGAAACTGAGACGTGTGCAAGTGAGAACTATTTTTTTTTCTAAACAGTTAACTTCCAGTTAATAAAAACAAAAAACACTCCAGCTGATATCGAAACCAAAACCTAAAGACAGTGAGTCAAGTACGATAGCTATTAGATCGGCTTGCCAGGATCTTTGAAAAATATTTTCAAAATTTGTGAAACAGTTGACAAACAGATACAAACCTGATAACTCCTAAGTACCAATTTTTTAAATTTGACCCTTTAGAATCCATCCCTTTTTCCGAATGAAAATGGATGAAAAAATCTTCCACATGCCTAAATACTCTATATACCAAATTTCAAGTCTGTAGTTAAAAAATTTGTTGAGTAGGCTGAGAAATGTCCTTACACACACACATGCACACATTCTCACTTTTATAGATATATAGATTCATTTTTTACTCTTGTTCACCCCAAACAAGAGATATTGTTATTTGGACTTAACAGGCTACAATGTGAGGCCATGTTTAGAGGAGACTATATAAGGAGATAAATGAGATGTTTGTTCACATTATATTTTAGGAAGCAAAGACGAAATCCCAAAGTATAGCGCTCCAAGAGTATTCTATTAGAATAGAAGGCTTTCTGGCATCTCGAAACCTCTATAATGAAAGAGTAGTTTTTGTTTCTAGACGGGGGGGGGGGAATATGTGTACGTCAGCAGAGAAAGTACAAGTGCAGTGAACACATTCCATTAAAGTAAGTGTAAGACTAGCACAGGGATGCAACATTGCAGTGATCGGACAGGAGCTGGAGTTTGGTTGATAGTGTTAAATTGGAGACTTTTTTTTGGACTCTATCTAATAGGAATGGACTAGTGGTATATGCACCAGCCCAGATGTGGCAACAATACTCCATGCATGGATGAATTGAAAGATGAGATCTCATGTCAATGTACTTATTCATGGCTATCGGTGGTTGAGAAAGCTTCTTATAATTGTTAAAAGAAAGAAGCTTAGTCTTAGTAGTATTAAATGTTACCCATTTACAGCCCTATTCTACTATGGACTAAGGATTTTGGGTAATCTCCAAAAATACCGTTAGGGCTTACAACATGGCCGCCAGAAGAGTCAACAAAAAACTGCGAATAAAATATATAAAACTCGTAATTTCTGTTTTTAAAGTGGGTTGTCAATTTTCTTTATGAAATATACTTCCAAAATAAACTATTACAGTCGTTTAAAACATAATAGAAGTATTATTTTTTATTTTTTAAAAACAATGTTTACAAAATGTCTACGCACGTTCGTAGACATTTTGTAAACATTGTTTACCTAACGGTATTTTTGGAGATTACCGGATTTTGCTATTGAATGTGTACGTTCATTTTTCCCTCATGTATCAGCAACAAATATACCCATCTCAGACATAATTGTATCCGGGAGGTTGAATATCAGGAAATAATAAAGGTCCAAGGATCGATCCCTGAGGTACTCTTGCATTAATAATAATGTTGTTTGAATGTACGTCCATTATTATTAGAAACATTACCAAAACATAACCAATTCAAAAGTTTTCATAATTAAACATGATGACCTCTTTCTTTTTTTCTTCTCGTTTTTATGCCCCTTTTTCTTCTTGGTGTTTGGAATTGTTACATGTTTTGATGTATCATTTTCTCTAGATATAAATAAACCAGTTATTGACTTATCGAATGTTGTTAAATACAGTTTGTTAGACCATCATCGCTGGCTCACAAGTTGTTCCCTCAGCATCAAAACCAACAGAGCCTAGGCCATTTCTGAAATGGCCTCTTCCCTCTTGATTGTGGTATGATGCTGGTCCTGTGCTGTTCTAGGAGGTTCACACTCCCAGGCTTTGTCTTCTCTCTTTGAGAAGGGGTTAGTTAATTGTTAATGGTGAATGCTGATACGGCTATCCAGGAACTTTTTGCAAGTCAGAATGTTCCTCTTTGGGGGGAGGGCACTGATTTTCAATCCCACTTTCCGATCCTTATGTCACATTTTTACAATGGAGAAGAGATAAATATCATCTCTTAAAGTCCAATATGGTAATGTCATAGCAAAACTGAACCTCCACCACCTTGCAGCGTTGAAACTGTGCACCTAGGATTAAATTCTTTGTCTTTCCTCCGATGGACGTATTGCCTACCATCATTGCCTAACCTATTGAACTTGCTTTCGTCGCTAAAAAGCACTTTTGACCCATATGAAGAGTCATGATCTTCATTGTATCTGATGAAGTCCAGCCGGCGCTTTATGTTCTTTACAGAAATCATTGGCTTGTGTCTTGCAACATATCCTCGCAAATTAAATTCCTTTAATCTGTTCTTGACAGTAAAAAGAGAACACTTTTTAACAAGATTGCACCATTGTTGGATTTGGGGAGCCGTTTAAAATCTGTTTCTTAGGCTGCGGATCTTGATAGTATTGTCTTCCCTGTTAGAAGTAACTCTAGTACGACAAGATTTAGGGGCATCACGAACACTGCTGGTGTTTTGATAGTTTTGCACAGTCTTTTGTATCGCTTTCTCATCACATTTCAATCTGTGGCCGATTTATCGATTATATAAATCAGAAAGGTGGAGATTAATGAGCTCCTGATGATCACTAAGAGAAAATCGTGGCATATGGACTAAATGTTACGTTGTATAACCTGGAACAACAACAATTACGATTAGAGATGCTTTGTTGCCTGTTGGTGGATAGTTTAAACTGATTTAGGAGCGATAATTTTAGCTAGTTTTAAGCGAGTTTGTTGCTGCGGACTTTCTTTCTGCCCTTTCAATTTGAAGTTATTTTTTTAAATTGACGTGAACACTAAAATATTTCAATTAAAAGTCAGATATGAACAGGAAAAATTATAGAGGAATAACAGACGAATCAAATGAGGTATAGGTTGTTTAAAGTTACATTAAATTTAGCTTAAATTTGCAGTTTTTTTTTAAATTACAAGTGCGGACTTTCTTTTTGCCGGCTATATATATATATATATATATATATATATATTGTTGTTGTGTATGGCAGTCACCTGGTTTTCCAACAACTTTTTCTGTTTCTGAAATGGAACAGGGTCACATATTTCATTATATAAAAAATATATTTTCAAATATTTTTACTGGTGTTTTGTTTTCTTAATTTCATTCATTCAATAAAATAAAAACGAAACGTTGATGAACACATAGCTTGGTTTGTTCCTTTTTTATTTCTCTATTACGTTGAAATACTATTTCCATTATTCTCATCAATATCCTACATAGATACATGCATATTGCTGTTGTGTATGGCAAAGGAGGAAATAACCACTGGATGTCTTTTATGGTCATACCTAGGATCTCAGGGTTAATGCTACAACTGGATGATGAACAATGCTATGAAAGGATTAGAAATAAATGGATGGAATAGATGGATATGGCAGTCACCCTAGGCGAGTTGAACTGACTTCTTCCAAAAGAGGAAATGTAAAGGAATATTAAATTCACAAGCGAACTCCAGTCTCTGTAAGGAGAGATGACAATGTTAAGGTTTTACAGTTCTTGCAGGAAGGTGTCGAGGTGCTACATACAACGCCTGCTATTCCCAAATGGTCACCCATCTGGTACTGACCAGGCTCAACATTGCTTAACTTGGGTGATCTAACAAGAACTGATATACATATGCACTCACATTACATACCGATTCATCTAATGAGTTTATATTTTGTAGGGATTAAAGCAGAAATAATCTTCTTGATACTCTTACAATTTTTATACAAAATCCAAGTCCACCATAATCGAAAGCACTCAACCAGTCTGTGGTGGGGGATGCGGAGCAGAAATCTCAGGCAATATATCATTCGGTGCAAGTTTCTGTATGCAACGGCTTTAAATGATTTACTAACAAAAATAAACATGCACTGCAACATCTCAGTTTGCGTGATTTCTTCATCTGACAGACTTTGGTTTCAAACAGAATGTGTTTTGACATCTGAAGGATATCAACGGAGAAGGAAAGTCAGCTTTAATAGACAGAAGTAAAAAAGACCTTACGTTACATTTTGCAGTCTCTAAGAGGAAAATAAATCCTTACATCTGTGTAAAATAATAATGGCTATCTCATGAACACTGTTAGATCATTTTGTGGTTGGGTTTTATGGCAAGTCATCCCTTATTTCGTTATTTTATGCCTGACAGCATTCTCTCTCTCTCTCTCTCCATATATATATATATGGATATATATATATATATATATATGGATATATATATATATATATATATATATATATATATATATATATATGGATATATATATATATATACACATGGATATATATATATGGATATATATATATATACACATGGATATATATATATGGATATATATATATATATATACACATGGATATATATATATGGATATATATATATATATACACATGGATATATATATATGGATATATATATATATACACATGGATATATATATATATATATATATATATATACACATGGATATATATATATATATATATATATATATACACATGGATATATATATATATATATATATATATATATACATGGATATATATATATATATATACATGGATATATATATATATATATATATATACATGGATATATATATATATATATATATATATATATATACATGGATATATATATATATATATACATGGATATATATATATATATATATATACATGGATATATATATATATACATGGATATATATATATATACATGGATATATATATACATGGATATATATATACATATATATATATATACATGGATATATATATACATGGATATATATATATATATACATGGATATATATATATATATATACATGGATATATATACATATATATATATATATACATGGATATATATACATGGATATATATATATATACATGGATATATATATATACATGGATATATATACATATATATATATATATATACATGGATATATATATATATATATATATATATATATATATATACATGGATATATATATATATATATATATATATATATAGTGCTCCTCACCTTGAGTTGAGCATATTGAGAAGTGAAAAACGAATTACCATTAGCATATAAGCGACGCTCTTTGTGTAAACAAATCGAGCGGAGGTATTTCGGACGATATCTAAAACATCGTTAAAACTCACCACTCGTTCAAGCAGCCGCCAATAGCGTAATGGTTAGAAGCCTTGACTGCCGTATAAACGGACGGGTTTCAATCCTAGCTTGAGGTAGTTGCCTGTCTAGCCGCACTGATGAGCTGTGAAACAGCGAAACAGTACTGTATGTGGATGACTATATATATATATATATATATATATATATATATATATATATATATACATGGATATATATATATATATATATACATGGATATATATATATATATATATACATACATGGATATATATATATATATATATACATGGATATATATACATATATATATACATGGATATATATACATATATATATACATATATATATATATATATATATATATATATACACACATGAAGTGGCTTCAATAAGTTTCCAGATTTTTTTTCATATGAGCACTTTTATTGAGAGTACACACATGAAATTAGTGTTAATCAAGTAATCTCCTTCAGCTGCAATGTGTTTGTTGTACCATTCCAGCAACTTCTTGAAGACCCCCGTGGAAGTCTTCTTGTGTGAGCATATCAATGACTCTCATCACAGCCTTTTTCATCTCTGCAATTGTCTCATAACGACAGCCTCTAAGGTTTTCCTTAAGCTTAGGGAATAATAAAAAGTCATAGGGAGCAAGGTCTGGACTATAGGGAGGGAAGGAACTATCTTGATGTCCATCTTGGTCAAATAGTTTGTGACAACGATGGAGCACCCTTCGGACAAACTTTACACAAATCTTTCACATCTTTAGTTCCTCATGAATAATTATGGGTACAGTTCTCACATTGACATCAAACTGTGCTCTCTCTCTCTCACACTCTCTCTCTCTCTCTATATATATATATATATATATATATATATAAAAATTCACCTGTCATCTCTTTTTTAAAGGATGGAATCACCCGATTGTTGAAGACAAGATGCAAGCAAGCAAGGTCCACAGAGTTTTATAATTATATAGATAAAAAAATTTTAAATCTGTCATCCCCCATCTAAAGGCATCACATTGCTTTTCGTTCAAACGTATTACCAACAGACTAAGCAAATAAATGCAATTTATATATATAAAAAGTGATGCATTCAGTACTAGAGAGGGATGCTTCAGTGGTAGAGTTTCAAGTTTCAGACTCTAAGGTTCTGGTTTCAAATCTCGCTCAGCTCAACTGAGTAGTTGCGTAACGACGGAATGCATGTCTCTAGATAACATGTATGCTTTGGTGATCTGTGCTGATATAATACCTAACATTTACTAATAATAATTTGGCCTAATATTGCTTGACTATTTCCTTGCTTTCAACAATTGTTGTATACGGCTATTGTATTTCATTCCAGTGCTGCAGCACAAACGTCTGCCCCCACAAACACTTATCATAAAACAAATCAACAATTCATAAAACAATTTTCATTTAATCTTTCTTTGATTTTTTTTTTTTAATGTAAATATACATTTCCCTAAGAACACATTTCCATTATTTGTATCCGACATGAATTTAAACAGAAATAATAAAATGCTTATTTCCATTTAAAATCTGTTTCAACTTTAAGGAGGGTAATTATTGGATGTGAACTGGTTTTTTGCATTTGATAAATAAAAAAGAAGATACTCGATATTTTAATGACGTATAATAAAAAATTGAAAGGCCAGGCAAATAGATCAATCTCTCCAATGTGTGAGAAAACAATGTTTGTTTAAGTAAGCGAGAATAAGTGAAGGAGTAAGGCAGAGATTTGGGAAATTATTCATGTTTATACAAAAATCAATGGATTATTTTATTTTGGATATTTAATGAATATAATCCCTGTTTTATACGATACCATCTTTCATTTTATAATAAATAGCAACGTGTATTTATTTAAGAATACTGGTGCCACCAAATCAGGCTGTCTGAAGTTATTGGTTAACTGACTTAAAATGCACTAAACATTGACGTTATCGTTTTTCTTTGTTTTTTTTATTTTCCTTTTGCAAAATTCAATGATGTTCTGCAAAACCAAAACCAAAAATTTTACACGACAAAACCAAAAATTTTACACAACAAAAACAAACATTTTCCACAATAAAAACAAAACCTTTACACGACAAAACCAAACATTTTACACGACAAAACCAAAAATTTTCCACAACAAACACAAAAATTTTCCACAACAAAAACAAAACTTTTACACGACAAAACCAAAAATTTTACACAACAAAAACAAACATTTTCCACAACAAAAACAAACATTTTCCACAACAAAAACAAAAATTTTCCACAATAAAAGAACTACAACAACAACAACAACAAAAAAAAGACCATGAATAAATATTTGAAAATATAAAGAACTTGAAACATAAAAGTTTTACAAAAATAACTAAACTCGAAAAGGGTTGATATGCTGAAAAACAAAACAACCAAACTAAACACCATGAATAAATATTTAAAGATATAAAGAACTTAACTTGAAGCATAACATTTTTTCCAAAATTACTGACTTTGGTATTAAATAACCCAAAAAATTTTACGAAAATCGCTGGATTAGACATTAAATAATCCAGAAAGGGTTGATATGCTGTAAAACAAAACACCCAAACCAAACACCATGAATAAATATTTTAAGATATACGGAACTTGAAGTATAAATTTTTTTACAATAATAGCTGGATTATACATTAAATAATCCAAACAGGTTGATATGCCGTAAACCAAAAAATGAAACCAAACTTTATTTGTAAATATATATATATATATATATATATATATATATATACATTCGTCACATCGCATAAAAGCTTCCCTGTACTAGTGTAGACATTTTTTTTTCACGAATTGCTAATCCTTACATTGATCTCAATTAGATACTGATGGCTGATACCATGAAACTGCAGTAAAATATTGATATAGCTCTATTCAACAACATATTGAGCTCTTTATTTGTCATGCTTTTGTAACTTCAGCATTGATAATGTCCTAAAGGATCTTCGTTCTACCGTCCACTTTATTCCATGGATAGCATCGTCCTTTTGTGATGTCATCCAGTGCATGGGGACAAACAAGATAACAAGACTCACAGCGTTTTAGTAGTATACCAGCCTCCATTTGTATCTTTCGTATGCTGTTGCTACGAATACTACAATTTTAGCAATTTTATTTTCTTTTTCATTTACGTTGTTTATTTATCATTATACTCTTACACTCGTCTTACATGGCTGCGACATCTATTCACTCTATTATTTTCCCCTCACTCCTCCTCCATTACCTAATCTCCCCCTTCTACCACTTCTTTTCTCATTACCCTTCCTCCCACCATCTAAAACATTCGATGTACAAACTTTGCAGAAATTTAGCATTATATAGATAAAAATAAATTTTTTACAGGTCAGCATAGTATGAAATTTTTGAAAAGCTTGATTCTGTTGTTGGCATAATTTTTCTTTATTCTCTCAAGTACTTATAGAAGAGGCCACGTGAAGGTTGCCAACATCCATAAGTCACAGTGGGGCTAAGGAACCGACTGGATTTGAACTTGGCACACAGAAGTTTTTAACAAACATCGTTAGCCACTTCACCACTACCATCTCCCATTATATGCACACAACGGTGTTCACTAAAAACCAATGTGCGCCAATTTCGAATTCAGTCAGTTCCATAACTTCACTTTCGCTTATGGATGTGGACAACCTTCATGTGACCCTTTCTATAAGTACATGAGAGAATATATAAGTTATGAAAATATATATGACAATTAAGCTACGCAGAATTTTATGAGTTTCACCTTCGTGAAGATTCATCAGTCAGACAAATCCTTACAAGAATGAAACATGAAAAATTCCGTATAGCTTAATTGCAATATATATTTCCATAACTTACTACTTAGTTCTACTCACGCATTATGAACTGTTGAAGTAAATACTAAAAATTGATACATAAAATATTATATAAATACACGAAATAAAACTAATAATAACAATTATATATATAGATACTGCCAAGACTTATAAGACTGAATTAAAGAAATAAAGTGTAAGATTGTCAACATCATGAAATTTGGAATGTAGACTTTTGTCATTTATTCATTATATGCTCTGTAATTACATTGAGCTTCTTAAATAAGGATTGGTATATATAAAAAGGAAATGTAAGTGAATAAAGAATATTTCCATACACACACGCATATATATATATATATATATATATATATATATATATAACTACTTCATTTACTCACATAAAATTAATATACGAAAGTATAGATTTATGCGTAAACTTTAAGTATTTACTTCAAAAGTGCTCAATACGTAGATAGAGTTAGTCAGTAATTTATAAAATATATAGGGCGATTAAGCTACATTGAATATTCTACGTTTCACCCGCTATAGGATTCGTCAGGCTTATGCGCGAATTCTGTGATTGTTTCCTGTTTTTATATATGTTGAGGATTTTAGTTAGCCAATCAGCTTTCTAGTATCCACCGCGCCCCTTCCTATCAGCCAATGGGCATGCATTTTATCGAACAAAGGATCTGTTTTAGAACTAGGTTAGTGGTTTAAGGTAGACGTTTTCCTCCCTTTTTTTTTTTATATATATATATATATATATATAAATATACATATGTGTACACACATACATGCAAACATACATACATATATATATATATATATATATATATACATATATGTGTGATCGTTTATGTATATTCATGTTTATTTAATTTATTTATTTGTTTGTTTTCTATTGTTTTTGTTAGTTTTAAAGCTATTTTGTATCGCTATCCTAGAGTAAGTTTTATTTTGTGGACACAGTTGTTTGCTATTTCTCGTCTACAGTTTAATAGATTTTGGGGTTCTTTAAAGTACAGGATAGCAAATAAAAAAATAAAAAACACCGTATAAAAACAACACTAGCGAATAAATACTGGGAACTCAAAGAAAGCGGACATTCGCCGGTAGTCGAATGGGAAATAATAAGACAAGCTACCACGTGCAGACATTTAGACGACCCATGTAAATTATGCCTCCATGAAAAATTTGCTATCCTGTACTTTGAATTGTAATCACACTTGAATCACTGCAGACAACCACTATATCTATTATAATGAAACTGTATTCCTGTTTGTTTGTACACAATGACGTCATGGCATATATATATATATATATATATATATATATATATATATATATATATATATATATTAAATACATGCTATGATGTCATAACAGATGATCATATATAAAGATAAAGTCAAAGCATGTATGTTTCGTCCAGACAACGTCGGGTATATACAGCTCGTGGTTAAGTCTAAAAATTCAGTATTTAAAGTTAAAACACCGGAAGTGAAATTTGTTTACCTAAATATGGAAAGGAAGTCACTAAGCATGAAACGAAATACGAAACCATATGGAACCACTTTTTGCTTTTTCTTGAAATAATAAAAAAGTAATAAACTTGTATTTTTTACATTTCTATAAATATTTTTTTAATATGTAAAATATATTCATACAAAAAATATTTTATTTCAAAAAAGTAATTTAAATTTTCATACATTATTTATGAAAAAATCCCAATTTATTCATTTCAAGAAATTTTTTTATACAAATGTTTAAGTTTTTTATGATAGCGCAATAAATATTAACTAAATACTTTCTTATATTATTTATGACAAAATTCCATTTATTCAATTTAGGAAACTTTTTTTATACAAATGTTTAAAATAAGTTTTTTATGATAACACAATAAATGTTAACAAAAAACTTCCGTACATTATTCATCACAAAATTCTGTCATAAAACTTGTGAAAGACATAACTATATTATTTCAAAAAGACATTATTCATAGAAATGCAAAAAAAAAAAAATCACATTAGTTTTTTTTTCGTGATTACACAAGTGTTAAAACAAAAAAAAAACTATTTATAAAAAATGTAAAAAATGAAAGTTTATTATTTTTTATTGTTTCATGATAGCACAAGAAGTGTTAAAACTAAAATGATTTTTTTAAATAAATTATTTCTGTAGAGTTTCGTATTTCGTTTCATGTTTAGTGATTTTTGTTCCATTCCATATTTAGGTGAACCGAATCTACTGCCAGCGTCTTAATTTTGGGTATTGAATTTTTAGACTTAACCCAGCTAGTATATATATGTGCGTGTGAGTGTGTGTGCGCGCACGCACAATTATGTAAAAACAAATTGTTCATTTCCTTCAAAGTTATAATGGTACGAATTGATGGAAGGATCATGTTTGGATTTTTAATGAAAATGTAAAAATAACATTGGAGGATGAAATATTTATGTTTGTTTTTTTTTCCGCAAAATTCATAAGATGGGGATAAAATGTTTTTACAACTAAAAGCTAATTTTATTTTTTTAAGTAGAATTACATAGTTCCTGCTGAATTCTTATTGCAAAAATTCACATATTTTTTTTTTGTTTCGATTTTTCAATTTATTTTTTGGCAGCCATACCTACTAGTCACTCGGTCACATGACCATGTTTTGATTCCAGAAACTTAAACTGGTCTTCAAAAAATTGAGTTAATAGTACATATTCAACTATTATACCAAGTTAAAAGAGATAAACAAAACTAAACCGGATTTTTACTGATTAAGCTCGTTACAGAGAAACAATTCCACTTAATGGTGTTGGCAACCTTCATTTGGTCCCCCCCCCCGTAATTATCTGATGTCTGTCTAGAAATAATTCTAACTAGAAAAATATCAGGGAAACCAATGCCAACAATAGAATCATGTGATTCATATGAACTGGGTTTTTATTTCTCTCCCACCACGAGTCGGAAAGTAGGATTGAAAAGTCAGTGTTCCCAAAGAGGAGCACTGAGCAACAAAAAGTGCCTGAGCAGCCACGTCGGTATTCGTTGGTAAGGGCACCTCAGGCAATTAGCAATAAACTAACTCCTTCTCAAGGAGAGAAGGCAAACTCTAGGAGGGTGGACCTCCTAGAACTGCACAGGATTAGCATTGTACCGCAATTAACATGGAAAAGATCATTGCAAGTAAAAGATGTTTTTATTAGCTCTAAAAATATATGACTTAGTAACCACAAAAGGGTTGATAATCCCTAAAACGAAAACAACCTAAAACAGTTTGTACATTTCGTAACGGAAATGCCGTGATTGACAAAGCCGCTTTTAGAGATGTGTGGTTGCATTCAGAAATTAAAAATCTGCTTGGTTACCATAGCAATTAATAACTCCATTTTATTCATATTTCATTTAAACTTATTCACTTAACCAATATCTGAAACTACAAAATTTAAATAACTTTAGGCTTTTCTCCAAAACACTCTCATAATAAACGTGAATTTAATTATTTTAATTTTATTTAACATTTTTCTTTTTACTGTTAAGTCTTGAAGATGGTGTGTACTTGTTAAAGTCTGAATTAGAAATATAATTAAATTAAAAAATATTTAGTCGAAAGTTCATATTTTGCTTATTCCATCAAAATATTAATAGATCGTTTTTGAAGACAATTATTTTATGCCAACTTGGCTGGTTTATGGAGAAAAATGGCGACAGGTGCTGAGAGTATAGACGATATTTAACAAATATAGAGTATATACCATATTTAGAATGTATATATATATATATATATATATATATATATATATATATATATATATACCTATAAAATTGGGTGTTTCTCGCTCTGACATTGATATTAAAAGCCTACCTTTTTATATTAATTTTTTTATTGCAGACTATTATTCTCATCTTTATTAATTGTTGTTTCACAATGTTTCGGCCAACTATTCCTCTGGTCTTCGTCAGGTGGTAACCGCGACGGATAGGAACTTTGAACCTCCTAACTGCATTCTCAGCAATCACTGCAATCTGTAGTTGTTGTCGTCTCACCACGTTTTTTTTTTTTGGGGGGGGGGCCAAGTAAGCCTCTGGCCGGCTTTGGGTAGGATTGAAACCGCTATCTTCAGACAATACTCATCTGGAACTGTAGAGATTCAACGTCTCTATCAACTGGCCACGGGCCCCCGAAGGACGATCAAGGTTGGATTTTTTGATCTTATAAATTCATGTTTATTTATTATCTGATCTTCCATGGTCGAGTCCGTACCGAATGGTATATATATTTTTTATTGGAATTTATTATTGAGATGAGTATTATTTATATTAATTTATTTATTGCGAACTATTATTCTCATCTTTATTAGTGGTTGTTAAATAATAATAATTCTAACAAATCTGGAAGACACCAGTCCTCTTGTGTGAGCATTTCAATGTCTCCGATCACAGCCTCTTTCATCCCAATTGTCTCATAACTACAGCCTCAAAGGTTTTTGGGCTTAGGGAATAACAAAAAATCACAGAGAGCAAGGTCTGGACTTTGGGAAGGGCAAGGAACTGTCTTAATGCCATCTTGATGGATCTGTGACAAGGATGGAGCAACCTTGCGACAAATTTTGGGCAAATCTTCCACACCTTTAGTTCCTCGCGAATAACTGTGTATACAGCTCTCACACTGACATCAAACTCGATTCACGCAAGATGGTTCAAAAGCAGTCTGAATCATTTCATACATTTCTGTGGTATTTTTCCAAATTTTAAACAGAATTTTATTCTGTACTGTTCTCCTAAAGTGTCCTTATGTCTAGATTGCATTTGTAAAATTCACCAGTTGTGACAATCAGGCTTTAGTATGGTGTATTCCAACTTCTGCTGTAGCTGTTCATTTGAACCTGAAATCATAAAAATTGGTCAGTCATCTCATAAGATATATAGCAATAACATACTGAATTATCAAGAGTCTACAACAATTTTAAATGCTTGTACAAAAAATCTGGAAACATATCAAAGGCACCCTATACTTATATATATATATAAGTGACTGTGTCAGTTTGTCTACAAAATATCTCTACCAAACTCCTTTCTGAATTTTTAGTCTACAGAGTTGAAATTTGATATGTAGGGTGTTTGAATCTGTAGCACAGTTTCGATTTGGTTTTTAGCTTATAAAAATAGCTGCTAAGGGGTCAAAATTGGAAAAAAAAAGCACAGTTTACCTTAGCAGGAGTAAATCGAATAATTTCTGATCATGCGTACATATACATTTCTAGCTTAATTTTTAACCATTTTTTATCTGTCTGGTGATAGTTTGGTGATGGTAATGATAAAGGCTAAAACACTAAATAACGACTATGGCTGGAGTGCTGATTGTTTTGGTTTCGATTCCAACTGATGTACTGAATCATTTTTTTAAACTTTTGAAATCATTACTATATATATATTGAGTAAAATATATCATAATACAAAATTTTCATAAATTAAAATATCATATTTAAGCGTATTTTCCGATCAGGTAACACCAGGCGGTCTGCTAGTAGAGTATAAATATTTAACACTAATATATAGACTATAAATGATATTAAACCAATATATATATATATATATATATATATATATATATATATATATATATATATATATATATATATATAAAGAGAGAGAGAGAGAGAGAGAGAGAGAGAGAGAGAGAGGGAGCATAAACGATTTTTAACCCTTTATGACCTGGTTGAACTAATTCGTTCAGTCATAAATAAATGAATATAACGGCATAACTACAGTGGGAATTGATTCAAACACGCTTTATACATATTAGTTCAGTATCTGAGTCGATGCTAAATACCTCCAGATTGCAACTGTCCCTTACTTACATTCAGTATGCCGCCATTTAATATTAACAAGAAATATTTTTTAATCATATACATCATAATTCATGTCATAAAGGATTAACATAAATATATATAGAGTATTGGCATTATTTAACATGTTTATCAATGACTGACTTGTATGAAGTTTACAAATAAACCAGGTGAGAAGATATTTCTACAAATTTAAATTTTACAAATTTCAACAAAGTTACCATCCAAGTAATGCTCGATTCTTTTGCTAACAGTAAGATTGACAAAAAAAAAAAAAAAAAAAATCGGTCATTTTTTTTTTCCGGTTGATAAGGGGAGATAATTACAACATCGTGCAAAAATGACATTTTCCCCTTTTCCCTAGTTTCATAACACATCAAGCTTTAATTATCGCCAACATTTCCCTTTTTTTTAGACAAACACCCAAGAGCATTCTATTTAGACCCCTAACTTTCAGCCCCCAAACTTCAAACCGAGTCTGTCCAAATCCTTTATCTACTCTCTCGTCTACAATCTGAATACCTTCTAGAATATCTGCTTGTTAGGATGTTAACTCTCAAAGGCACGGGTCAAGCTAACACTATTAACACAATACATGTGTTGCTTCAGTTTTAAGTGATTTTTTTTCTTGTCTGCCCTTCTAGCTCCTACCCCCCCCCCGCCTCCTATCTCCAATGGGTTCAATGCTGTTTTCTTTGACTTGAGGAGAGGGAGGGAGAGTTATTGCACTTTCTTTAGTAATCATCCAACCTATTTGTCACTCATGAACTCTGCTGGGTGGGGCTGGTCAGTAAGGCCATCGTTTTTTAAATGGTTTGTCTTCTTTGTTTGGTAGTGATACACACCATCCAATTAGGCAAGGACATTATTCGGAGAGAGGTGGAGGGGAAGGAAAAGGTAGAGAGAGAAAGGGGGTGGGAGAAAGATGTAGAAAGAGAGAGTGAAGGGGAGAAAAAAGTGGAATTACAAAGTGAGAAAGAGAAATAGAATGATAAAGTGGTGTAGAGAGATAGTAAAAAAGAGGTGAATATATATAGAAAGAGAGAGAGAGAGAGAGAGAGAAGAGGGGGAGTGAAAATAAAAGATAGTTAAGTGAATAGAGTGAGAAAGAGATGGAAATAGAGAGAGAGAGAGAGAGAGAGAGAGAGAGAGAGAGAGAGAGAGAGAGAGTGGTCATGGTGAAAAGAAAAGTGAAAAAGAGATGGAGAAATATAATGGGAACAGGTGAATATAGAATGAGAGAGAAAGGGGTAAAGATGGAATAAGAGAGAGTGCAAATAAACAGAGTGAGAAAGAGGCGGAGATAAAATGAGAGAGAGAGAGAGAGAGAGATGGGTGGGCTGAGAAAATGAGAACATATTTCAAAATAGAGCAAAAATAGAAATCTCCAAATTAAATTATTTAAAACGTTTAAAAATGTTTCTTTGACACAAGAGCCACAATTTTGAAATAAAGATGAAACGTTGATGAACATATAAATAAATTTGGTCCGTTTCTCCATCACGTTAGAATAGTATCGCCATAATTTTCATATATATATATATAAATATATATGTATATATAATAGAGAGAGAGAGAGAGAGAGAGAGAATATTGCTCTGTAATTACATTGAGCTTCATAAATAAGGATTGATATATAATAAGAAAATATATTTCTACAAGTAGTAGCATTCGTGGGTATATGTGTATGTGTCTGTGTGTACAACTCTCCTATAGCCCCCATCACTGGAGCGATCATAACCAAGCGTTTAAAACTTTAATTCAAGCCATGATGGTCCCCCACCTAGGTATGGTGCACACCATTTTTCAAGATTAAAGTCAAATGTAAAGGCCCTAGCCTATGTATATATATTCTCCTACATCACACACCACCGGATCAATCATAACCAAACCTAACATGATTATGGTTTCCAAAAATTCTACCATGAACAACAGACCTTGGGTTTCTTTTCAGCAACCTTTATTCCAGAATGTTGTTCCCATCTTGAAAAGGTTGAACGCTGATACAGTCCAGTCTACTTAATTATCAATCTTGCTCCTGCTAGGTTCATTCCTGTCTGTCGACCGTCTCTCTCGGCCATGTGTTACAGACTCAATTACCTAACTTTCTAAGGTGTCTCTCAACTCGTTACGTCATGTATCTATATAACCTTGTATCTACGTAACTTGTTACGTCATGTATTTACGTGACTTGTTACGTCATGTATCTACATAACCAAAAATCGTTGCCTAGTCTTTTGTCACGTATCTTTGTTTATTAAAACTACACTTTCTCATCATAAACATTTCTGTCTTAATTACTTCTACATAAAGTTCCATTCCTATTTCAAAACATTCTTCCGTTATCAAAACAGTTTGTTGTGCTGTTATTTCCATAACATTGTCACCAGTTCAAATGTCGGTCAGTTACCTCTCTCCCCAGGACATCCAACGTTGCCCGGCCATAATATAATAACATTGCTTGGGTGTTTAAGGTAATCTGAAACAATAATGAAAACAACAAAAACAACTCTATATAAAAATATTTGAGATTTTAAAAGAATTGGAATTGGTAATTGTGTCAGAATCGTGAAAAATATTGGAATCATTCCATTACTAATCTCTATTATTATATAAAAGGAACTGTGTGTGTGAGAGGTCGTTCCCTATGGACTCTTAAATGGCTGGGCCGATTTCTAAAAACTTTCAGCCAAATATACTTTATGTGCCTGACAGTGTTCTTAGATGGCTTTGTATTGGAATGCCTTCAATAAGTATTGATAATCAAGAATCGAAAAAGTCCGATGAAAGAAGGTACAGGTCATTTTGACTAAAGTTAACGCCTCATACAGCCTAACATCACAAGTGCATTTGAAAAAGTTTATTACTGCACAAACAGAAAAGCCTGGCTTATAAAATCAACAGTAGGTTCTTTGATATAACAGGGGAGCGTTCGTAATAAATGTTTCTGTTTAGCGCACAATTGGACCATGATATTAATATTTGCATTTAAATCTTTAATTCAAGCCATTAATATAAAAATAATTTTATAAAATCAGCAATAGGTTCGGTACAGTGCAATGTAGACTACAATGTATTGTTGACTAAGTAACTGTGGATTGGATTGAAAAATGGACGATTTTACCGATTTTGATGACAATAAATATGGGAGTGTGAAACATTCATTAAACCCCATTCATTTCCAGGCAACATCGGGTCTTCCTGCTAGTATATATATATATATATATATATATATATATATACTTAGGGGATTAGAACAAGAGTCTAAAGATCAGAGTATATTTTAATGTATTAGTAAATTCATTAATACAATTAAATTAAAAGAAAAGAAAACATTGCTCGTTGTAATGTAGATATATAATAAGCTCGAGAGGCATATATATCCTAGAGCTATTTTAATATTGAGTAAGATGATTGATAATTTATAATTAAAATTAAAAATCGGTTTTATAAGGAAGAACAAACAAAATCAATAAATTGTACGATCGTTTCGGAAACGACGTTTTTATTGTGGTAGACAATGAGTCTTGGACAATAATTTTACCATATAGTTTTTTGAAACAAAGTCTCATCAGCAAAAAAAAAACAAAAAAAAACACCCAATATTTTTGCTGATGAGGAGACTTTGTTTCAAAAAACTATATGATAAAATTATTGTCCAAGACTCATTGTCTATCACAATAAAAACGTCCGAAACGATCGTACAATTTATTGATTTTGTTTGTTCTTCCTTATGAAACTGATTTTTAATTTTAATCATAAATTATCAATCATGTTACTATATATAAAAACTACTTGACTAATAAACATTTCAGTCCCCTGTCCCAATTTAGGAAGAGTTTAGTTGATGACACATTTATACCTGAACAGACCAACAATAAATGAACATTTGACATACTGGAAGCATTATTAATAAAAACTAATAAAATAATCTTTAACAATAGTAATAACATCCTGAAATGTTTGTAAAGTTATCAAAATAATTAACCAATGAAAAATAAAATAATTAACCGATGGGGGGGGGGGACAAAATAAAATATTATATGATTGTTCAAAACCAATTAGATTAATCTATCTCTGACGATGAATCCAGAAGGATTGGAAAGTACTTGGAAGTTGAAAAGATCAAAAATAGAATCAATAGACAAAAAAACGTCTATTTTATTTCATGAAATATTTCTAAGAGACAAAATGCTCCCGAAATACACACACACACACACACACACACACACACACACACACAGGGGTGTGAGTGTGTCTCTTTAATTTTTGTTTTTACCCTAACGATTCTTTTTTTTTTTTTTTTTTTCGGAAATAGTTCAAGATGTTTACAGGAATCTTTAGTAAAAGTTGGCCATTAGAATTCTTTCACAGACTTTACAATCTGACAACTGATAAGATAGCTGTTAATGCTGTCACTTGATGGCGCATGTTTAATGTGGCAGGTATGCTAAACCACTGATCAGATGAGACAAGTGAAAACCAATAGTCCTGGGACAAGAAAAATAAAAAGAGCAAAGAATCCTTACGAGCGAGGCCTTCACATTTAACTAATGACTCTAAAAACTGGAAAGAACTACGGAAAAAAAACTTGAAAAAGAAGCACATCTATAGATTTAACATTTTTATCTAGTTCAGATAAGCCCATTTTTAATTATCTATCTTTGTTTATATATATATATATATATATATATATATATATATATATATATGTGTGTGTGTGTGTGTGAACGTGTGTGTGTGTGTGCGTGTGGGTGTGTTACAGAAGACCAGAAAATACATTGGTGCCGTCACTTTCAAATCCATAGTCACCTATGTTGGACTCTCTACAGTCTATTCCAAGGGAGACAGATATAAACAGAGGCTGAGGAGAGTCTGACATAGATGACCAGATATTGATCCCGTTTGTATGGATTTGAGATCAACAATGCTCATGCTTTTCTCATCTGCTACAAATAAAATACGTATATAAATTATAATTAATCATATACTTTAATTTTACGTTCTTATTTGGAAATTTTCTTAATAATCGAACATTCTGTTAACCCAACATTTCTCAACCAGTGTCCCATGATACAATTTACTTCAACATACCTTTAGGAATGTGGATTTTCTGATCTGGCAACTATTAAATAGAAGTACAGAAACCATCTTAATATTAGAAATGATATTTGCCTTATTGAGACCAAGACGGAGCTGGATATGAGGGGCCTTATCAAACTAGCTCAACAGCAAGTGTGTCATTTAAGTAAAATTTTCACTTAGATTCATAATTTTAGAGTAACTAAATGAACAACATAAAATAAAATCTGCATTTTCGTTAAAGTGCAGGGGCTACAAGTGTTGAGATACTCAGTAAGGGGACTACGAGTCATCAAAGTTGAGAAATACTGCACTAATCTTACATGGTTGTGTGCTGTTTGCAGGGGAAAAAAACCCTGAGCAAAATGACGATTATAAAGAAAGATTCAATATAAGAGTATAATTTTTTTTTAAAATTTTACAGAAGGTCAGAAAAACATTGGTACAACCAGTTTCAAATCCAATACAGGAGCAGCAGTTTATGGTAAAGAAATATTGGACTCTCTTCTGCCTGTTTTTTAATCTGTTTTTCCTGGAAATGGTGACTGCATTTTTTTTTAACTAAAAAATTATTTATTATTTTTTATGAATTCATTATTTTTTATGGAATCATTTTTTTATTTTTTAAAATTTTTTTTGTAACTTCCGGTTTATGTGTTGGTAGATTCTGGCTAAATCTTGTTTTCACAGGTGCCTTTTGCTGATTTAAATAACTATTAATTATTACATTAATATGAAAAAATTAACACTGTTACAATAAAATAATTTAAAATAATGTTATTACTTTTCTGAATAGATTCTTAGAATAAAAAAATGAATAAAGAGAATTTTTTCTCCAAAAAATCTTTATATTACAAGATGCTACAGACGTATGTACGTATGGTTATGCTTATATAAAGTTAAAAACGTACTTTGCATACACATAAGTAAAACAATAAAGTGTTTGACATTTAATGAAAATTGCAACACTTATCTCCCTTGAAAAATGTCAATTTTTCATACTTGTAAACATGTTAAGATATGCTCATTAGAATAGAAACATTTAATCTCAAACCTAGATTTTAAATGTAATGTTATAGAGTGAGATCTATCGAATGTTACTTCAAAGTACAAAAATCATGTATATAAATTAAACTCAAATGGTAACCTGAATGATAACCTAACATTATTAGCTAAGAGAACTATGAAATGATAATGTACCTTACAAATGTAAATGGTGCATTACAGGCAGAGAAAATAAATAAACCTTTAGCAAATTTAAAAAAATGTAACCTATGTACTCTTGAATTGTGCTATATAATGAAGTCTAAGGATAATTTCATTAACATAAAACAGGAATTTCTGCAAAATTGTATGCACCATTCAAAATTTGCATGATTATGTCTAATTAATAATCCGAACTAATAACTAAAAAATAAACTTATAACATTTAAATAAAAACGCCAATTTTTTAAACAATATAGATACTTCACGATTGTTATAGATAAAAGAATAATATGTAGTTTGATTTTAAATAAATAAATATAGTCTTTAGATTTAAGAGAGCAACTAAATTTGATGGCTTGTACATTTTGTCATGATTTTTGTGATATGTCTAAGCATTTATTATGTGAAGATTTAAATATTGTATCCTATGTATCAAAATTTACACTGTTAACTTTTGGCTGTTTAGCTATTATATACAGTGCTTCCAGTAAAAATACTGGAAGCACTGTATATAATAGCTAAATAGCCAAAACTTAACCGTGTAAATTTGGAAAACAGTAACAACATTTTTGTTATGGGGTTAAATGGTAATAAACGAAGGAACACAGGATTTTTAGGAACGAAACATGTAAATTACAGGCAAAGTGAGTTGAGTATATCCATTCCTAAACGGTAAGACGTTTGCACACGTCTAGCTTGGTCGCATGTTTATCTCATGCCAGGCACTGGTAGTCGATACCGGAAGTGACGTCATGAGATAGTCCATTAATCCTATGGAGGGGCGTCTCCAACAATTTTAAAGTGCCTGGGTACATAACCATCCAATATATGTATGTGTGCATATGTGCACATATAGTTTCATAAGTATATCCATATTTATGTTGTAATATAAATTTATAAATCAATTAAATAAAAAATTAAAAACTGTAACTTCCATATCATTTTGTAAATCTCTATTTTAAACCATTGCATATTTATTTTAGCCACATTCTTAACATGTTAAAAACATATTTTTTTTTTTACACACGAGACGCTTCATTATTTTAAGTAATGTAAATGTAATTTGAATTGAAGCATTTAAAAGCATCCAGATTTTAAACGAAACAATAATCAAAAACTGTGTGAAGACAACTGAAGAAAATCAGTTGAAAGTACTTGCAAAACAAAACAAAAAAAGATGGACGAAAACGACAATGGAACTTTCTTACATAAATTTGACCGAGATATTAGAACGATCGTACGAAAAATGGAGAAATTACAAAAAGAAAAAAAAACTATTAAGCAGAAACACACTATGCTGTTCAACAATGTCTGTCTGTCTGTGTGTGTGTGTGTCTCTCTCTCTCTCTCTCTCTCTATATATATATATATATATATATATATATATATATATATATATATATATATATATATTATGTTTGTGCAAAAAGAATGTTCGTTTTTGACATGAAGTTGAATGTCAAAAGATGACATTATTTTTGCACCAACATAATATATTCACACACTCTTAAATTAACTATAATTACATATGATAAATATTACTTATATACACTCAAATTCTAACAAAATAAGCAGATACAATGAAGTGCTCACAAAAAAGTCATCACTTCTCTAATGTACGTCTGTGTCAAGTTGTTTATCCACTAACTTTCTAAGACAACCTTTATAAAAGCTGGCATTATTTTCTTTAATTAAAATTGACTTCATTTTCCCCAAAGAACTCCATTTTTTTCTTGAATTTCAGATGGTCTGACCATGTGTTTTTCCTTATTACTTAATCAGAACACTCCTCTTCCATTTAAGATACAAAGTTAATTTCTTTTATAAACTGCACTTGTTTGTTGCAACCGCGGAAACGGTGATGGAGGAGGAGGAATTCCATTTTCATTTGGGAACAATTGTAAATGTCAACATTTATCATTTGCACCATAAATAAATAATTGAAAAGATAAATAATCTTTTGGGTTTTTCTTCTTCCTATTATCAGGATTTGGTTTATAATCATTTTTTAAAATTATAATACCATTTTGAAATAGAAAAAAGCAATCAATTTAAAATCTGAGCATTTTGAGGGCTCAGAATTTGTGGGTATAAAATATTCCTACAAAATATGATATATATTATGATACATAATATTCTCAAAGAATTTTATGATAAATAGTATTTCTACATGATTTATGGTAGATGGTATTCTCCCAAAATTTTATGATAGTATTTCCACCAAATTTTAGAAAAGATAATATTTCCACAAAATTTTATTATAGTATTCCTATAGTATTCCTAGAAAATTTAATGATACATGGTATTCCCACAAAACTTTAAATATTTTTTTATTTTTCATCAATTTTGTGAATAAAGAAAATTGGGTTCTTCTTCATTATTATAGTTAAATCCGACAGATGAAAAAATAAGTTTTCATTAAAAAACAATAATTACTTACGATTTTTGCCAATTTCAACAATAAGCAATGTCATTGTTGTGAGACCGAAACTTACCTACATCATAGACTCTTTCAGTACTATATTACGATGTGAGATAACACTCTCAATGGACAGTATCATAATACCATAGAATCAGCAGGGATACTAGTAGTACGCAGCACGTACGACTACCCATATTGGACACCATTGGATAGATAAGCTCTGCTGACCCTTCACCCTATCCTTGTAACCTTTTGTTAATATATCTGTCTTACACCTAATCCATCTTCTGTGTTTTCCTTCCATGGTCCCTACTTTGAATCCACATCAGTTATCTATTATACCTAATTTTCATGTTACAATTAGTTAAATATTAATAATCACAATTAGTTAAATATTTCTAGAATATTACATAAAACATGTATTCCCATGGTTCAATGAAAAAATGATTTTGCCGTGTTAGTTTTGTCACGTGTGACATAAACACAAGGGAAATAACTCATAATTTGAATTGACCTAAGTTTTTGACAGTTTTAAATAACAAATTACCTCCCCTGCTTATACACCCGCTCTTCGGTTATAATGTAATCTAAAATTGCTAATTTCTTCGAAAACTATTTCCTTTAATAATTAATTTTCTACCTTATGGGTTTTTGTAATTTGTTACTGCGATATCACAATTCAGTCGATACTATTGGTTTCTCTTGAAATTCAATATTTCAATTTTCGAATTTCGATAAAATAACGAAGAACTGAAAATTGTTGTGAAATTTATGATGAATAAACCAAGTAGACAGCAGAAATGGCATCAGACAGAATAAAAAGTTGTAACGAAATAGGGTCAAATACAAAAGTCTATGTTTTTTCATAACCATTTTACGAAATGATGAAATGAAATATTCTTCGCGTTTTTTCCTTAAGAATATAAACATTTATTAAAAGAGATGAAATGGTCCTTTTGGTGATTTTTAAAAATGAAAAAATAATTCTATTATTTGGATATTGCTTAGGTTTTCTTTCATTGTTCGTTTCTTTTTCTTGATTGAAGAAAAAAAACCGCACTTAGAAATATGTTTTTCTTAAAAAAAACCAAAAAAAAAACAAAAAAAAACAAACAAAAAAAAACCGCACTTAGAAATATGTTTTTCTTAAAAAAAACAAAAAAAAAAAAAAAAAACAAGAGACAATGAGGAAACAGCAGCCAAGGTGATGTGAATAATTATTTATTCGAATGACAAATTCTGACTTTTGGCTTCTTTGAAGTCGTAAAATTAAATGCAACCAAAATAGGAGAATTTATAAACTAGAAGGTTCTTTTGTAACGTTAGCGTACATGAATTTGAAAGTTGGTAAAAAAGAAAGATTGACAAGAACAGAAGTACTTCCCTTGCAATTTTTCTTTATACATGTCGCCATCACAAAACAATTTGATTTGATGGTACTTATACAGAGTAGGTATCGTATTATTTTTTTAATGGTATTTTCAAGTTAACGTTCTGTTTAATAAATCAAGTTGAGATACAGAATAGTTACAAAACATTATTCCCTTCCCATATTAAGAATGGGGTTCTAAATAATAATGTTATTATTTCAGCACGCTACCTTCTATGCATATGTACCGATTTTATGTTTTGCAATTTTTTAGATCAGGATTTGTAAATTGTATTATTTGGATCGTTTGTACTACTGTTCTCACCTGGGATGCTATTCTCATCATGTCCACATGGACCCATTGCATAGCGGATAACATGGTAAGTAATAATTATTTCAAAATTACACTTTTCTCGAGGTTAACAGTTCAATCCTCAATATAAACGATACTAATAATATAAATAAGAATTACTTAAGGCTTCTACCCGGTCATGGATGATGGGATGAGAGCAATCTACCCCCGTGAATTTAAAGATTTTGTTTGGAATTCTGAACAGATTTCCAAGAAGAATCTGAAGAAGATCAGAGTTTACATCGGATGAAACACTATGAGAATATAATCCAAGATTAATATAATAGTTCAAATGATCACGTGGACCTGTTGGGCAACGGATAATATATTAAATAATAATTATTTATAAGTGACAGTCTCCTGGAGGTTGAGGGTTTAATCTTCAGTACAGGCAATACTAAGAATATAATTAAGAATTATTTAAAACTTCTTTCCGGTCATGGCTGATGGAACGGTCTCAACCCCCCCCCCACCCCACATACACACACGGATTAAATGAAAGATTTTGTTCGAAATTATATACAGATTTCTGAACTCAACAAAGAGCATCTAGAGAAGGTTGAAGTTTACATCGGCCGAAATGTTGTGAAAATAAAATTCAAGATAAAATAAACGCTAATTAATAAAAATTTCCCCAAGAAAACAGCTGACTAACAATTAAAACTATTTAAACTCCATGCATGAAAAAAAAAAAAAAAAGCATGAACAAAGCGCATAACAAAAACAACAATTTCCAGTTATCTATATATCTATAAAAGTGAAAACGCGTGTGTGTGTGTGTGTGTGTGTGTGTGTACATTTCCCTATCAACTAACTCTGCCAATTTTCAGTCTAAAGATTCGAAATTTGAGATAAGGGGTATTGAGATTTGGAACAATCTTTTAAATCAGTTTTCGGCCAAAAATTTGACTGTCAAAGAGTTAAGGTTCAACGATTTGACCCTTGAAACCTCTACCAAGCTCCTCCGCCAATCTTGGGTCTAAACATTTGAAATTTTAAATGTAGGTTACTTGGACATGGCTCAAACTTTGTAACTTGATTTGAGCCTCAAAAAATGAATGTCAAGGAGTCAAAATTGGGGTCAAAGAAAAAAAAATTGACCTCTGCGGTCTCTACCAAATTACTAAGCCAATTTCTGGTCGAAACATTTGAAATTTTACATAAAGGGCATTCAGAGATAGGGCAAGCTTTTTAATCGGTTTGGCTCGAAAATTTGAGCTGGCAAAGGGTCACAGTTCAAAAGATTTCATCTTTGCAGTGTATAGCAAACTACTCAGCCAATTTTGGGTCTGAACATTTGAAGTTTATACATAACGGGTGTTCAGACATGCGGCAAGCATTTTAAGCAGTTTTGGGGCGAAAATTTGACTGCCAAAAGGTCAAAGTTGAAAGGGTTGACCTTTGCAGAATCTACCAAATTTCTCTGGCAGTTTTGGGTCTAAAGACTTGAAATTTTAGATGTAGGTAACTTGGACATAGGCAAAACTTTTTATTTTGATTTTAGACCAAAATAGTAAATGTTAAGGGGTCAAAATTGGGGTCAAAGTTTTAAAAAATTCCCTCTCTGAAATTACTCCAACAATTTTTGGTCAAAACATTTGAAATCTTACATAAAGTGTATTCACACGTAGGGCAAGTTATGAACAGTACATAGGGCCTAAGCAAAGCTAGGCTGATCTGCTAGTACTATAAAAACCAAATATATACTAATTATAAATTCGATGAAAAGATAAAAACTAAGCTAATAAAATGATACACTAAACCTATCGAACAAAATAAGATTAAATTAATATATTACACGAAATTTAAAACATTTAATAATTAATACTATTTAAACTAACTCTGATCCAACCTAATGTAATGTACGAATTCACTTACCTATTCCTATATTCTTTCTAATGTCTTTCTAACCAAATTGCGAATTTATATAACACATATATTAGCCATACAACGACAACTCTCTCCTGAGGTTTCACATATCATGTATCATAAAACAGTGCCATAAACAACGCCATATCATCTTTCATAATGAAACATTTAAGTCGGCTGAAATAAGAAATATACTACTAATATCAAACTTATGTACAAAAATAATTGCATACACAAATTAAAATTATTGGAAGCAAAATTTATTAAAAATGCAACCTGATATTAACGAAACACCATTTAATACAGGTAACATATTAAACGTATTTATCAATAAAAGGCATAAATAAATAATAACTAAATAAGATTAATATATAATTAAAACAAATAAATAATAGATTAAGCCACACCCCTTCCTTATCCCTCTTACCCTGCCGGACAACTGAGAAAATAATATAAAAGCAAACAAAATCTCTTAAAAAAAAAAAAAATACTGCACGTGACCGAAAACGCTTGAGATAGAAATAGCCGACACAAGATGACTGTGTCACAATACACAATTTACCAGTTGCGTTCAAAAGAATTGATCGCCAAGTAAAGAAAATCACCGAAAAAATAAAGTTAAAAGAGAAAACTCCATCGTATTTAATCAGACATGTTTGGATAATGAAGATGAAGGTTTACATACTGCTTTTCTCTCCTTTTATTGCTCGATCCCATTTGACTGGAGATCGACTTCTCTGTTGGCTACTGCACTGTCCGGAAAAAAAAACAATTTTCATTATTTCAGCTGTTTTGAAAGCTTTCCAATCGGATTATATGCATCGTCACACTGTACTTAATTTTGGCCTCTATTCTCCCTAAAAAACTATTTTCGCATTTCGGATCACCTTGAGAGAATTTTCATGCAAGCTGAAATATGCGTAGTTTGTTTTTATATTTTTTTACATATTCAACATTTTTTCACTTCTTTTTTTGGTAATTTATAACTACAATAAATTGCAGTTTCACTTAATGCCATAACTAGCAAATTCTAGCATTGCTACAAATATAATTTGTTGATTTCTTTATGTCCTCTGGTGAGAATAATAACAAGAATAGCATGCTTTGAAACTCTACAGAATAAGGACTTTGAAAATTGTCTTTGGGAATATTCAGTCGAAAAATAACTTTTGATTGTAAATTTCAACTTACATTTTTAATTTTCTTTCTCTTATATATATATATATATATATATATATATATATATATATATATATATATATATATATATATTGGCGGTCTGGCAAGGCCACAGGGGAGACAACCGAAACAGCAGAACTGAAGCTGACTAGCAGGACATTTTATATACATATATATATATATATATATATATATATATATATATATATATATATATATATATATAAGCAAATTTGGGCATATTTTATTGGTTTGAAAATATAGGTTCTTTTTTATCAATTGTCATAAAATTTTACCATAGAATCTTCAAAAAGCCAGCAAATTTTCATGTAGTTTCGTCTCATAGAACCAACTAGTTTTCTATAGGTTTTCGAGTGTATCGCATATATTTGCATATCGAATATCGCATTTAAAGTTTCCGCAAATAAGTATTTTTCCGGGTATTAAGTAAAGACATATGTGCACGTGTATGGACAAAAATAGCCACCACTTATAACATAAAGTATTACATTGCTTAATAACTAGAAAAATACTAATTTGCAGAAAATTTAAATGCGATATTCGTTTTCAGCACACCCAAAACCTATCGAAAACAAAATTTTTAAGGTAGGTCATTGGTCTACTAGGCCACAATTACCAAATAAGCACCACCCCTAAAAAAAAGGAAGACGCCAGCCTTTCCCTCCAATAAAGTGAGTGTCTAGTTTGCATTAAATTAATATAGAGAAGTGATTCTCCACTTTTTAAAACTATAATTTCTTCATATCTTCGAAACTACTCGCTTTCTGGAAATGTAAACGTTATTTTCTTTTCAGCACCCTCGAAAACCATTAATAGTGGTAATTTTAAAGGATTTTTTCAGGGTGAAAATATACTGCACCATTACCAATTTTTCAATCATAGTCATTTGTTTTCCTAATTTTGCATATGAATTACAAAATATCTGATATTTTCCTCAAACCTCTGGCCTTGATGGAGGGAAGGCTAAAACTTGCTGCTAAAACTATGCTAGATTTCAAATGTTATATCTTCCGTCTAAATAAAGCAAATTTTACACTGTATAAGGATTATTTGATACTGGAGATCTTCATAATCGTACCCTATTTCCAAAAGAAGGGAGATATAACATATGAGAAATATTTGGAATCATGTCTCTCTTTGCTGTTATTTCAGATCATTTGAAACCATAGCAACAAGGTTTAGTCTCCCCTTCGTCAAGGCCAGAGGTTTTGGAGAATCATTATATATATATATATATATATATATATATATATATATATATATATATATATATATATATATATATATATATAAAGTGAGAAACTTCTACCATGCTTAGTAGATTTAGAGAGATCATGATTAATACTTTTCAGAATATGTTGGTCTCGGGCTATTTTTAAATTGGGCGGCATAGTGAAAAGAGAGAAAAGGAGGAAGGAAGGGGAGTAACAGCAATTACGTCACGTTTAAGACTTAAAATAAAGTTATAAGTTATCCATTTGTTTTATCAATTAATATTTCATCATTCTATCACTAATAAACACTTGTATAACCATTAAAAAAATTAAACGCTTTAATTATTCAATTGTAATTATCGGTATGTATGTGCTGATATCTTAGGATATTCAATTAATAAAACGATACGTTTTCAAAACCTGAATAGGAATCAATTCTCAAGTTGAAACAACAAAAGATATGCCCATCAATTATTTCCTGTGCAAGAAACAAATCTCCCACATGCTGAGTGTTGGTGAATGTTTTTCATCTTATCCTCTGGATATGACCCCTAAAATGGTTGGCAGATGCTGGTGGGTCTCCAGAATCTGGCTTCAAATGTCATGCAAATTATTTCATTCCTGAAATCAATCACATTTATGCTCTCTTCGTCTTGGCTTTGTTGTGCGAGCCAGAAGTGGGGGGGGCACTTCCTGCTTATCCTCAACTGACTTCCTGTTTGCCTTCACCTCTCCCCTCATCCTCCCTTCCCTTTTTTAACCATAAAGATTTCCAGATTATAAAGAGACCATCAAGTTTGTCATTCTCTATCTATGTGTCTCCGCTTCTATCTCTTCCTCTTTTTCTCTTTGAATTCCTTTCTGTCTTCTTAATATATTTTAAACACATTTCAATACTATTATTATCTTTTGGTTCTGATAATTTTTAGATGAGGATTGATTAATCGTATCATTTTTATTATTTCGACTACAGTTAAAATCTTTAGTGGTATTTGCACAACGTTTCGGTCGATATAACCTCTGACCTTCTTCAGGTGTATCTTATTGAACTCGGAAATATTTCTGCTGTTCTCAGGAATCTGCACGGAATTTCGAATAGAATTGAATAAAGGGTTCCGTTCGAAATTCCGTGCAGATTCCAGAGTTCGACAATATACACATGAGGAAGGACGGCGGTTACATCGACTGAAACTTTGTGACAATAACACTCAAAATGAGAACAGTGGCCCAACAAATCCAAATAATACGTACTACTGTTTTATCTAGCTGCAAGGTTTTCCTCTAACTGAAAGTATTGCTTGCAATACAATTTTAACTAAGGTTTTAAAAAACTCGATTATTTAATAATCTGTTATTGACCAGTAACAGTCTGAAAGACAGAACTCATTATTTAGTGGAAACAACGTATATTGAACAAAAAAAAAAAAAGAAGCAAAACAATAAAGAATGCGATTATACACCAGATTGACTGGCAAGTGTGCATAATTTGTGCATAATGCCGAGAAATATATTCTCATGGTTTTTATAGAAAATGGAAGAGTTCATAATTGCACGTAAAGTTGGCATCACAACATAATCTGAGACCAAAGTTCTGTGTAAACAACAAAAATGAAATCTACGTATCTATAAAAGTAATGATATGTGTGTGTATGTGAAGATAATTCTCAACCTATATACTCAATGGATTTTTTATCTACAGACTTGAAATTTGCTATATAGGGTATTCAGACATATGGAAAACTTTTTAAGCGGTTTTTATCAGGAAAAAAGGTTGCTAAGGGATCACAATTGAAAAATTGTTATAGTGGAATCACTGAATTTTAATGTTTGTCAACTGTTTCACAAGATTTGAAAACACTTTTTAAAGATCAGAGCAAGTCAGTCTAATGGTTATCGTACTTGACTCACTGTCTTTAGGTTGAGGTTTCGATCTTAGCTTGAGAATGTTTTTTGTTTTTTTACTTATAAGAAGTGAACTGTTTAGAAAAAACATAATACTCACATGCACATGTCTCAGTTTCTTTTGGTTTTTACTTCACTTTTTTTTAAAAGAATTTAACGTTACCTTTAATACCGAGCAACGTCGGGTATATCTAGTATATTTATACAAGTGAGAATGTGTGTGTGCATGAGGATAATTCTCAACCTATACACTCAACGAATGTTTGATCTACAGACTTGAAATTTGGTATATAGGGTATTCAGACATGTAGAAAACATTTTAGTGAGCTTTCATCCGGAAAAAAGGGATACTAAGGGGTCAAAATTGAAAATTTGTACATGGGGGATTATCAAGTTTTTATCCGATTATTAACTGTTTCATGAATGCACATGCATGAATCATTCACGTGACAGCTTTCTTATGTTAAAAATAAGTAGGTCTGTAAACACTATTTAAAGATCGTCTCAAGCTGGCCTAATGGTTATCGTTTTAGTTTCGATCTCAGCTGGAGTATTTTTTTTTATTTGCAAGAAATGAACTGTTTAGGAAAAAACATAATACTTGGATGCACATATCTCAGCTTCTGTGTGAATTAAAATATAATACCTATGCATATTTTACGACCGGGCAATGCTGAACAGCCTGCTAGTGATTGTACAAAATACGATGTTTTAAATCTTCATTTTACACTTATTCATTTAATTAATAAAGCATTTTAAAAACTAAATAAATGTTTCTAAATTTTTGAGATGAGGATTGGGAATTCGTTTTATATTTATGGTGGAGTGGTTCAAGTTTAGTGGTTAAAATACTTGGTAAAATTCAATTGTAAGTTACACTCTTCTGAGGATGAAAATTTAATGCTAGCGATACCAAAAATATAATTGTAAATCACTTAGGATTTCTACCCAGTCATGGTTGATGGAACGAGAGCATTCTACATCTATGAAGATTTCAGAATTCAACAGAAAGAGTCCCGAGTTTGACAAGACATATCTGAAAAAGGTTGGAGGTTATGAAAATAACACTCAAGATAAGAACAATAATCCAAATAATAACACCTAAATATTAAAAAAAAAATTTAACATTAAACATTTTTAAACCTACTATTTTTTGAATAAACGTTTTTGATCCAGTCATTTCATTAAACATTTTATACAATTATTAATTTTATTATACATATATACTAGCCATACCCGGCCATGCGTTGCTGTGGCTCAGTTTGTTAAAATGGAACACATTCCTCAGAAAAAAATTCATTTTGTATTGTTTATTTATTTTATTATTTTTGCAATTTTTTTAATCAATAAAAGTTGGGGGGGGGGGGTCCTAAGAAAAGGTGAATTTTTTACCATAAATTGTTAGGTGAAAGTTTTTTGTTGTTTTTTCAGGAATTTTTTTTTAAAAGAAAGTTGGCAGTAAATATTTCTTTTTGAAAACAGAATTTTTATCATAAAAAGAAAAAATGAATATTTTATATTGAACACTGTAAATAGTTAGGTGAAAGTAGAGAAAAGTTAGACTTTTTTTTTCAAGAGAATGTACAAATGTTTTTTGTCAATAGATGTTAAGAAAATAAACGGAAAAAATACTCCCATCATTAATTAATTCTGCAAAAAAATAAATAAAATGTTGGTTTAGTGTTTCAATATATGAACAACGCTCGGCTGAATCCGGTGATTGCCGGTCGAACCCTAAACTAATTGGAATCCGGTGCGGGGAGGGGGGGTTAAATTCTGCATGAGTACCATTCTTTTTAATTTTGTCTTTTGTTCAATTTTTTGTGTGGGCTTTTAGCGCTAGCAAACTAACAAATTTAACCAAAATGAGAAAAATTCAACAATTAAATAATTTTAATAAGTGCCCAGCTCCTAATATAAATTCTAGTAAATCAATCACCTTTATTGAAAACACTGAAAGGAAGGACGAAACCAAATTATTGCCAGTATGTTTGGGAGAGGTTCTATAGGTGTATCAGAAACTGGCCATTAAAAAGGATGATCAGAACCTTAATAATTCAACTTACTATATTGTTTAAGCTTATAACTACTTGGAAATACAATTCAAACCCTAATTTTTTTTTCAATTAAAGGAGCAAAGATCAAATTTTTAAAAATAACAGGTTTAATGGCAAATTATGCAATATTTGTTTATTTAAAGCGGTTTTCTTTTAAAAAAAATATAAAGAAAATCAATATATTTTGACTTGCTTATAAATATATGTATATATATGCCAAACAAATCACTTACCTAAAAAAATATTATTAAATGGGTAGTTCCATTCTTTATTGTAAAGAATTTATCCATATTTATATTTTAAATTCCATGTATTTTTTAAATAAAAGGATTTTTTAAAGCGAGGGTCCTAGAAAATCGCATTTTTGTAACGTGTTTTGTGTGAAGCGTTAAATAGCTGCTGCTGCTAAAATGAAATTTATGAAGTATGGTTTCGTCCAAGGGCATAAATAATGTCTCTTTTTTATAGTGTGTGTTAACCAAAATTAGTATTTTTCATCCTCCGTAATTAAAAAAGAAACGCACATTCACTCATAAGTTTTTCTCCTAGAACAAAAAATCCGCTTCATCGATTTAAAAAAAATTCTTTTAATGAAATACACGAGTTTTTGATTGATATATTTTAATACTTCTTCATCAACTAATTTTATTTTTTTTAATATCTAAAAAAAAAAAAACATTCAATGAGATAGAAAAATTTGCCGTCAGCGTCTGGTATTTACTTGACGATGTAAGCATAACATGAGCTTTCATTTAAAAAAATCAACGTGTTTAAAAAAAAAAAAAAGGTTTTACACTTTGGACTTTACAGGTAAATTTCCAAAAAAAATATGCTTTTTTTTGTTTTAAATTGGAATATTTTCTTTATTGATCTTTTATCTTCAATTTGTGATATATAAAACTTTGACACATAAATTAATTAATAAAATTTTAATAAACATTTCAAAATGGGGGTGTGAATTTGAAAAAAAAAACGTTTGTCTAAAATATTATATTTGGTTTATTGGAAAGAGCCTAAAATTTCACATTGACCCTGAAAATATCGTAAAAATTAAATCAATAGAAAAATTTTGATGGATTTTTAAAGTTTAAAAATTGAAAAATGTTTAACTTGTAAAATTCTATTGATTTTATTACGTAAATAAATGGCTGCATGAAGGCACGCTGGATTTTTTAAACACTGTTTTTTAAAAACTAAAAAATAATATTTCTATTTTTTAAACTACAATAGTTTATTTTGAAAGTATATTCTATATAGAAAATAAACAACTCACTTTTAAAAGAGAAATTACGGGTTTTTTATATTTTATTCGCAGTTTTCTGTTAGGGATGTCAAAAATTCCTCCAAATTTCTGATACATCTAGAGTTTCTATTCTTTTTCTTTCTTTCTTTTTTTCAATATTTTAAGCAGATTTGTCACTCAGCTAGCAGATTTGGTGCTTCTACACTTTATTGCCGAAATTGGAGACACCATTTTTTTTCACACACTTGCTATCCAAATCTAGGGAAGACATCATTATAAGGCCGAACGATTACTTCCGGAAACGATAAATTAAACTAAATAAATTTACCAAAATTAACATTTATTACTCCCTTAAACTAAAATTATCATTTATTACTTCCAGAAACTTGGTAAACCGATATTACTGGAGAAAATGAATCTTGACAATAAAAAAAAATATTTAAAATTATTTATTTGTTCGAAAAGAAAACCCCAAAAAAATCCAAACACACAAACGAAAAAATAAACAAACAAACAAACAAACAAAAAAACTAATAAATGTTTTGGCTTTGTTTTGGTTTTTAAATGGCGCTCGCCCAGGTTAAACTATTATGAATATGTCATTTCAATTTTCTGTTTTTAATAAAAAATAAAAAAAATTGTTCTATGAAAAACTTTCCCGTTCTCATTAATTAAATCGAAACATTTCCAATTAAACAATTACGGATATATGTTCTCTTTCACTTTCTTTATTTACTTTTAAAGCAACATTGGACTTTTATGGACTTTTTCTCCAGTAATATCGGTTCACCAAGTTTCTGGAAGTAATAAATGATAATTGTAGTTTAATTTAACGTTTCCAGAAGTAATAAATGTGAATTTTGGTAAATTTATTCTTTCCCTTTCCGGAAGCAATCGTTCGGCCATATAATGATGTCTCCCCTAGATTTGGATAGCAAGTGCGTCAAAAAAAAAAAATGGCGTCTCCAATTTCGGCAATAAAGTATAGAAGCACCCCAGATTTTTATGGGTCGCTATTTCTGCCACAAATTGTAAGGTGAAAGGGTTTTTTTTTTCAAGATTGAAAACTTGCACTTTTTTTTTAAAGAAAGTTGGTAGTAAACGTTTCTTTTGGAAAACAGAATTTGGTACTCCTTGGGCGTTGAGTTCCATGGCGACCAGCATAAAAAAACACGCATCGCTCCCTTTCTGACGCAAGCGCACGTAACACTTTTTTTTTATTTACTGACGTTGTCGTAGTAACTAAACGATTATTTGTCACATTTATTTTGAAAAAAGTTTTACTCTTTACGAATATTAAAAGAAAAATGACTAAACATTTATTAATAATGCCTCACTTTTACAGACATTTGTTTTTAAACTTCTTTTTAAATGACGACTTTTATCTCTGTATCTTGACTTTGATAAAATTTATTTGTTAAAAATATTTGTAAAAGTGAGAATTATCAGTAAATGGTTTAGTTTTTTTTTTTTTTTTTTCGTTTTTTACCCATCCGCAAATGCTATTAAAAAAAAAAGAAAGTCGATAAAAAGTCATTTTAAAAGAAATTAAAACAAATGTCAGCATACCCATCTGCAAATGCTATTAAAAAAAAAAGTCGATAATAGTCGTCATTTAAGAAATTTAAAAACAAATGTCTGTAAAAGTTTGGCATTATTAATAAATGTTTAGTAATTTTTCTTTTAATATTCATAAAGAGTAAAAATGGAATGGAAATTTAAATTTCGCTCCGTTTTAATCTTTTTTTTTTAATTGTGCTTCTCCCAAACAAATATAATGAAGAAAATAACATTCAACAATTGTACTTTATATATATAAAACACGAAATATTATATATATATATATATATATATATATATATATATATATATATATATATATATATATATTAACGAAAGAGAAATAATTCCATTTTTAAACGAAAAAAGTCAATTTGGTATATAAAAGTTCCGTTTAGTGATGTCACGTGATGACACGCGGTTTGAAATAATTGTCCCCATATAAAAAAAATGGCCGATCCGTACAAAGAAAACCAAATATTTATTATAGAAACATTACGTATAATGTTATAATTACACAGAGATATATAGAAACACGCATGCGTACAGTAAACATATTATACCAAAATGTGGAAGCCATCCGTCCAGTGGTTATTTAGACTATTAATTACGAATGAACCAAGAGTTACATTTATATATATATATGTAACTACTTCATTTAATCACATAAATACGAAAGTATAAATTTATAAAATAAATAAATACGAAAGTATAAATTTATGCGTAAACATTAAGTATTTACTTCAACAGTGCTCAATACGTAGGTAGAGCTAGGTAGTCAGTTATAAAATATACATGGCGATTAAACTTACTATATATATGTATACTAGCGGGACTTGTGGGAATTCCACAAGGGACTCATTCATATGTAATATATTGATGTTGCTATTCTGTAAAGGTTCAGTGTAAATGGAGACGCTCTTATATTATTGTAGCTTTTTTGTTAAAACTGCAAAAGTATTTATCTAAGCTAGCACGAATGCCCGGCAAAACCCGTTCGTAAAGTATGCTTAAATATGATATTTTAATTTTTGCGGATTTCGTATATATTATCATAGAGTTAATATTTTATCGATTTTTATATATTATAAAGTTGCAATTTAAAAAATAAAAAAATATATCCATATTACTTGGGTGAATTAGCTGTAATCGAAACCAAAATAAAATCTTATGAAAAAAAAAAAGATATATATAACGAGTCCCTTCAGCTATAATCAAAACCGAAACTAAAACTTACAAAGAAATCTTGGTAAAATTATTTATAAAAAAAAAAATAGATTACTGGAGTGCCATCAGTTATAATCGAAACCGAAACTAAAACTTATGAAAAATTCTTGGTAAAATTATTTATATAAAAAAAATAGATGATTTTAGTGCCATCAGCTATGATCGAAACTAAAATTTATGAAGAATTCTTGATAAAATTATTTATGACAAGAAATGGAAGTACATAATAATTAAATGACCCAGATGTAAGCATGACACAGAAAATAACACACGTTATCCTATTAATATATAGATAATTCAAAATGTCGTAATGAAAGAAAACTATAAGGTATTTGCAGCTTCTCTTCTAAGTTTTGTTTTTTTAATCATGTCCAAACATATTTCATTTCTTTTTCGTGGATTGATTGTTAATATTTCTTCTGATAAGTTAAAGGTAAAATAGATTCACTGATTGATATAATAATTAAGTAATCGATTTTGTGCTACGAAACAGATACTGTCAAGAATTGTAAGTGTAAACTGAATTAAAGGAATAAATTGTAGGATGGTAAACATCATGAAATTTGAAATATAGATTCTTATCATTCATTCATTATATGTTCTGTAATTTTTTTGAGCTTCTTAAATAAGGATTGGTATATAAAAAAAGGAAATATAAATGAATAAACAATATTTCCACAGAAATATATATATATATATATATATATATATATATATATATATATATATATATATATATATATATATATCAGTTAGACATATCCAAACTGGTTTCAAATTCTAATTGATGAGCCCAAGTGAGGGCGAAACTTGAGTCTTGGATTTTCAGGTTTATTGGCTGTCATGGCTCTTGTGGGCTGCGACGTTGTTTGGCTGTGAAATGATTATATAATCTCTCACATTCTGAATATATATATATATATATATATATATATATATATATATATATATATATATACAAGGGGGAAAGTCCATATAGAAACGGTAGTTTAATTTGAATAAAATAAAATATGCATCAAGTGCGTTTGAAAACCAAATCACAACGTAATATTAGGAAAATAAACAAATATTTTACTTGTTTGAAATTTATCACAAATATATTTCAGAGGTATACTCCATCTTCAGTGTGTTGTTCTGTTTCTTTTTTTCCTTTTCTTCTTCCTTACCATGTTGTAAAGTTGGAGAAAGAAGTCTGTTTGTAAAGAGCCGCAGATTGTATCTAGCGGTTGTATTTTGAAATGTTTTAACAATGCGTAAGTAACGCGAGAATAACGTCAAGTATAAGAGTTCATATAGAAACGTCGTTTTAATTTGAATTACCATGTTGTAACGTTGGAGAAAGAAGTCTGTTTGTAAAGAGCCGCGCGTTCAACCGCTAAATACAATGTGCGGCTCTTTACAAACAGACTTCTTTCTCCAACTTTACAACATGGTAAGGAAGAAGAAAAGGAAAAAAAAAAGAAACAGAACAACACACTGAAGATGGAGTATACCTCTGAAATATATTTGTGATAAATTTCAAACAAGTAAAATATTTGTTTATTTTCCAAATATTACATTGTGATGTGGCTTTCAAGCGCACTTGATGCGTATTTTATGTGTGTGTGTGTGTGTGTGTGTGTGTGTGTAAATACACAGAGTTACTACGATTAAATGACTAAACATTGGAACAAACTTGATTTTGTGCCGTTTGTAGATTAAAGAAAAAAATGGTTACTGCTTCTATTGATATGCTGGCGATTTCGTGAAGTAACAAGATTTCACGTCACCTAATATGCAAATGAGATGTCGGCTAAAATAAAAAGCAAGATTTTAAGAGACTGAATACATTCGGATTTTGGAGTAGCGGGCTTTGCTAAAAGTGTATCGGATTTTGGAGTGGCTAGTTTTGACAACGGTGTGTTGAATTTAATCCCGGAAATTATTCGTTGTAAGAGTTTAATTAGTAACAATCCATTTTGGAAAGCGTAGAATAGTTAATAATTGATTATTTGGCTACAGTTACTTATGTGGTTTATGCTTTTCAATAATAAAAAAAAAACAATATTTGTATCTAGTCTTACAGACATTTAATTTAATGGTACTCATGCAGTATACGAACCGTGTTATCATCGGTATATTTTAGGCAGGTTACGTAAACCACTGAAAAGTACCGAACAAAAACTACATTTTTTAAAAGAAAACTCAAGCCAATTTTTAAGGTGTCAAATGAAAACTATAGTCAATGTTTTGGGTTTGTATTACAATCCACAGACGTACGAAAAAGTGTTTTAAAAATGTAAATATATTATCAGTAAATGTTACCAAAGGCAAGATAAGATACTTTTAGAAACTCACCCAATATATGTCACGGTAACATATATTGAGTGAGTGTCTAACAGTACTTTGTATATTTTTTAGTTTTAACACATTTTTCTAAACTACAACTTCACGTTTTTAATAGTCAGTTCGCCGCCATTTGTCTTTTTCGCATATATCGAGTAATACTGTACGATTTTCGAACCGATTAAACGCTTAAAAGTTAGTAAAACGACTAAAACTTTTCCAGATAGGTAGAAGAGTAACTTATTTTACCTTTGATAAAATTTATTTGTTATATTTTTTTAAATTTTTGAATACTTTTTCGTACGTCTGTGGATTTTTAAACGTGAAATCAGGAAAAACAATTATAATCGAAAACGATCATTGAATGGTAATTTCAATAAAAAAAGTACTTGTGCGGTTTACAGATCGTGCTGAAACAAGATTATTATTTAGAAAGCCATTCTTAACATAGGACATTTTAACAATTATATACTTTCACCTAACAATTCAATAAGCAAGCGATACCATTAAAAAAATAACAAACAAAAGATGCTGTAAAAAATTAAATAAACGAAAAGATACCTTTTGCCAGTACGCTGCTTTGATTTTATTGGCTAAACGTTTCGACACCTTCCGGCGGTTTACGTAACCTGTCCGGAATATGCCAACAATAACGTGGTCCGTATTCTGCATGCATACCATAGGCATCTCCAAAATTCACCACAGAATTATCCCCCTCTATATGTAACACGATGTAACTTTATTATGAGTGAATAGCATCAATATAACTTTTATACCATTTAAAAAAAGAAGGGCAACATAAACTAGTAATAATTTTAAAAAAATTTTTCATCGTACGAAAATAATGAAATTGCGAGACGAAAATCGAGTTCACATAATTGGCGCTTTAAAATAACTTTCCCATGTAGTAAGCATTCCGAACATGAAAACATAACCGCATTTAATAAATCTAGCAAAAATCAACTAATGGTCAAATTTTCGTGAAAATTTCGATACTTATCCATTTTAGAATGAAATTACATATAAAATGCAGTTTCCCTAAAATATATGAGGGGATATATATATATATATATATATATATATATATATATATATATATATATATATATATATATTAGTGCGTGCCCCCCCATTTATTTTTTTCGAAATTTGAACAAAATATATTTAAATCCACCGAAATTTCTATTTATTATGAAACATAAGAGTTCAAATAAGTAAAAAAATATTTCTTTTTTAAAAATTTAAATACACGTATTGAACAAAAACTTACCTTGAAGTTGCAATGAAAAAATTGAGATAAATTTTATGGTTTTTTTTTTTTAAGTAGCGTTTTTTCTAATTAATATATACTATTATCAGTTGAATTGTCAAGAAAAAGTAAAATTGATAATTTTTAAAAGCTTAAAACTCCATTATTTCAGAATGTTCCGTTACAACATATATTTTTAATTTATTGTATTTAAATTTTCTTAAATATTAAATTTTAATATAAACGTGGCTCTTTCCGGCTATTTTATCGCCAGATTAAAACCGATTAAAAATATTATTGCACAAAAATTAAACATTTTATAGACTCACTACTATATCTTGTTTGTCTCTTTTTACCAAACAAAAGTATGGAAGCCGGTAATTAACCAAATTAACACTCGTACATATTTAGTAAAACCGTATTACATATTTAATATAGAAACGTTTATAATATTATTAATCATTAAACTGTGTAAATTTTAAAACCCAACAAAATTATAACAAAAATTAATTATTAAATGCAGTTTGAAGAAGATAAACAAAGATTTTTTTTAAAAAATCATCAAGTCGCTTCTGCTTTTCCATAGTTCGTATAGTTAACACGTCTAACGTCACGGGATCATGCGTTCTTTTTTTCACATTTTTTTACATTCGTTTGGCAGTCTCAAGCGTATTAATTTAATTCTCATTAACTCTGTTAGAGCCTACTAATAAACATTTTTAAATTCTTTTTTTTTTCTTTTTTTTTTTTTAGATCTCAGGTGATTTTTAAAAATCTATCTTGACAGTTCTAACAGACTTTTTAATCAGTTTTTAGGAGTACGATTCAAACAACGACAAAGAACAGGAATAAAATAAAATAAAGATAGCTTGTCAAGGGAGGTAACCCCAAAACAAAAAATTCAATTTCTTGAGGATGTAAGTTCTGTATAGATGTAATGTTCCAAAAAGAATGTGTTAAGAAATGTGTTAGCGCCAGGGGTTACTCAGGGCACACATGTCTGGGTTATGTGGGTGGAATGGCAGCTTGGTACTTGGAAATCGGAAAACAATGATGAAGTAGGTTAAGAAAGGGAAGAGACCATTTGTTTTGTTTTTTTCATGTAAAAAAAGGGGTCAGAAAAGAATGAATCACCCACGATAAAACGTAAAAAAAAAGCTGAAAAAAAGATGTCATTGATAAGAATAAAACGAAGAGCAACTGCATGTGGAGGGGGGGGGCTGATGGCAGGGCAAATGATGATAAGAAAGAGATTATCTCTTTACATCACAAGGACACAAAGCTTTTTTTTGTTGTTGTCGGAGGTGGGGTGAGGTGTTTTTAAAGGGTGGCAGGTGGTTGACTGACATACCCACATATATTATAGACCTACTTGAAAAAGTGTGGGAGGAATAAGGAAAAGAAGAGAAGGAAAATAATTATTCTCTTATTTTTTCCTGTAATACATAACAATTCAAACTTTAAGTTTTGCTAACTTGAATAAAAATAGCAAGTATAATAATATTCCTCTTCAGAATACAACATGGTCGTCGTCTTCAAATCCAATGTTAACAAATACTTGGGTGCTTAGTATGATTGGCACTTATGGCGGCAATTAAAATTAAAGAAAATACAAAAAAAGTCTATATGATGTACGTACCAATCATGGAACGTAGTGAAATATACATATATATATATATATATATATATATATATATATATATATATATATATATATATATATACACACACAGGGTGACCAAAAAAACAAAAACAAAAAAAAAACAGAGAACATTCAATTGTTTTTCTGAGCATTTTACAGTCAACGGAGAAAAAAGGCCAAAGACCCTAATGTTTTGATGTGATGTTTTGAATATGATAATCTAGTTATGACCAAAGTTTCATTTCATTCGGACAAAACACTAAGAAACGGGGCCTAATTACAGTTGGATCCCGTTTTTTGGGGGGGAGGGGGGTCACCCTGTATTATCCAAATAAATCAAATTTTACGACTAAGCGAGTCGTAGTGTTTTTGTTGGCCATGATTAAATCCGAAGAAATAAAAAGGGGGAACCACTCAAGTCAACGTGTCGAGGTAAAAAAAAAAAAAAAAAAAGAAAGTTTAATGCAGTTTAGTAGTAAAATCACTACAAATCGTAAATTTTGGTTTTTAAATACAACTATGTGATTAATCAACGTGATTTTTGGAATATGATATCTCCATTCTGTAACGCGTACGTACATAATACAGACGTTTCTGTATTTTTTTCTTCTAATTGCCGCCATACGTGAATTAGCACCAATACTTTTCATAAACCGCCACTAGGTAATCAAACTTTATTCATTCCATGATTCGTACTTTCTATACACTTTTTCTTAAAGTTTAGCCATTTATTGCACCAACGATGAGATTAAAATGCTAAATTCATATATTTAAAATATAGGAATAACAGTTTGCTAATGTATTGATCATATGAATGTGAACATCGATCTATGATTAACTAATTTATATATTGCTTTGCAAAAGAACATTTCATTAATTCACTATTTGTTCTTCTTGGTTTCTAATTCAATAATTATTTTTATTTCATTATTAAGCATCGTTCTAGTCATATTTTCATTTTATTTACAGAAAAATAAATAAAGATATAATAAAAAGAAAAAAACTAAAAATAAAAATCGTAGTTTTATTTTATTTTTTTTATTTTATTTTTCATTTTTTATTTTATTATTTACTAGCAGGCCACTCGGTGTTGCCCAGTCGTAAAATAGTATAATATTTTAATTAATTCAGAATTCTTATAAAAAAAATGCAGTAAAAAAACGCAAAGAAACTGAGACATGTGCATGCAAGTATTATGTATTTTCTAAACAGTTCACTTCTTGTTAGTAAAAAAAAAACTACTCGAGCGGAGATCGAAACCAAAACCTAAAGACAGTAAGTCAAGTACGATAACCATTTGTATTTACGATAACCATGAAGCCAGCTTGACACGATATTTTAAAAGTGTTTTCAACCCTACTTATTCTTAACACAAGTAATCTGTCACGTGAACGATTCATGCATACACATTCATGAAACCGTTGACAAACGGAGCAAAATTCGATCACCTCCCCACGTACCAATTTTTTCAATTTTGATCCCTTCACGGCCCCTTTTTTCCGGATGAAAAGCTTTCTACATGTCTGAATACCCTATATACCATATTTCAAGTCTGTAGACCAAAACTTCGTTGAGTATATAGGTTGAGAAGTGTCCTCACACACATTCTCACTTTTACAGACATATAGATTATTATTTTTTTCTTATTTATTCTCCCTAAATATACCAATAGCATACTTTTTTTTTTTCTAGGCTATTTTTTTTAAACTTCCAGTTTCTTTCTATATATGAAACTTTGCTCTTCGCTTCTGATGAGAAGCATTAATGTTCGAAATACAATGGTCTAAAGAGTTTTCTTTATATTTCACACGTTATTTTTTTTTCGTATTGATCTGATGATCAAATATATTCTATTTAACTTTACATTGTCATCAACTATTTCTTATATTATTTTCGTCAACCATCAGTTTCTGTATCTCGATAAGTTATTGCATGAAGTTTACTTTTATCTTTATTTTGATGACTTTATTATATATATATATATATATATATATACTAGCGAGCGGGAGGAGGGGCGCCCGGGCTTTACCTGGTCGGAAAATATGTTTAAGTATGATATTTTAATTTGTCCAGATTTCGCATATATTATTATAGAGTCGTGATTTCAAAAGTAAAAATAAAGTATTTGCGTGCCATCAACTATAATCGAAGCTGAAACAAAACTCTAGCATTCAAAGCTGGTAACATTACCACTATATGAACATAACAGGCATATGAACTGATTAAAATTTATAAATTAAAAATAAACTAAGATGAATATACAAAATGTATGACTATGTTTTCACTTTTTACTTATTTTTGATCATTTTAAAACTATTTTAACCGGCTTAAGACCCATACAAAAAAAATTCAATCATTTGAGGTCTCTAGCGCCGCTTTGCGACTTTCAGTTTCGGGAAAGATAGAGTTGGAAAATATGGAGATAGACTGACATATAGCCTTTTATAACTATATATATATATATATATATATATATATATATATATATATATATATATATATATATGTCTGTGTGTATAAATATTTCAAAAGCACATGTTCAAGTTTACAATTACCTACTGTTGAAACGTTTATCGTGAAAAATAAGTTCCTAGTAGGCGTTTCCTGTGACCATTGTTGACTGGTTGGAATATTTTATTTCAAAATTCGGCTTCTTATTTTATTTTTATTTTGTGTACAATCATTTAATTTCTGTCCCTTGTTAATTTGAAAGTATGTCCACCGGAAAAGGATTCCAAAAGCAGAAAAAAAAGCAATAATGTCTCTCTCTCTCTCTTTCTTTATTTTTCTTTCTTTTTTGTATATTTGTTTTTTTTTTCTTTTTCAGCCAACCAGAAAGAACTTTTTCTTTACCATTCTGTTGCATTCAAAAAGATATGACATCTTTTAAATGGCAAAACAAAAGACATATTTTGAAATCAGAATGTCTATTATAGGATGCTTTTGCATTTACCGACCCGTGATTTTCACGAAATTTCACGTTAGCTGTCGGAAATAACCACAAAAAATCGGCCGAGCGTTCCTCAATTTTAAACGAACGTGCTGTCTGTTTTTAATTAATATGAATCTATGAAAGCTACTTTTTTTTAATAAATTGGAAAAATAAAATAAAATAATAATTTCAATCGCGGGTTAGTGTTCAGGGTTAGGGTTAGATATATGTTTGTAATTTTATTTATTCATGTTTTTCTTGCTTATCATTAGAATTTTCTCAGAGTGGTTTAACGTTTCGCGATTGCCGCTTCCGGTTATTTCCGTCAGCAGCCGAGCACACCCGACAAACTTCGCGGAAACCATAAGTCGGTAAATGCAGAAGTACCCTATTATATATTAGAGCTCCAATCTTTGCTTCCAGCTCATAAAACATTTGCAGCAAGAACTCATTTTCTACCACATCAAAAAAGGACTTTCCTTTCACCATCCTTATAGCTAGCATCAGGCAGAATTACCATCTTCGCATTGCCACAAGATTGCCTTCCTTCTGATTACGATTTTGTCATCTTCAAATCCAATGTTAACAAACCATCCCATAAATAATACTCTGTTCATACCATTGATTAATATTAGTACTCCAATAATCTTCCTCACTTTTAGATTGACAGTCACTTTTACCTCATTATCACATCCTCGAGTAGCTTTTGGTCTTAATAAGTGATAACTCAGTAGTAAAAAATATATACTTTTAAGTGTGATGATCCATGGAAGTGAAATTTAGCCAGTGAGGGTTGAGGCTATGTGTTGCATGGAGAAAAATGACACAAAGCATGTGTCATGTGAGTCAAAGAAATAATTAGATCTGATGACCTCAGAGGAACATTAAATATGAACAGTACAGAGATATGTGTGCAGAACAGGAGGTTTTTGGTTGGTTTGATTTCTTGTTGGTTTGGTCACAATGAAAGAATAAATACGGATGCTTGGCTTAGTAGATGTACACAGTTGAGATAGCAAGGCCACTTAATAGAAAAATATGAAGTCTATTTTCTTTTTAAATCAAAAAGTTGAACTGCCAAGCGACCCTTTGTGCTACATAATTTATTTTTCTACATAGTCATCACATTCTCAATGCATTTTTGGCAGGAATTCAATGATGCATCTCTGCTTCACATCCAAGATAAGGGTTGCTTTCTTAGAGTCTCACACCATTAAAACCTGCAGCAGAGAGATGAAACTTTCAAGTCATGAATGCATAAGTTCAATCATCATCATATCAAGGCCATTTGCAATCCCTTCTGATCCATTTGGATGGAATAAAAAATAGGAGGCATCACTTTTGGCATGCCCCTTGTAGATTAATTTGTTAGGCATTTATTTTGTAAATAATCTGTAAATTATATATTCTCTTTAATCCATAAATAGGACCCTGACCGGTACTACCACAATAAGTCAGAATTGAATCTTTATATAATTGTAAACTAAGAGACTATTCCGCACCTTTTCAAACTCACAAATTGGGGTCACACTACCTGATATGTTCTGCAAAAGGGGTGTATTTGTTTGAAGTAACTGAGTGATCTTGGCCACAGTATTTGAGTTCATCACAGTATCGGTTCAACCACTACTTTGTTTAAATAAATGTTGGCTTTAAGCCATGTTTCGAAAACCTTCTCCTTTCCAACACACAAATTTCAGCTTCATACACCCATTTCCTCACACCTAATCAAATACTAGCATCTAAATATTGACCAAAAACTATGTAAAAACAATCAATCAACATCTCAGATACTTTTGGCCACAACAAATTCGCTCGTTAATTAGTCATAAATTGATTGTAACCCAGGTGTACCACTGTAGTAAGCCTTATACTAAATGAATGCAACAAACTTTGACCAGAAAAGCAATTCAGTCGGGGATCAGGAGACACCCACTCTCGACCAGGAAATGGAAGAAAACACTAGCTATAGGAGCGCCAGCAGCAAACTATTAAAATGAGATTTAACACCTTGCTACCTGCTTCATCCACCTGATTCTAGTTCTTGCTCTGACTCCTGCACTTTCAGCTCTTGTTTCTGCTTCAATTGCTGCAGTTCCAGCTCACTCCTGTATCTTCTTCCCTAGCAGCTCCTTCTAGCAGCATCTACTCCAGCAGCTTCAGCACCTTTCTGCTCCAGCAGTTCCTGCCAAGCTTGGTCTAGCAGTTCTTGACTGTAGTCTTTGGCTCTCTGTTCCCATGGTCATCAATGTGTGATACCCTGTTCCAGTACCCCTAAATGCCCAGCTTTCTGTTTCAATCGTTAACCATCAATGCCTAGCTCTGATATCCAGTTTTTCCTGCAACATTCAGTCGATCCAGCGCTTGGTCACATCCACACAGATCAGCCCTATCTGAGGCCTCTCATCACTAGGGCTGTGACAACTGCATATTTTTTTCATTGTTTTGACTCTTGAGTATACATCCGTTAATATCTTATATATTTTTATATAGACGTATGTGGTTCTCGGTTGATTAAGTGTGTCTAACTGTGTTGAATATATACTCAAAAGTCAAAAAATGAAAAGAATATTCTGTTGACACAGCCCTACTCATGACACCTTAGAGATGTCCATATTGATCCCTATGCGTCATCATTCTATGCTGTCCAAAATTCAGCTTCCCCACTTCCATTCCTGGAACCACTGTTCCTGTCAATCCAGACCTTATCCACGACCACACAGACTAAACCTAGTTGAAACATCTCATCACACCTCAGGGAAGTCTACGTCAATCACTCTGTGATGTCATTTCATGCTGTCCAGGATTCAGCTTCCACATCTTCAGTTATCCAGCGGCCTGTATTCCTGTCCATCCAATATCCTCGTCTGTCCAGGTACATTTCCTGTTCTCAAACCTTCTTACTTCCAGAATCTTCATCGATCAACTTGCTCCAGTTCTACAATTTCCTTGTGTATTTATGGTTCATTTTACAACTGTTCATCTGTCATATTTTGCCATTTTTTATATCTACTTTCTTATTTGTAGTCAATCAGCATCCATTGATTCAACCTCGCTGCAACATTATAATCTGGTAAATCGTGATCAAAGCTGGTAATATCCTTAAGTGTGAGGCTTTCGGCATATTTTTAAACCATTTCCCCAAGCTGCTGTACATGTCAGAGTTTATAGCTTAACTAGCCAATCATATTCTTGTGAGGAGGAACCCGGATGTATTCATATTCATTGTATCACCTCTCTTGAGCAAAATCTTTTTTTCATGAAATTTAGCTTCAATATTTTCTCTTTTTAGGGTTTGGACATAATCAATGAACTTTTTTCCTAAGGCTTTTTTTCTCAACCCTCTTTGCAGTGGTGATGTTTGACACATTGATACTTCTGGCCTCGAGTTCAGATGACGAATATTGACTTACAGCAACGAGAATTTCAAATGCATCATACAGGACTTCCATTGGAATGTGTTTGATATTTTCTGTGATCTTTGTAGCATGTGCGTCTCAATTGATTCCAGTGTCTTTTGTACAATTTTTTTTTCCTTTCCTGTCATATATGATCTGTCTAATTCTTTTGGTTATTATTTCTTCTTCCCAATACATTTTCCAGCTCTAAACAGAGGCAGAGTGGACTGTGTGTAATGATAAACTGAGACTATTCCACACTCTGAAACTCCCCAATTTTTTTTTATGAAAATCACTCGAGACAAAACATGAAGCCACTTAAGGAGCTAACAATAACCAAAGATGATTATTGCAAAATACAGGAGATGCCTTTTTACCTTAGTCTTGAAAAGAAGGAAAACTGAACAGGAAGAGAATTCCATAACCTTGCAGTCATTGAAAAGAAGCTGCTGGAATAGGAAGCTTATAATGAGGTATTAAAACAGCGAATTGATGGAGACCTCTAGACCAACGAGTCAAATGAGCTGGAACAAAGGAAGCAGGAAATAGATCAGACAATTCTGAAGAACACATGCAGTTATAGTATTTGTAGAAAAGACTGAGATTAGCAACATCATGTCTGTGAGAGAGAGGTTGCAATCAAGAAAGGGTAGGGCCAATCAAATTACAGATATATTTCTGCAATTTATCAACAATTTATCAAGAAAATGTAACACATTCACCAACCCAAATATGATAACAGTAGTCTGTCTGATAGTGGATTTGTAGAGATAGAGAATAGCCTAAGTGTAAGAAAGTGTTTAAGGCAATAGAAAGAACAGATTTTATGAGAAGTAGAAAGAGCAATGGATTTAATATCTGAACTCCAAGAAATATTTGATGAGAAAGTAAGACTAAAAAGTTTTGGAGTCAATTTCTTATCGAGAGCAGAGCCATCTATAAAAATCTCAAGAAGAAAAGAAACACGCCTGCAATTAAAAGACAATAGCCGAGTCTTAACAGGTTTAAACAAAACAAGCCATTTCTTACTCTAATCCATATCTGAACCCAAATCAACTTCCACATCAACTGCATATTTCAACTGATCAGAGGAAGATGAGCAGTACCAGAATAGAGGGTGGTGTCATCAGCAAAAATGTTGATTCTCTGAATAGTATTCTATGGGCGGTCATTTATGTAGAGAAGAAACACTGTTACTGTAATAGAGCCCTGAAGAACACCGACATTGATAGGAAAAGAAAATGAAGATACTCCATCAAGAGTTATTTGCAATCATCGATCAGGAAGAAAAGACCTAACAATGTCAAGAACTAATACCATAAACTTGAAGTTAATGTAGAAGACCAGGATGCCACACTCTGTCGAACGCCTCACCTGAATTATCCATAAACAAACAGATCCATTCAGTTACAATAGTAAATAGAGCAGTTGTTGAAGTCACACTACCGGATATACTTTAAGCTTATACCCAAGTTTTTTAATTCAGTAATGCTGAAAATTTTATGCAATTTATTACCCAAAATCTTTAGTAAATACAATATTATTTTATATTAAATATGCATTTTACTTAATGTCATAGGATAGTTTAAGCATTCATTTATATTATACATAATAATGTAGGTTAGTTATAAGCACTAATTACCAAAATATTTTTGATTGAATAACAAATTAAGATGTTCACAGTATATGTAAAACTGTGACATTAGTGTTGCTAATATCTTTCAGACAATTGGTGCAATATTTGAAAGACATCCCAATCTTCGTAATTCACTATAGACATCTCTGAAAAATAGAGATGTTGCTAAAATATGGTTAATTATCTTTGTGATCCTAAAAAAAATATGAATGCTAATTTTCAAGTAACATGTAATAGAAAGATCAATAGTTTTCATGACTTAACTGATATCTAGAAAGCTGAGAATATTTATGTTAATCGGGGTAATGATTTCGCCAATCGTTTTTATAACCACCGGTTGTGGTAATCAACCAATGAAAATCTTCCAAAGTTACTAGAAAAATTGTCGAATTTTGGATTCAATCAGTTCACTGTTGGCTATGTCACGAATCGCATTTGATTCTTCGCTGCCATCTTTATTACTGGCAATTACTTCACACTCAATATCAGGACTGCACTGATTCTTGACCGCCATCTTTGTTACTGGCAATTACTTTACACTCATTATCGGGGCTGCACTGATTCTTGACCGCCATCTTTTTTCAACATAATGTCTCAACACTTAACAATTTGAATATATTTATTTATATTTTACAACCAATCAAATTCCTTCTTTTACTTCCATATTGGTTTTCCTGTTGCAAATACGAGAAATGGTCTAGTGATCTCCATCAATTCGCTGTTCTGATACATCATTGTAATACAGCTTCTATATCCAAAAACTTCTTTCCAAAACTGCAATCTTGTCGAACTTAATTCGCTTCTGCCAACTCATTCCTGGAGGAATTTATGTAAGAGAAAGTTGTCTGTGTGTGTGTATGCCTAGAAAGAGGAATAGGCTAGGTCAAAGAAGAAAGGGGAGACAGGAAAGGGGTAGTAGTGCTAGGGGAAAGAGACAAAAATAGAAAGGTAGAAGTTTTAATATAAATATGATGCACTTTTTTCCAAGGTTGCCCTGCTTGTTAATACCTAAATGTGATTGAGATTAATGTAATGTTATATCCTTACTTTAAATAAGAATACAGCAAGAAACACAGGATTATGGGTGAAAGACAAAGGTGTTTATTCACAAGAGAATACATGTGACATAAGAGTTACTCGACATCTTGTCTTATTCTCTTCCTGTCTTTTTTCCTTCTGTGCCAGTTACGTGAGAGGGTCAATATATCTATAGTTCATTTCATCTATGAAGGGATGTTAGGTTATTCCATTACGAGGGGCGTGCAACAAGTAATGCCCCTGACCCACTTCCAGTTGTCTGATCTAGCTGAAATTTGCATGTGCAATGATTTATATCTCTACGGGTTATGTGGCAAATTACAGCTCTGAACTAATTGTGGTTTTTGTTTTACAGGTGTTTGAACTGAGTCAGGTGTGAAATGGAGCCTGTTGAATGTTGAGCAGTGATCCGTTTTTTATATTTGAAAGGACGCAAACCACAGGAGACTTTTGATGAAACGAAAGAAACTTATGGTGATAATGCCCCATCATATGACCTTGTAAAACGCTGGCATCGTGAATTCAAACATGGCCGGAAGTCTGTGGAAACAGCTCCCAGAACTGGTCGCCCCCCCCCTTCTGCCATTGATGAGGCCTCTGTCCGTCAAGTTGAGGCTGCCATTTTGGAAGATTGGCTCATTACTATTCGCCAAATAGCCCAAGATGTCAAGATTAGTACAGGGTCTGTGGAAACTATCATTCATGACCATTTGCATATGCACAAGGTGTCTGCCAGATGGATTCCCAGGTTGCTCACAACCATTCCAGAAGCGAGAATGTGCCAAGTGCTCGAGGATGAATTTGGAGATGTGCCAAGAAGATGAGTCAAAGTTTTCCAAAAGACTGATTACGCAGGATGAAACCTGGGTCCATCACTATGATCCAGAGACCAAAGCCGAGTCAATGCAGTGGAAGCACTTGGACTCACCACCTCCAAAGAAGGCAAGGTGCAGCCCTCCGCTAGCAAAGCCAGGCTCACAGTCTTCTGGGGCAAAGGGTACCACAATTACAGGAGCCTATTATGCTTCACTTTTGTGGAAATTAAAGGGAAGCTATCAAAATCAAGAGGCAGGGCAAGATCAGCAAAGGTACCCTCCTCCTGCAGAACAACGCTCCAGTCCACAACTCGCATGTCTCCAGATCAGAAGCACGGGGCGTGTGGTTATGAAATACTTCCCCATCCTTCCTACTCTCCTGCCCTTGCACCCTCTGACTTTCACCTCTTCCCAGCCATGAAGTTGTTTTTGAAAGGAAAGCGTTTCCCAGATGATGCAGCCTTGATTTCTGAAGTCACGTCGTGGTTGGAGGACCAACCTGAGGTGTTCTACAAAAACGGTCTCCAGAGCTGCATCAAACGATGGGAGAAATGCATAACTCTGGGTGGTTCCTATGTAGAGAAAGACTAATAACTGTGCCAAGTTTCGTTGCTCTACTGCTATGGGAAGTGGGTCAGGGGCATTACTTATTACACGCCCCTCGTACATCATGCAAAAATCACTGTCAAGAAAGTAAAACGAAACCTGCACATAGCAGCCTTGGAAAAGTGAGAACTTTACGGATAATGTTTGCCTATTTCGTCTGAGTATGCATCATGTGGGAGTTGCTAAATAGTAAGAGTTGCATACTCAAAATTTATGGAACGGAAGAAAAGTGGAACTCTTTTTTTTATTTAAATAAACACGTCATTTATCTCGTTTCATAGAACAATAATGCTGATCATAACACTTGAAGATGTAGATCTTTTATCAAATCTTAAACTTTACCAACGCAAGGTTAAGCAAATAATAAAAACAACTTGTTTTAAATATCAAGACAACTTAGTGTTAATGTAATGCAAAAATAAAAAAATAAAAAAAAGAACGAAACAAATATAATGCAATGAAAAGAAGATTTGTAACAGCGTAAAACTCCTACGTTAAATGAAAAACATAAATAAATAAAAACAATGCCAACAAATGATGCTGCACTGTATTTGTTTGTTTGCAACTGTTGTACTCTGACCGATGAGTTGCACCATCTGTCACCAGAGCTCTGGAGTAAAAACTACTGGATACACATAGGAACTAAAGTTAAGGTTTCTATGGTACTCTATATCTCTATATCACAATTCGCTCACATCTTGGCTGGTCCATGTACCACAAATCTCTCCCTCTAAAGGGACCCCAAAAACAGTCTTCTAATGGGTTCTGCACTATTGGTCAATCTCCAACTTTGCATTTGTGCATCAGATCTCCGAGAGTGTCGTGAAAAAGTGGAAATGATATCACTATGTGACTTCGTCTGTCCAATCCGAAGTTGCTTATGGCCATCGTCTTTAAACAAAGTAAAGAGAAGAATAAAATATGAGGTTTAATTTCTCCAGTACAAGAGTAACTACAATGCTGATACAATCGACATCGTTTGTATGAAATGAAAAGTAAAAATTACTCTTCTATGTCTTTACAAAGCCACAATTTACCCAAGCATGGAGTATTATTACCACATTTAGGCTGGTGCATCTACTACTAGTTTCTCACTCTCAGACAGCGTCCAAAAAAAAAAAAAAAAAGAGAAAAATAAAAGTCTCAAATCTAACAGATCCTGCACTATTAACTAAAACTGATTTCAAATTAAATTTTGATTTTATGAAAATCACTCCAGACAAGGTGTGGAGCCACTTAATGTAAAGAGCTAACAAGAATGAAAGATGATTGTCACAAAGTCATAAGATGCCTATTGTCCTTAAACATACAAAGATCAAGGTTATAGGTAGTGGGGAAACAGTCAACAGGAAGAGAGTTCCACAAGCCTACAGTTCCTGGAAAGAAACTACTCGGATAGTAGTGAATTGATGGAGACCACTACACAACGAGCAAAATAAACTGAAACAAAGGAAGACGGGAATAGGTCAGAGAATTCTGAAGAGCATGTGGCATAATATTTTTACAGAATAGCAACAAAAACGATTCCACGTCTTTCAGTCATTTCAAGAAAGTATAATTTTTTCCAAATAATAATTATCCCCAAAATCTCAAGTTGTCAGTTTGTATATTAAACCATTCTAAATTAATAACAAACATAATTTTCCCAAACTGCTTTTTTGCCCTTCTCGCCAAAGAAACATCAGTTTTCCAATGGCTGACAATGCTAACATTTCAAAAACATTTAATCTGACGTGATAAGGACAAGGTTCAGTGGGTGAAGGTCTGGTTTATCTTCTGCTCTGGAGTCCAAAGATATCCATTCATGTCAGTTCAAACATAGTTACTTGGCCTTTCCCCATTATCTCATCTCTTTTAATATGTTTTATGGCAAAATACATTTTGTAAAGGTTAATTTTATATTCTTGTTTCCAAAGACTAGTTTAATGGGTGAAAAATTAAAACTTAACAAAAAATTTATTTATATTATTTGGACTACTGTTCTCATTTCGAATATTATTCACATAAAGTTTCGATCGTTGTAACCTCCGATCTTCTTCAGGCACATAGCATAAATCGGAAAATAGCACCCAAAATGAGAACAGTAGTCCGAATAATCCAAAGAATACAAATGACCAATCCTCATATCACAAATCCAGAAACATGATAATAAATTATTTTTATTACGTCTAAAAAAATTTGGAAATTTTTTTCATTTTCTCATAAAAACATATTCAGTTCCTTTAAAAAGAAAAATTCTAAAGTTAATTAACCTTTTCAAAATGAATAAGAGTCATGATACAGCGAAACAGCCGTTTGTTGCTGACGGTATTTGTTCCTTACACATGGGTTTCAGCTCTTGAATGAAGAAATTATCAGTCTAAATTAGCATAAAATATTGCTCTTTGTAAAAGAATGGAGCTTTTTTGGTTGGCAATAAACAAATGGCCTTCAGGTTGAGATCCGAGTGTAGTATCTGTTCTGATGCTTCACTTAAGTTAATTTGTCCTTGGTCAATCGGGGAAAATTCTTTAATACTAAAGCAATTTTTATTTTTACCAGCTGCCAGAGTGCCCCCTTTTGGGAAGCTAGTTTTCCCCTACATTAAAAACGATCTTATGTCACATATTGCTCTCGTTGCAATTACATACCAATAAGCAAATATAATTTTGCTCTGTAACAAAAACAAAAAGTAAAGTAAACGAACCGAATTGCTTCATTTTACTCTTTCACTTATTTTGTCATTTTTTAGTTTATTCGAATCTGTTGACAATTTGTGAATTTTTAATCAAATCCCTCACCGTTAGGTCTGTTTGCAGTCTGCAGAGAGTTCAGAATGAATAGCTCGAAAGTGTCTATTCCATATGACGTTCTTAACATGAGGATGTTAGTGGTGTCTATTCCGAAACCCGTTCTTCACATTAGGACGTTGGGGATTGGCCAGCAACAATAGTAATTTAATTTTTTATGAGGAGGCGGGGCATGCTTCCACTGGGCAACGCCGGTTAATGGGTCCTACTAGTATATTATATATTATATAAATCATAAAAGTAAACGGCAGTAATGTTGCTTGCAAATATATTAAGCAAATGCTATGTTACATATAAATTATAAATTGTGTGATTATTAAAAACTTTCATGTGAAATATTAAAAAAAAATGTAACTTTACTGAAAGTTAAAGTGAGAAAGGAAATCAAATGCAAATGAAACAAAAATAGTAAAATCATTAAAAAACATCTTTGGAAATACCAACACACAACTTGCAACTAGTTTGGTGTGGTTTAGTTTACCACATATCAACCATTTATGTGCTATTTAATGTCGAATAAAATTGTGAAATATAATTTTAGAGGTAGTGTAAATAATTATATTTCTAGAATACGTTGCTCTTAGAATAACATTACTTTCAGAAGACATGGTTTAAAAACAACTTTTTATTTATTAATGTTAAAATGGGATTGTACACATTGTTTGTGTTTCGTTTTTATATTTCATTTAGTCCTTTTACCAAAATGGCTACAAAGACATGAATAAATAAATTATCTTTAGCTTGACATTATCTTGAAGGTCAGTGGTTTCGGGTATAGTGACGTCAATAAAATTCTTAAAACCAAAGCCGCAGACAAGATTTACATTTCTAATATTCACATAAACTGTAGTATCAAAAAGTTATGGGTCTTCTGGAAGAACGAGTCAGATGTCTAACGATCAAACCAAAGCATCTTGTAACACTATCGAGGCTATTATTTAAATGCATTTCTATATTTTTGTTGTCAGTCCTTGTTTAATGATCATAATTAAATTGGATAGATACTGTTTTGATCCTTCATTGATTTATTAATTGATTTCTAAACAAGATTACACAAAAAGTAAGCATCGGCTTTCCATAAAAAACAAGTGAAGCATGCATGGTCCCCCGTAAGTGCACAGTGAACGAGGCATAAATAAATGACTAAGTTCAACATTGCCCCTCACGCCCCCCGCCTCCCATTTAGCCTCAAAAGTCCCCAGGGGACATCAAATCCTGGTGAAAATGAAGAAATAGTGCAGTCTTAGACATTAATATATGTAAATTTGAGTTCTGCACTATGCAAAAAAAAGAAATGACTAAGTCAATCATTTGCCCCCCCCATTTAGCTCCGAAAGTCCCCAAGGCCTCAACATATTTAAATTTGAGTTCAGCACCATGCAAAACTGCTAAATAGACATACACAGAAAATTTTGGACAAGTATTGTAAAATAGTCCCAAAAATGGAGTGTTTTTATTAGCCCTAATATAGCTCCTGGGGCACACCCAAGAGTTATCATGAAGTATAGACAAACAAAATTATATAGAAATCAGAAAGTTTTATAAAAATCCAAGGCATCAATTTTTTTTAATAAGCACAAAAGTGTCAATTTTAGCCATTTTAACCCGAAAGGCACCCCTAGGGGCTGAGGGCAACCATAGTTTTCCCAGAAAATTTATTCTGTTACTTTTTTTTACTCATATCATGTTTAATATTTGTGCAAAATTTTTAAAAATTCCAAGGCGTAGTTACTGAGAAAAGTGCGGACGGACGAATAGACGAACAGACGAACGGGCAAGGGTCAATTTACAGGTCCACCCTTCTTTAGTCGGGGGAGGAAAAAACTTAGAATATATTTAAATTTTAGTGAGTATCCCAATAATGATAATGACCTTAAAATTTTCGTTCCTATTTCTTTAGTATATATTATCAAGGCTTAATTCCGAGATTGAGATATGTTTAAAAATATTCTGCTTTAATTGTTCTAATTAGCTGTAATTTATATTTTATTAAAATGTCAACCATCCCTCCCTTAGTTATCTATGAAGAGCGTTCCAAAAGTAATGCCTCCAATTTTTTCCATTCTGACTGAATCGATCTGAGGGAATTAAAAATTTCATTTTTATGATGACTGAACTTATGCATTCATGACCTCAAAGTTTCATCTCTGTTGTGACTCTAAGAAAACAATTTCTGTCATGGACATGAGTCAAAAGCAGAGATACAGCATTGGCAAAAGCACATTAAGTATGGTGGTGACTATGTAGAAAAATAGATTTTGGAAAACAAAAAGCTCGTTTTGATAGTACCACTGCCATCATAACAGCTCTTCAACTTTTTAAGTTAAAAAAATATAGGAGTCTTTACTTTTGGAACGACTCTCATCTAACACCCATGCACAGCTAATTGTTCGTTGCTGGCAAAACTGCATCCAAAATGTTGATGACTATGTAGCAAAATAATTCTGGAACACAAAAGGTTGCTCATTTTAATGGTACCATTTCTGTTTTAGTAGTTCCTCAATTTTTGAAGTTAAAATAAAAAGGAGATTACTTTTGGAACGATTATCATATGACAAAGCGTGCCTACACACAGCCATCATTCATCGCTGACAAAAATGCATCAGGAATGGTTATGACTGCATAGAACAATAAATTCTGAAACATAAAAGGTCGTTCGTTTTAATGGTACCACTCCCGTCTTGGTAGCTTTTCAACTTTTTGAGTTAAAAAATAGGAGGCTTTTCAATTTGGAATGGCCTTCATATGTATTTCTTTCATCTCCTCTCACTATGTTGATTCAGTCACTCTCTAATATTTCTTAATGTCTCTGCGAATAGTTGATTCCCTCTTCTCTCAGCATCATCAACTAATTTGTGTAAGTGTCTGTTCATATGTATGTTGATTAGGTGATGAAATAATAAGTCTGCTTACTTCTATATAAGATTAATAAATACTACTATTACTAACAATAATAAGGACACTATAGAAGTAAAAAGACTTATTAATTTTAGTTATACAAGAAAATTTTAAATATATGTCAAAGTTTATGAATTTTTGAATGCAATCAAAATAGAAAAGTGATAGTTGTGTTCAATGTGCCATGGATATGTGTAGTAAGTAATAGATACAACAGAAAAACAAATTAAACAGTGAATGGCGCTCATCTTGGGGAGGCTTTATGTTTTGACAAGCTTCTGGATCTGACTGACTCCGGATCTGAAATGGAACACTTACATCAAATCGGTTGCCAAGGTCATTGGAAAAATGGCACAAAGAAGGTATAAAACTGAAGAAAAAACTGTAAACTTGGAACAAATTTCACACTGGGATAGACACTTATATAAAAGAATTCACCTTCTTAAAAATTGTATCTGAAAGAGTTAGCATAAGAAGTTAAAAAGTTGATTCAGAAGAAGAAGAAGGCGATATCTAAGAACTTTAATTGGTAGGCTAGTAGTAAATGTAAGCTTAAGTTCTTTATAAGGGAGAAAACAAAAATATTAATAATCAGATGAGCACTTAACTGTGAAGCTTGCCAAAGACATATTCTCATTTACAATACTACATCAGTTCACAAACATGACCATATGGTAGTGTTAATGACTGACAGAACGAGAATAATATACCCTCAGAGTAGATTTTTCTTTTATTCACTCTAAATAAAGCATATTTCCACTGAGATCTGAGAAGCTATTATAATTAGGGTTCATATTTATAGGAGATATCTTAAGTGGTAAGATGTTTATGTATATGGTAGTTGTAGCTTCCTTCACTCTTGACAGATTTAAGGGTGCCTGCACATGAAATTTTTGTGGCAAGAGTTGCCCAATCTCCAACCACACCTCTCCTGAGTCGGCTTTGTTAAATATCAGTGGCAAGTGGAAGTTCAGGACGACTGGAAACAATGCCGAGATATATATATATATATATATATATATATATGTGTGTGTGTGTGTGTGTGCTCTCTGCTTATCTCAACATTGTTTCCAGTCATCCTGAACCTCCACTTGCCACTGATATTTAACAAAGCCGACTCAGGAGAGGTGTGGTTGGAGATTGGGCAACTCTTGCCACAAAAATTTCATGTGCAGGCACCCTTAATATATATATCGATTTTCAGTATTTACTTCAACAGTGCTCAGTATATAAGTGGAGGTATGTAGTAAGTTATAAAAATATATATGGTAATTAAGCTTTTTTGCATTTTGTCTTCATAGGGAACCATCAGGCAAAAATGTATGCAATGCATGTTGGTGTTTTTTATTTGATATATACAGATGGTGTTTAGTTTACCTATCCAACTATGTATGAATTTTATGCATTTTTGCCTGACGAGTTCTTATGAAAATGAAATGCAGAAAATTCGGTGCATCTTAATTACTATATGTTTTCATAATTTTATACACCCCTCATATATATATATATATATATATATATATATATATATATATATATATATATATATACATTTTGTTTATATCTGATTAAATTACTCTTTCTACATTGATACTGTTATATACTGTTGCTTCCCATAATTTATGTACATGTGAATTATTCTAAACGAAGAATTTATCTTTAGAAATATTGAATTATATAATTATATATGTCATGTGGTGCTTCCTTCTTCTATTGAATGGTAACCTAGATTCTTTTGGAGAATAGAAAAATAAGAATCATCTCTTTGTCATTCATTTACAATAAAAGACAAGGTCAACTTTCTCAAATGGATTGTGATCTGTCGACAGAAATGTTTATTTAACCCTTTCACAGCTAATATCGACACAAGTAGACATGAACGCATCTTACCACATTCAACTTAAGTGACCGAAATACTGTGTGCTAAATTGTTCGATTGGCATTCATGAGAGTGAAAATGGAAGATGCACATAACAAAAGGTCTATTCTGAAGCTGATCAGACTGACAACCAGCCAACTCCTACACCTTTTGTGATATTACATGGAGAGAAGCGATTCCCAAAAAAGAAATTGTTACTGTTCTGTTCGATATTACATTGAATTCTTTCCAATGAATTCATCACAAAGATCACAAACAGTGAAAGCACTCTTTATTTCAGGATTCTTCTGAAACCATTAAAAAACTGTATCTTATATACATAAGCTATATCCTATATATATAAGCTAGCAGGTCGCTTGGAGTTGCCCAGTCATAAAATACATTCATGCATTTCATATTTATTAATCTAGAATTAATTCTCTATCAATTATTATATTGTACCCAATATAAAATAGTGATTTCAAAAGTAAAAACGAAATGAATATATATGACTTAGGTGCCATCAGCTAAAATCGAAACCAAAACAGCAGCCTTATTCATTAACATCTGTTTTATCTCCTTATGCATATCAAAACTTAAAGTAAATTTCTAAAAGATATAAATGCATATTTGTGCATGTGTAGAAGAGCACTTTCAGTTGACTTACGCCTGCTAAGTTCCAATTTTCTTCAATTTTGAGCACTTACCAGCTATTTTTACCATCTAAAATCCAAATTGAATTTGTTCCACAGCTGCAAAATCCTCATATACTAGAAATTGTCAGAGAACTTTGGTAGAGACAGACAGCAGACCGATAGACAAGGTCATGTGTGTATGTGTGTGTGTGTATACAGGATAATCTCCTTGACTAATGAGCAGATCATTATGAGAATTTTGCACTGTCATAGGAATTGTGTTTGAAGGCTATGACAATGCAGTCTTTTAGAAAAATATGTTGGGTTTGGAATAAGGTAAGTAAAAGGAATAACTGAAAGATTATAAATATTTATTTGCCAACATAATGTGTCACATTGGGATCATAATATTGTTCTTAAATTTTCTAGGTATATCTCATCTTCAGGAGGAAGAAAAAAATATGTGCAATCATTCGGTATGTAGTAAGTTATAAAAATATATTACATTACTGTGACAACAGAATATGTTTTGACTCTTGAGTATATATCCGACACAGTTAATCAACCGAGAACCACATCACTATATAAAAACACATAAGATATAAATGGATGCACACTCGAGAGTCAGGAGGAAGAAAAACATATGTGCAATCATTCGGTGGATGTGTGTTTATACCAGAAGTTGCAAATAGCAGTATTACAGTCAGAACAGGTTTACATGATTGTGCATTATTTTTTTGCTAGTTATTACAAATTTTAGCAGTAATATTTATATTATTATGTTTTCTGCTTTAATTGTTCATTTATAATTGTTTATGTACATACACATGTTGTCCTTTTTGTTTTATTTAGTAGTAAGTACAAGGTAGATAACTGCCAGAATTAAGTAGAGTTATTTCCATTGGGTAGTATTTTATATATTTTTTTTTCACTCATATATTTTGTAACTGATACTATTTACCTTATTTATTTACATATACTATTACTGATTTATTGTAAATGTTATTTAGTATTGTCTAGTGATACTATTCAAGAGGGGTTACTGTTGTGGTAATTTCAGAATGAAGTAGATTTATTTTCCTTGGGTATTATTCTATCCTTCTATTTTTATTTGATTTTTAAAACTATAATTGTTATTTAAGTTTCTTATTTGTTTATTTATATATTCTATTACTTATTTAAGGAAGTAATAGTGATTAATTATATTATGAGTTTATTTAGTTATTTATTTATTATATTTATTATGTTACGTATCAATTATCATCAGGACTGTGACAACAGAATATGTTTTGACTCTTGAGTATATATCCGACACAGTTAATCAACCAAGAACCACATCACTCTATATAAAAACATAAGATATAAATGGATACACACTTGAGAGTCAAAACAGGAAAAAGAATATGCTGTTGTTCTAGTGCTGCATGCTGGTGTCCTGTACAAGTGTCAGATGCAAGCTTTATGTGTGTCTGCTGATATTTCAGCATACATGCGCATCAAATATTAGTAAATAGTGTTTGTATCTCAAAGAAATTTATGCCTGTTTTTTTTTTTTTTTTTTTTTATTACATTTTCACTCCAAACAAGGCACATTGCCACTTTGGTGTAGGAGGCTACTATCAGGGGCCACAACTACTGGGGTACTATGTAGGGATTTGGGCAGCAAGATGTCGGTTCACGTTGCACTTGAACTTCTGCACATCAGTAGAGTTGGGGAAGCAGGGATCTGGAATGGAATTCCAAAGTCTAGCGGTTCTGGGGAAGAAACTACTGAAGTAGAAAGATCTTTACATCTAGGGATCTCTACAGTGTGGGGATGGGATTTTGCAGCTTGTCGGGTCTGTCGAGGGTGTTCACGTCATGGGGGCACAAGTGCTTGCAGTTCGTTAGAGCATTCACCATTAAAATACTTGTAGAACAGGCAGAGGGATGCAACGTTTTGTCGATGGGACAGAGGCTGAAGCTTAGATGCCAGTTCAGGACCTATCAGATTTGCGACTCTCTTTTGAACCTTGTCAAGGAGAGAGAGACTAGTAGCCGATGCACTAGCCCAAATATGACAGCAATACTCCATACATGGGCGAATGGTTGCCTTATAGAGGTACAGGATACTTTTGGGTGTTAGTAGTTTTCTAGGGCAGTAGAGAGAGCCCACCTTCCTTGCAGCGGCCCTGGCAATGTCTTCAATGTAATTGTTCCAACTCATGTTTCCTGTGAACGTTAGGCCAAGGAGTTTGAAAGATGTACTCTCAGATAAAGAGTCGTTGGCCATTGCTATAGGTGGTAGAGAAGGTTTCTTGTAATTATTGAATGAAAGTAGTTTAGTCTTGGCGGCATTGAACGTGACCATCCATTTTTGTCCCCATTCCACTGCAGATTGGAGATCATCCGCTAGTGTTTCTGCCATTTCTTTAGATATGTGTTCATTTGTTTTCCTGTCGTGCCTGTTATAGAGTGTGGTGTCATCAGCATATATACCCATCTCAGAGGCAATTTTGTCGGGGAGGTCATTTGTGAATATCAGGAACAGTAGAGGTCTAAGGATAGACCCCTGGGGCACTCCCACATTTATATCATATTGTTTAGATGTACAACCGTCGAGAACAACCTGGATTTTTCTCTTATCTAAGAAGGATTTAATTATGTAAAGTATTGTACCAGTGATACCGTATGATCTGATTTTCCTGAGGAGACCCTCATGCCATACTCTGTCAAAAGCTTTAGATAACTGTTAATAGTTATGTTAGTGTTTGAGTCATTATATAAAGAAACTACAATTGTGCATGACTATTGTTGACTTTGGGATTGAATTTCTTTACTTGTAGATTCCTTAATTCTCAGATTCCCTAGGTTTCATTCTGTGCCTAGTATTTTATTTGTATGCCTTTGGTGGGGTAGTGTTTATAAGATTTCCGACAGTTTCAGTTCCCTTGGACGTTTTTGCTGATCTTCTATAATTGTTGTTTGTAATTTGTATACACGGCAGCCTAAAAAGGAAATGGCTGCCGAGTTTGAGTTTAATGTAAAACCTGAAACAGAAAAAAATCATCACTCATAAACATCGTTTACAAGACTTGTTAGATGTATTCTAAGAACTCAGTAACCATTTTCTTTCTATTATTATTATTATTGTATGTATAAAAAGAAAAGCAAACAAAAATTAAAATCTTACCGATTCCTGTGTTGGCTCCAGTAACAATCGCATATTTGCCAGTAAAGTCCAGCCCTTGAAGAACTTGCATTCCAGTTGAGTTTCCATCAAAGCGTTGTCGAAAATCAAGCGGTGCTTCAACAATTTCTTCAGCAAAGGCCAGTCGTGGATCCGTGAATGTGGTTTTCTCATTAATATGACTAAACAATAAAGAAATGGATTTGTGCGTTTATAAAGAATAAATTAATTTACAAACGTCTAATTTTGAATTATTTTGTCAGTTCATTAAAACATATATATTACTACTTTTTATTACTACTTTACTCACAACATATATATATATATATATATATATATATATATATACATATATATATATAATTCACACTGTAATAGTGTGTAATTATGTAAAGATTCTGTTAAACAAAAATTAGAGAGTAAACACATGACTTGCTCTAGCCTCAGTACACACACACACACACACACATATATATATATATATATATATATATATATATATATATATATATATATATATATATATATATATATATATAGGGTGTCCCAAAAGAAGCTGACGGATTTTAAATTTGATTAATTTCCTCAATATTTAAGTTATGCTTACCAATTTTTATATGTAGATAGAGGAGCCTCTCCGGGATCTTTTGAGATATAGTAAGATATTATACCTTACTTGTTCTAATTTTATTTACACAACTTAATCTAGGATATGTTTTTCACAAGGTCTAATTTTAGTTATGAAAAATGATGTTACACAAATGTCCACCATTTTCATTTTCACACTCTTGTGCTCTCTGCAGGGCATTGTCCAGCACATCTTAATGTTTCAGGGCTTATGGCCCTAATTTCCTCCTCTATATTGTTTTTAAGGGAATTTATTGTGGCTGATTTGTTTGTGTATACCCACTCTTTGAAGTAACCCCAAATGAAGAAATCTGCACATGTGAGATCTGGCAAGCGGAATGGCCAATTTATCTCACAGCTACGAGAAATTATTCGATTGCCGGAGCAGATTTAATGCTTCTCATTATCATTTCTGGAACCACATTGGTGGTTTGTTTTGTACCCAAGGTCGAACAAAATCTTCAAGAATCTGGTGGTACCGAGCTCCTGTCTATGTTACATTCACTCCACCTTCATTTTCAAAAAAGTAAGGTCCGATTACTTCATCCACCGTTACTCCACAACATACTGTACATTTTTGAGAGTGTAATTCCCGCTGTGCTGTTTTATCCCCAAATCCTGCAATTTCGCTTATTTATGAACCCATTCAGATGAAAATGGGCCTCATCAGACATAATGAGGTTTTTGAGAAAGTTTGGATCCCCATTGGCCAAATCTTGGAATTGCAATGTGTATTCCAGCCTTTTTTCCGGATCGTTTGGCTGAAGCTTTTGCACCAATTGAATTTTATATGAAAATTTGCCCTCTTCATGAAGCATTCTGTGTAGAAATGATCGAGAGAGACCCCAATTAGACTTGATCTCCTTCTTACTGATGTGGATGGATCCTCGGCCACACTCTCTGCTAATCTCTGACGATTCTTATCCCTTCTTGCTGTATGGAGTCTACCAAATTAAAGGAGGTCACATACAGACCCTTGCTCATGAAATCGAGCCACCATAGCTTTTATTGCATTGGGAGTAGGGGAATTTCTTTGTTGAAATTATCTTTGAGTTTGTGATATTGACTCATTCAACCAAAAATACGACTCTACGATAAATATCCGCTCCTCGGTAGTGTAACGATTCATAATGACCTTGGAAACTTTACTCTAGATCAATGGTTCTCAACTGGGGTCCATGTGGACCTCCATGCTATATGTAATGTTAATATCGGTTCAGGCTTCCTTCAAGATAAACTGTTGATATATGTCCTTTGATTTTCTTTGCATTACTGAAAAATAAAATAAGCTATAAGGGTTCACCAAAATACATTAAAAAGAAAAGAAAATCATGATTAAAAAAAGGTTGAGAACCATTGCTCTAAATGATCTAAAAAAATTAAAGAAAAATATAAAAAATTAAGAAAGTTATGAATTTTTTTTTAGCCATCAGCTTCTTTTGGGACACACTGTATATATTACAACTTATTACTATATATATATATATATATATATATATATATATATATACACTAAGTTAAAGCCAAAATTATTGGCACCCTTTCATTTTTACGTTTTTTTGGAGAAAAAACATTTTTTCACTAATTATTTTTATTAAAGTGTTGATGAACATTTATATCGACACCTTTAGTTTATTATAAAATATTCAAAAAAAAACAGACAAATTCAAATTTATTGGCACCCTTTATCAATAGCCACTTGCAAAGCCTTTGTTTTTAATAACAGCTTTCAGACGTTTTCTATGCGACATTACTAAATTCCTACACACATCAGTAGGAATATTAAACCATTCTTTCTTGTCGATATCTTTTAATTCCCTCAGGTCCTTGGTTTCCTTCTTTTCACGTTCACCTTCACCACAGCCCACAAGTTTTCCATTGGATTCAAGTTCGGACTTTGACTTGGCCACTTCATGACGTTTATTTCATTATCCAAAAGCCATTTCTTCACCGATTTCACCGTATGTTTTGGATCATTGTCTTGTTGGAAGACCCAATTGGTTCCAAGACTAAGATCTTTTTCAGAAGGTTTCAGATTTTCAGTCAATATTTTAATGTATTGATCTTGCCTCATGATGCCATCCACAGTGACAAGTTTTCCAGTGCCATTGACCAAAAAGCAACGACAAAACATACGATTTCTCCACCATACTTCACCGTAGGGACTGTATTCTTTGGGTTGAAGGCTTCTCCTTTCTTCTGCCACACAAACGACACATCTCTGCTGCCAAAAAGTTAAATTTTAGTCTCATCTGACCATAAAACTGAACCCCAAAAAGTTGAATCCTTGTCAATAATTTCCCATGCAAACTCTAAGTGGGCTTTAACATGTTTCTTGGAGAGGAGAGGAGTCTTTCTTGGTCGGTACTCCTGAATCCTGTATGACTTCAGTGCCCTCCTCCATGTTGAAACAGAAATTTTAATACCTTGATCGCTCAATTGTTGGACTACTTTCTTACCAGTAGTTTTCACGTCCTTTTCCACTTCTCAAATGACTTGTCGTGCAGTTCTGGGAGAAAGTTTCTTTTTATGGCCTTGACCTGTCAAGTTTTGAATTGTATTGAAAACATCATACTTTTTGATAATGTTTCTCACTGTTGACACAGGAACTTCAAAACGCTTAAAAATGGATTTGTATCCACTACTTTTCATGTGTGCATCCACTATTTTCTGTCTAACATCGAAACTGTGTTCCTTAAATTTAGCCATCTTTGCAGTCTGGTGTTAACCATCCTTGCAGTCTGGTGGAGGACTGACTACTGCACATTATTTATAGAAGGCTTTGGAACGTTCTAGAAGATGATGCAATACCCAAATCATAATAAACAAGTTTTATTTTGCATAAAATATCATAAATTCTATGATAAAATCATTGATACCAATAAATTTGAATTCGTCTGTTTTTTGTTATCATTAATAATATTTATTTTGAATATTTTATAAACTAAAAGTGTTGACATAAATGTTCATCAACACTTTAATAAAAATAATTAGTGAAAAAATGTTTTTCCTCTAAAAAACGTAAATATTGAAAGGGTGCCAATAATTTCGGCTTTAACTGTACATATTACTACTTATATGTATTACTTATTATTTACATACTTACATAGATAAATTACTAGTTATTACTAATTACATATATATATATATATATATATATATATATATTACTACTTATTAGTAGTATATCTATATATCTATAAAAGTGAACGCGCCTGTATGTGTGTCTGTGTACATTTCCCTACGCAATAACTATCAATTTTAAGTCTACAAACACGAAATTTGATATACAGAGTACTGAGATTTGGAAAAATCTTTGTAATAGGTTTTCGGCCAGAAATTTGGTGATTAAGGGGTCAAAGTTCAATGATTTGACCTTTGAGAACTCTACCAAACTCCTCCGACAATTTTGTGTCTAAACACTTAAAATTTTAGATATAGGTTCCTTGGACATGGATCTAACTTAATAACTTAATTTGAGCCCAAAACAATAAATGTTAAGGGGTCATAATAGGGGTCAAACTTTAAAAAATTGACCGCTTTTTTCTCTGTTGCTCAACATAAACTACCAAACAACCGGGAAATGCTAGTATATAAATATTATTACTAAATATGTATTACCACTTATTACTATATATATATATATATATATATATATATATATATATATATATATATATATATATTTTTTTTTTTTTCTTATTATTACTATATATATATATATATTTCTACTCATTATTACTACATATATATATATATATTTCTACTCATTATTACTACATATATATATATATATATATATATATATATATATATATATATATTTCTATTATTACTACATATATATATATATATATATATATATATATATATATATATATCACTACTTAGTATTCCTACATATATACATATTTATTACTGTATATATATATATATATATATATATATTACTATTTATTACTGTATATATATACAGTGATGATCATATTTATTGGCACGGTAAAATAAAAGTTAAATTTTGTCTAATAAATTCTAAAAAAGGGATTAAATTAAAGAAAATAACAAAGTATATTATGTATTTTTAACTGGCCTTTCCGATGCAGCAATCGGATTTTAGAAAAAATAAATAACAAAGGAACAACAAACATAATTGCAAAAAACCCTTGTTCAAAATTATTGGTACGATTTATTTAATAATCAATTGTATAGCCTTTGGCCTTGATTACCTTCCTCAGTCGCTTTTCATAGTTTACAACCAAGTTGTTGCACTCTTCAGTAGTAATTTTAGCCCACTCTTCCTGACAATAATCCTCCAATTGAATAAGATTCTTAGGCTTCCTTTGCATTACCCTCAATTTTAATGTTCTCCATAAATTTTCAATTGGATTAAGGTCTGGGCTTTGTGATGGCCACTCCAAAACATTAATATGATTGTCCTCAAGCCATTTCTTAGTCAGTTTAGCCGAATGCTTTGGGTCATTATCTTGCATGAACCACCAACGACGACCAAGTGAGAGCTCTTTAGCAGAGTCTTTCAGGTTTTCATCCAATATTTTAACATAATCTTCCTTTTTTATGCTACCTGTGACCTTAACAAGTCGCCCTGGTCCAGAGGCAGCAAAGGATCCCCAAAACATCAAACTGCCTCCACCGTGCTTCACTGTGGGTATGGTGTTCTTAGGCAGGAAAGCTTCGCCAGATTTTCTGTAAATATAAGACACTTTATTATGGCCAAATAACTCTATTTTCGTTTCGTCAGTCCATAGAACACGTTTCCAGAATGCAACATCTTTATCAATATGACGTTTTGCAAAGGCTAGCCTTGCTTTCAGGTGCATAGGCTTCAATAAGGGAGTCTTTCTCGGACGACATGCTTTTAAACCAGCTCTCTTCAAAACTCTACCAACTGTATGTCGATATACATTCACTCCAGAGGTGCTCTGTTCATCAACAATCTCCCCAACAGAGATCCTTGGGTTTTGTTTTACTTGTCGAACAATTTTCCATTCATCTCTTGGGGAAAGAATCCTTTTTCTCCCTCTACCGTCTAAACTCATAACGTGGCCTTGCGATTTGAACTTGTTTATTATGGCTCTAACAGTGGATTTGGGAAGGTTTAGCTTCTTTGAAATCTTATCATAGCCCTCCCCATTGGTATGGCATGCTACAACAAGCTTCCTGACGTCTTCGCTGTGTTCCTTAGTTTTAACCATGGCGATTGAAAATTATAATTTAGTCACTTATAATAGTTTAAATAAATCGCTATCTAAAAATTATCTGAAAAGAATTATTCACTGAATTAGCGTTAAACAAGCATAATATGGCTATAAAAAAGTTCAGAAAGCACGTAAACCGGAAATTGATTGATATTATACTGATACTAAAAGAAAAACAAAGCCGTGCCAATAATTTTGAACAAGGGTTTTTTGCAATTATGTTTGTTGTTCCTTTGTTATTTATTTTTTCTAAAATCCGATTGCTGCATCGGAAAGGCCAGTTAAAAATACATAATATACTTTGTTATTTTCTTTAATTTAATCCCTTTTTTAGAATTTATTAGACAAAACTTAACTTTTATTTTACCGTGCCAATAAATATGATCATCACTATATATATATATATATTACTATTTATTACTGTATATATATAATAATTACTACTTATTACAATATATACATATATATTACTACTTATTACTATATATACATATATTTAAAAGTACTTATTACTATATATACATATATATACAACTACTTATTACTATATATACATATATATACAACTACTTATTACTATATATACATATATATATACAACTACTTATTACTATATATACACATATACATATATATACAACTACTTATTACTATATATACATATACATATATATACAACTACTTATTACTATATATACATATACATATATGTACAACTACTTATTACTATATATACATATACATATATATACAACTACTTATTACTATATATACATATACATATATATACAACTACTTATTACTATATGTACATATACATATATATACAACTACTTATTACTATATATACATATGCATACAACTACTTATTACTATATATACATATATATAAAACTACTTATTACTATATATACATATACATACAACTGCGTATTACTATAAATACATATACATATACAACTACTTATTACTATATATATATATATATATATATACACAATTACTTATTACTATATATACATATACAACTACTTATTACTATATACATATATATATATACACACAACTACTTACTATATATACATATATATACTACTACATATTACTATATATATATATATATACTACTTATTTATATATATACTACTTATTACTATATATATATATACTACTTATTTATATATATACTACTTATTACTATATATATATATATATATATATACACACACTACTTATTACTATATACATATATATATTACTACGACTTATTACTATATATATATAGATATTATCATCATTATTATATATATATATATATATATATTATCATTATTACTATATTTATATATATTTCTGTATAAATATATTTTCCTTTTATATACCAATCCTTATATAAGAAGCTCAATGTGATTACAGAGCAATACATAGAATAAATGACAGAAAGTTATATTCCAAAATTCATGATGTTACCATCTTATAATTTATTCCTTTAATTCACTTGACTTATACAATTCTTGACGCTATCTGTTTCGTAGCGCAACATCAATCACTTAATTATTATATCAATTAGTGAATCTATTATGCCCTTAACTCATCAGAAGAAATAGCAACAATCAATACATCAAAAGGAATTGAAATGTGATTTGATATGGTAAAAATCCGAAAAATCCATTTTTTCAGCATTATACTATTTAAAAATATATACAAAATAGCTACCATTTAGACACCAAAATACATTTGTCATATATATATATATATATATATATATATATATATACATATATATATATTCGTAATTCCTATTTTTAGGGGACAAGCCGTTTGGACTAACCTCGTTCATCCTCGTTTTATTTTAATTCTTTTATTATTTCGATTTCCTTCGAATTGATTAAGTATCACACTTTCATATTTAATTTCTTTGGGGAGGCCAACTGACTGGTTTCGCTCTCACTTTTCATAAGCTGGATCGCGGAATTTCCGTTTTTTATTAATAAAATATTATTCACTATTCTGAGTCATGCTTATTCGCCCTATCACCTGAAGATCTTGAAGACTACTCACGTTCGCTTAAAGAAGCCTTCTCTCTGCAAGTAAAGGGAATGTCTCTTAGGTTTGAACGTGATTAGTCTCTAGGTGATATCATATCTATCGGTATTTTAGACATATAGTGTATCCCGTTTTTTTTTTTCATTTTGTTTTTTCTAATACACTATATTGCTATTTTTTAAACGCATCGTTTGCCATTTTATTTTAAACGTCTCGCCTTCCATTTCACTCGATTTTATTAATAAAAAACAGAAATCCCTTGATCCAGCTCATGAAAAGTGAAGGCGAAACTGGTCAGCTGGCCTCCCCTATTATTTTTTTTTTTCATTTCCTACTTTTAATCATGAACATCATAACGGGTCTTTCTGTTATGATTGCAATATATATATATATATATATGTATGTAATATGCAGTAATGAATAGTAATATGTAATGAAAAATGATAAGATTCATACTAGAATTGTCTGCAAAGACTTATGGCATAGTAGATAAAGTATTTAGTAAAATTTATTTGTAAGTTACACTCTTCTGGAGGTTGAAGGCTTAATCATCAGTGTGGACGACATTCAAAATATAATTTCAGTTATTTAATGGACCTAACCGATAATTGCCCTTAGTGACTTTAAATGGAATCGTAGTAAAATTTCGATGGTGTCTTTAGATTCGTCCAAAAAAAATGTCATCTTTATTGAAACCTATTGGAATGCTGTAACTCTTTACATATCGATTTTATAACACACATACATACACAGAATATTTTTCTAGCTTTCTTATGCAGCTGAAGTAATAAATTATTTAGTACGAGTCACGAAATACAAAGTTGTTTACCATGAGCATGTCATTCACTTTTAGAAAGTTCAACAGAAATATGAATTGTGACTTATTGACATTTCCATAACTAAAAAAAATATATTTTAAAAATACTTGCCAGTAACATAAATAGGCAAAATGTCTGCAGAATTATTTTCGCTATTTTTTCCTTTTACAAAAACAAAGTGAATGACGTGCTTGAGATTCATCAAAAAGCTATATCAGATGTTTTATCTCAGAAAATGTGCACATTAATAAATTATATATATATATATATATAAGTTGCCTTCAATTTGTGTCCAGACTGTTTTTGTACAGGCATTTAAAATTGTCATAGACTCTTGAAAATTCAGTATGTTACAACTATACATCTATATAATATATAATATACACATCTATGAGATAGCTGACCAATTTATATGATTTTAAGTTCAAAGGCACAGCTACAGCAGGAATTGGAATCCACTCTACTAAAGCCTGATTGTCACAGAAACGTATGGAATGCTTCAGACTGCTTTTGGGCTGTCTTGTATGAATCGTGCATCACTTTCTGAGTAGTATAAGAGATTCAAGGAAAGCAGGGAGTCTGTGAGGGATGATGAGAGTTGTGGGAGGAGTAAAAAGTCAAAACACCAGAGTTGATTGGCCAAATAAAGAATTTCATGGAAAAGAACCGTCGTGCACAGTTTGATGTCAGTGTGGGAACTGTCCACACAATTGTTTATGAGGAACTGAAGATGCAGAAGATTTGTAGAAATGCACCAGTACACAACTTCGTCCTTGTCACAGACTATTTGACCAAGACGGGCATCAAGATAGTTCCTTACTCTCCCTATAGTTCAGAAATTGCTTCCTGCGACTTTTGGTTATTTCCTAAGCTCAAGGAAACCTTAGGGGCTGTTGTCATCAGATAATTGAGGAAATGAAAGAGGCTGTGACTAGAGTCATTGACACGCTCACATAAGCGGACTTCCATAGGACCTTCCAGAAGTTTTTGGAACATTACAAATGCATTGCAGCCGGGGAAGATTACTTCGAAGGGGACTAGAGTTTTATGTGTGTACTATCAATAAAAGTGCCTATATGAAAAAAGTCTGGCAACTTATTGAAGGCACTTCGTATATATATATATATATATATATATATATATATATATATATATATATATATATATAATTATGAAATTATGTAGATCTCTATTTTATTATAGATATAGCTATTCAGGCCTGATTAAAATTTTGTTGTTATTACGGTTTGTACTAGCTATATAATATTCTGCTTGTTTATTCCTTAGTTAGTAAACATGTTATGCTTTGGAAAAGGCCAAATACAATTTTTAAAGGCTAAACTGCTTTGCGAAATTTGCCTTTAAAGGAGGCCAATCTGGCAACCCTGAACAACAAAAGGAAACATTCAAATAAGAACAAGAGGTTCTGGAGTGAAGGAGTAAATTAAAAACTGCCTCTTACAATGTGATTTTATTATTTGTATTGAACTATGTAGCATAATATTACTTTCTGAGTATTTATTAGTACTTATTAATTTATCTCATTTGGGTTAGTTCTATATTTAAAATACAAAGGAAATGTTAATAAACTCATATTTGCTGCACCTTATTAGTTTTTCCACTCAAAAACAAACAATTTTTTGCGCTATCCAGAAAAATATCAGCTTTATTAAAACATATTTGTTGATTCAGTAGATTTCTCATTCTGTGGAATTTTCATAGGTCCTGCTAGTTGAGATTATTCTAATCTTAACAAAAATCTATTTGAAATATCCTTTGATAGCAGAAAATTTAATCCAGTTCTTTCTTGAGATTCGCCTTCATTTCCTTACTAATAGAAATAGAAAGTAGAAGGACGTGAGCAAGCAGCACAAAGTCTGCTTCCACCACATCTCTCTAAGAAGATGCTGATCGCAACGATATTAGAGAGTAGAACAAAAGAGAGAGTGAAAGTGGTACAACCTTATTCTGTACGATTATTCCATTTGTAATTTTAAACTGCAATTTAAGATATAGAAACAAAGTAAAAATGATTTGGATTATTTGGACCACTGTTCTCATCTTGAGTATTATTCGAACAATGTTTCGGTTGATGTAACCTCCAATCTTCTCCAGATGTATTCTGTTGAAGTCGGTAATCTAGAAAGATTCCCGACTTCAACAAAACTCGGGAATCTGCATAGAATTTCGAACAAATCCCTTTATTTAATCCACAAGGGTAGCATGCTCTCGTTCTGTCAGCCATGACTGGGTAGAAGTCCTGCAGTTGTATTATTATTAGATAAACAAAAAGCTCTTCGTCAAGACAGAGACAAAAACCCAACCTCACATGCAACTATGGCTGTCAGTGAAGCGTCTGATGATGCTGATTATCCAGATGATTGCAAACGCATTCATGGATTATGTTGACACCAACATCAGTACAGAATGACTAAGAAGCAATGTAAGTGCAGTAAAACTTTGTCTTCTTTCATTAACTTTATTAAACTTTATTACTATGTTTACAAGCGATAACACATCTCATTATTACACTACTATTGTCTCAATAATAATTACATCACAACTATCATGATTGATGGAATGTACATGACATGATGCGATAACTTGGGTGTTACACTTTATTTTAAAACAAACCCCCAACGAATATCTCTATTATTTCCTGAGATACACGGGTTACAAAGTCGCAAACCTTTGAACTTGTTTCCTAACTCTTTTTAACAGTGGTGCTCAGTACCGTATGATTCTGGGGACCTCATACAATGTTTAAGAATCAGATAAAATTGACAAAAACATTTTATTACTCACTCAATGTAATAAACTGTACCATTTTCTGAGATTTTCATTTCCCAACCATGTGGCAAATCTGGAATAAATTTAAAATGAAAAACAATTAGTTTTTCGGCATGTTATGATGTGTATTACTGTTCTTTCATGAGAAAGAACAATAAAACAACAACATATTAAATATCTAACATATGTCAGCATGTAAAACGGACATTAAACCGAAAATGATTATATATAGTTTAAAGAATATTTTGAGTATGTTATAAAACAATATGATAATAAATATACAAAAATGCAGTTTAAATTCCTACGGATAACATGTTCAACATACTAGCACTTGCATAAGTCGATCTACCGCTGGTAAATTCACATATTAGAAAAGGGAATTTATATATCAGCTTAAAAAGAAAAAGAAACCTTAAATCAAATGTTTAATTAGAAAATGAAGGATCGTCAGCTATTTACCAAGAAGCTGTTTGGGAGATTATATATATAATGTAAAAAAAAAATCTTAATATTGAAAATTTATTCAAATTAAAAAAAAAAATTATAAACCCATAAGGAAGGCATACAAAATCCTTATTATTCATCAAGGAGTACAAATGAAACAAGAAAATTAAGAAAATCTTTTTCCGTTTCTTGCTTTCTCAATCCCCTTGAATCCCTTAAAACTATCTCAAACTGTTAACTGACTATATATATGTGTGTGCGTGTGTGTGTGTGTGACATTGTCTGTCTGAGGAACGATCTCTACCAAACTCCTCTGTCAATGTTTGGTCTACAGACTAGAAACTTGATATATAGGGGATTTGGACATGTAGAACAAATCCGATTTGATGTTTAGCCGGTAAAAATAGCTGCTAAGTGATCAAAATTGAAAAGGAATTAGAACTTAGCATGTGTAAGTCAATTTAAAGTGCTCTTCTACGCATGCAAAAATATACATTTCTAAGTAAAAGTCTGTTCATTTTTAACTATTTCTTGTCCATCTGACGATAGCTCAAATGGTAATAACTAAAGCTATAGTGCTAAATGTTTTGTGTTTCGATTCTCGCTAATGGTATCTAAGTCATTGCTTTTTTAACTTTTTGAAATCACTACTATATATTAGGTATAATATAATAATAATCAATAAAGAATTTTCTTTATAATAATAAATATGATATCTGCATAAATTAAAATATTAGATTTAAGAATAGTTTACGACGGGGCCATATCAGATAGCCACTACTATATATTAGGTACAATATAATAATCAATAGAGGATTGGTTTTATAATAATAAATACAAAATCTGCATAAATTAAAATACCATATTTAAGCGAATTTTATAACCGGGCAAGGCCAGGGGACACCCGCTACTATATATATATATATATATATATATATATATATAATTTTTCTTTTTGATGATTATTGGCTGAAGAGAGCTTGATATGAGTATCTAAAACGGTCCATAATTATTGGGTTTGAAACAGACGGTACTGATGACTTATCCAAACTTTCCATAAACAAAACATAAATAATACACTCTTATTTTAGGATTTTGCTTATAATACAAGGGGCGTGCAATAAGTAATACCCCTGACTAACTTCCAGTTGTCTGATCTAGTTGAAATTTTGCATGTGCAATGATTTATATCTTTATGGGTTATGTGGCAAATTACAGCTCTGAACAAATTGTGGTTTCTGTTTTACAGGTGTTTGAACTGAGTCAGGTGTGAAATGGAGCCTGTTGAATGTTGAGCAGTGATCCGGTTTTTGTATTTGAAAGGATGCACACCACAGGATACTTTTGATGAAATGAAGGAAACTTATGGTGATAATGCTCCATCATATGACCTTGTAAAACGCTGGCATCGTGAATTCAAGCATGGCCGGAACCTTCTGCTATTGATGAGGCATCTGTCCATCAAATTGAAACTGCCATTTTGGAAGATCGGCGCATTACTATTCGCCAAATAGCCCAAGATGTCAAGATTAGTACAGGGTCTGTGGAAACTATCATTCATGACCATTTGCATATGCATAAGGTGTCTGCCAGATGGATTCCCAGGTTGCTCACAACCATTCCAGAAGCGAGAATGTGCCAAGTGCTCGAGGATGAATTTGGAGATGTGCCAAGAAGATGAGTCAAAGTTTTTCAAAAGACTAATTACACAGGAGGAAACCTGGGTCCATCACTATGATCCAGGGATCAAAGCCGAGTCAATGCAGTGGAAGACTTGGACTCACCATCTCCAAAGAAGGCAAGGGTGCAGCCCTCCGCTAGCAAGGTCATGCTCACAGTCTTCTGGGACCAGGACGGAGTAGTGATGACAGATTTCCTGGCAAAGGGTACCACAATTACAGGAGCCTATTATGCTTCACTTTTGAGGAAATTAAGGGAAGCTATCAAAAGCAAGAGACGGGGCAAAATCAGCAAAGGTACCCTCCTCCTGCAGGACAACGCTCTGGTCCACAACTCGCATGTCGCCAGATCAGAAGCACGGGCGTGTGGTTATGAAATACTTCCCCATCCTCCCTACTCTTGGCCTTGCACCCTCTGACTTTCACCTCTTCCCAGCCATGAAGTTGTTTTTGAAAGGAAAGCGTTTATCAGATGATGCAGCCTTGATTTCTGAAGTCATGTTGTGGTTGGAGAACCAACCTGGGGTGTTCTACAAAAATGGTCTCCAAAGCTGCATCAAACGATGGGAGAAATGCATAACTCTGAGTGGTTCCTATGTAGAGAAAGACTAATTCTACTCCTATGGGAAGTGGATCAGGGGCATTACTTATTGCATGCCCCTCGTAGATCACTCTGTGGGACTCCCCCCCCCAAAAAAAATATAACTATATATATATAATTAAGTTTAATTATATTACTAATAGAAACTAAAACCGATACTTCTTCAAAAGTTCTCCATACGTGTGTAGAGCTTTTTATATAAATTAGATTAGACTAGATATTTTATATAAATTAGATTAGGAGACATAACCATACATAAAGAATGTAGAAACATCGATTGATCTGTGTAGACTCCCTACAATGTTTTTTTTTATATCAGAATAAAAGAGAATTTGAAAAAAATATTATCAAATAAATTCTATTTTCAGAGGGATGCTCAATATTCTAGATAAATCATTAATAAACTAAGAATCAGGTTCCATGATTGAAAGTTCTAAGTTTTTATATTGTTCGCAAAATTAAAACCCGGATTGAGATTGTATTGGTTCATTATGGATTCTACCTTCTCTCTTACTTCCACACTTAGTTTCCATAACTTCAAATTCTAAATCGTCAATCTTTAATACTGTTCCACACGTATTTCTTCTACACTACTGGACTATTTATTTTCTCTGGCACGAAACTTTATGAATTTACGAATATCTTTTATTGTATTCCTTGTCTTTCAACATTTGATGTTTCAAGAAATAATGTAAATTTTTTATTCGTAGTCTGTTAATGTTTGCTGACTTAAAAAACATCATCATGAAATTTGGGGCAATAAAACCGAAAATAAAAAAAAAGGACAGATTGTTGGAAAATTATAGATGAAAAATAGTTTCCTATCAAGGACACTCTTAAATGCCAGGATAAATCCTTGACCCTAATAGTCAAAAGTTCAGTGTACGTAGATGACTTCTTTTTTTTTTTTTTTTTTTTTGCTGAAGAGTAAAATGCATACACCTGGCAGAAAAAATTACAACTAGGCATAAATAAAATCAACAAATGGACTGAAGAAAACGGTTTCATATTTTCTGAAATGAAGACAAACTATATCAATTTTGCAACTGAGCCAAGATACATAAAGATGAAAGTAAATGGCAGAAATACAAATGGCAGACGAATATAAGTTGCTTGGAATTATCCTTGATAAAAAATTGTATTTTATCCCTTGTATATCCGACAAAAATGCAACAAAGCAATTAATCTACTTTGATTAGTAGATAACACTGATTCAGAAGCTGATAAGAAATTCTGTACTTCAGCTATATCAAACAATTATGACATCGAAACTTGATTATGAAAGTTACATCTATCATACAGCAAGACCATAATACCTGAAGCAATTGGAAACTATTCATACCTCAGGTAGTAAGACTCGCATTAGCGGTATTTTTTAATGTCTTCAGTAGAAAGTTTATATATTGAAGCGAATGAAGGTTCTTTACATATAAGAGAAAAATTGGCACTTCAATATGTGACAAAGTTGTCATGTCCACTAAATCCTGCCTTTGGTGCATGTTTAATCCAAAATATCAAACTTTGTTTGAGAGAAAAATCATAGTTATTGTATATATTAGGCCTTTTAGTTATTGCATATATTAGGCCTTTTAGTTATTGTATATATTGGGCCTTTTAGTTATTGTATATATTAGGCCTTTTAGTTATTGTATATATTAGGCCTTTTAGTTATTGTATATATTAGGCCTTTTAGTTATTGCATATATTAGGCCTTTTCGTTATTGCATATATTAGGTCTTTTAGTTATTGTATATATTAGGCCTTTTCGTTATTGCATATATTAGGCATTTTAGCTATTGTATATATTAGGCCTTTTAGTTATTGCATATATTAGGCCTTTTAGTTATTGCATATATTAGGCCTTTTAGTTATTGTATATATTAGGCCTTTTAGTTATTGTATATATTAGGCCTTTTAGTTATTGTATATATTAGGCCTTTTAGTTATTGTATATATTAGGCTTTTTAATTATTGTATATATTAGGTCTTTTAGTTATTGTATATATACGGCCTTTTAGTTATTGCATATATTATGCCTTCTAGTTATTGTATATATTAGGCCTTTTGGTTATTGTGTCCAGGAACTTAGAAATAAACTGCGATTAGACTCTGGTTTCATTCGCCAATCAATAATTTCCAAAATTGCATTGTACGTGATTTGACAGTAACTTCAAAGAACTAATCTAACCCAATTGTATTTCAGGATGAATTTGAAATCATACAAAAACCAACATCCCAACTATAAGTAAATTTACACAGACGAATCTAAAGAATCAGATGTGTTGCTACCTTAAATAAATTTTAAAATTGTATCCTGACAAAACAATACAAAAACCGAAGACATATATTTGGCTCTATTACTTGAGAATTGAAAAATATTGGAATTAAAAAATAAGAATAAAAACTAACACGAGTGCTAGCTGAATAAATATTCAAAATTATTTCCTTTAAATAATACTGTGCAACAAATAATGTAAACCAAAAGCTATCCAAATTTGCCCACATACAGATTTATAACTGGATATTTTGTCTCTCTTTGAAATTAATCTTGAGATTGGCTGGATGTGTTAGGTTTTGTTCCGTTGGGCTTAGTGCTACATTTTGAGCCGGTTTTTACAATGTTGCCATGTTTAGTGTCAACCATACTATTTACGAGTCACAATTATCATTCTTAGATATTCAAGCACAGTCATTTTAGTAATATCAGCATAACCTGTTTATACTGGTCTCAGAATTTGTATCCTGAAAGTTTCAAGACCATATTAACGTAAGTCATATTTACTTTGCATAACTCATGCTTTTTTTTTGTAAGCACTCGATTGTGGACCTCCAACAGTGGTTGCGGAACCCACTTGCTCAGTTTGTACATCTTACCTAGGCAGTGCAGATAGTCTTTTATTGGAAACATTGAGATTTCTTGCAAGTTCAGCACATCTTAGATTAATGTCCTCTTCAATAGACGCATTCAGGACACCATCATTTAAGATCTGTGATCATCCATTGCAAGGCTCATCATGGAGGGACAAATCTCCAGACTTGATTTTTTGAAACCAACGCCTTACATTACGTTCATCCACAGCACTATTCCAAAATGCTTGACATATGTGGCGATTTGATGCAGCTGGTGATAAGCCCACCTTGAAGTCATAAAGTAAATAGTCTTGAATGAGACCTCTAGACACTTGCATCCTTATCATAGCTGTCTGGCTTATAACTAATGACGGGGCATGGTGTGTATGTTTTTCTATCATGTCTGATGTTCATATTCTGGCTAAATGTCTAAATCTCAAAACAATTGTAAATATTCCAACTTCATTCAATGACTAATAAAAAAAAAAAATTAAAAAAACAGAATTTTTTGGGTTATTTAGTAAAAAATAAAAAAATGGACTCTCCCATCGATTTCAATGTATGAGATTTTGCCACAACAACTATGTTGTTTCGAAATCCACACAGATGATTTGTATATAGAGGTGAAGGCTTTGTGTAGAACCAACCACAATTTTGGGTACTACAGTTATTTTTTGTCAGTGCGGTGGTCGCCACAAGGCAGAGCATACAGCAGACCACAGGTCTTTACATTTTTCTTTCTCTTAAATGCATATCTTAAAGACTGGAGGTGCATCTCTCACAGTGAATTAGTGCACTCCCAGATACCAACCTGGAAATTTCTATGATTCGGTGTGGTGCATACAGCGCCTAGCCTTCCCAAATGGTCATCTATGTGGTACTAACCAGGCTCATCGTTGCTTAACTTTGGTGATCTGACGAGAACTCATGTGTAAACGTGATTGTGTCATATATATATAAAAACTTTAGTCCCAAGTCCTTCATTGGAAAACTCCTGTGATTGTAAGACAATTAATCACTGCATTAGTTTGCTTCAAAAAATTGACACTAGTCCTAATATTATTGTAAGGATCATCAGCTGTTTACCATGAAAAATAATTTTATGAATCTCTCTCTTTCTCTCTCTCTCTCTCTATATATATACATCTCTATATATAAAAGGCAAAACGGGCGTGTGCGTTTTGTATGTCCAAGAAAGGCTTTTTTCGGGGGGTCCTCGGGGGGGGTACTATGTCTTAGAAGTGTTTATATATCCCCTAGATCATAATATGTATGATTTGCGAACGTGCGTTGCGTCTAGATTTATTTACGTCGATTTTTACAAAATTATTGATATTTCAGCCCGTTGTGTTCGTTCAGCTTTTTTGTATAAAACCAAAACTAATTCAAAGCTGAGAATTGTTCCCGGCACCGGAGAACGTCCAGAAGCAATCAGCTTTGATAAATGTGGGGCCAAACTCCTTATATCAGACAATTGCTATTCAATTTGGACAATCCCCTTTATATGGGGAGCTGGTTTCCCCCTCCCCAACATCTTGGGGAAACAACCAGCTGGATAAACAAACCAAAAAGCCGTTCCACAGTAAAAGTTAACTCTGCTACTTCTATTTGACCTCATTAATGAGGTCAAAAAGAAGGTTGTTGGTTGGTTGTTTTTGTTTTACGGCATATCAACCCTTTTCGGGTTATTTAATGCTGAATCCAAAGATTCTGAAGAAAAATTGTTTTTAATAGAATATATTTGTTGTTTTCACGTCGGTTTCTATTTAACCCATAGTTGGGACCTTAACAGGTACTACCACTCTGGGTCAGAGTGGACCTGGGAGCAATGGTAATTAAAGGGTGGCTCCACACTCCACAAAGCCCACAAGCTGGGGCCTCACCACTGGATATAGTTTAAGGTCATATCCAGGACCCCCATTGAGGGACTTTTACCCTCTGCAGGGGGGCAGTCGGCGTATTCTAATGCCCCACCGACAGGGCCCAAAAAGAAGGAGCGGAATTAACTTTTATTCTGAGTACATGTCAATTCTGTTTTTAATACTTAAATAAATTCAAACGTGTTTCAGTTACTCTTTCTCGCTGGCCGAGCGGGTAACGTATCAGGCTTTTTGCACACTTTATTTTCCACCTTCATCTCAAGGCTTCGGGTTCGATCCTAACTACTTACCAAAACTGTTTTTTAGCCCCCCCCCTTCAACACAAACACCCGGGCAACGATTTTTTAAAAGAAGTTTTAACATTGTGTTTTTATATATAATATTTAAACAGGGTTGTTACTTCGCTTATTCTTTTGTTTTGATCCCCCCCTGCCCAACACACACACCTCTAAACACCCGGGCAACGCCGGGTACCCCCCCCGCTAGTAATATTATAAATTAATACAATATATTGTGTATATATTATCAACAATTCAAAATATGTGAATAGAGCTTAGTAGTATTATGAAAATATATCTATGGCAAGTAAGCTACACATAATCTGTGCATTTAGCCTGATGACGTCCTACAAAAATAGAACATGAATGCTTTTGTGTAGTTTACCTTCTATAGATTTTTTTTATACTACTACTATTACGGGTAGACACATATTCAAAAATCTCTTTATAATTACCATTTCTTCAACATTGTCTTTTTCTCTAAGAGTAGCCTTCCCTGCCTTATTAGGTTACAAACTGTCTTCGAAATCTGTTAACTTTCCTAGTTCATTTTTCTCACAAAACAAACGTTGCAAGTCTATCTCTGCTCTATCATTATTTTCATGGCAGGCGCTCGACTGAGTTTCAATCTGTGGCCCACCCCCTGCGAAACATTCAAAACTAATTCTCATTGAGTTACAACAACTATCATTTTTTTCCTTATTCTCTATTTGTGTCTAAAACTGAACGAAAACTCCATGAGCAAAGTCTTTTTCCTAGAACTACCCATCTGTGGAACACAATACCGTAAGGCTGCTTCCCAGCTAACTATAATATAATAGTTTTCAAGTCTAATGTAAATCAATACTTATTAAGACGTCCTCTTAAATAATTAAACCCTATCCAAGTCCCACTATTACTGATCATGACGGTGTTATTTTACCATCCACCCGACACTAATTAATTCTTATCCTCGAGTGGTCTTTGGGTCTTGATAAACAGTGACCCCCCCCCTACTACTACTAAAAAAACACTCAAAGTTACCCATGGTAACACAATATGTTCAACATAGTGGTTGTGTGTTGGAGGAAGGAGGCTCGAACATGTGCGTCAGTGAAAAAAATTAAAATTGGAATATCAAAGATTTTAATTTTATATTTGAGATCAGGAGTACACAGGGGTCTTCACTCATTTTGATGCCAAAGTGCATGTTTTTACTTAAAGTATAAATGAAAATAAACCTGCAAATATTCATTGTAATTTCTTCTTTGGGGGAAAACGTATGCGATATTCTAAACACATGTATTATTATTATTACTACTACTATTAGTAGTAGTAGTAGTAGCAGCAGCATTATTATTAATAATATTAATAGCCATATTTTGTACATTTTTCCAAATTGATTATTGAAGTCATTAATAACTGTCAAGTCTACAAAGAGAACAAATAATGACAACGTTCTCAAATTCTTGTATTTTATGTCAAAAAACGCAGCAGCCATATTAAATGGTCGTGTATAATGTATTAACTCCCCGCAGGAGGCAAATCTTGGTTTTACTCAGGTCATTAATTTACTGACCTTTCCTCAGATCTTTTATTTCAATAAACACTAAGAAAAGAATACATACAAAACATTATATTTCACGTGCTATGAATTAGTAAGAAAGTAATGTCAGTGCTAATTTTCTTCTTTTCGTGTCTTTCAAGTATGTAGTCATATCACAGTTTCTCACTTCTTTATGCAGTCCTTTTCAATACCATTGAATTCTTGATCTTTCAAGCTGCAATGGTTGCACAGTAAAAGATAGACAAGGTAGTGCTGTATCGTATGAAAACATTTTCAATAACAAAATCAACAAGTCCTATATATATATATATATATATATATATATATATATATACGCATTATATATACCGGGGGAGGGGGGATATACTTGATCTTTTAAACGCTTTCTAATTCTTTCCTTCATTCCAGTCTAGTGGTTGCTATAGAAATAAGCTTCTTTTCATGAAGTAAGAGGATACAAGGAAACATTCGCTGGGAGTTTTAATAAATAGATTTATTTGGGGATAACTGACACAGGAGAGAGAGAGAGAGAGAGAGAGGCTAATGTTCCCTTAACTAATTATTTTCTTCTTATCTTATTTCCTAACTTACTGGAATGAGGTAACATTCTGTTTATATTATTTCGACATTATTGGTGGTGTCTCATTTGTACTGCTTCCATGGACAGACTGATCTGAAAATGTTTGTTTTCTCTCCACTACGAAACATGATCTTCATCATCCCTCTGTTTTGTCTACGGCATTTGATTTCTACCCCTCTCCCTGCCTCAACTTTACGTCCCCTATCTCTGGGAACGATTTTGTTTGCAGATTAAAGTTATCATGACATGCACTAAATGTAAACCTTGTCAATATTCACACTAGCTAACTTAATCGCTATTGACGTAGGGTCCCTAATATGTAATGGGATTATCCTCTACATTTGCAGATGGTTGAGTAATCACATTGAACCATAACAATATTTGATCATTCCCTTTCTGTTCTTTGATGGTTAAGTATCCTACACTACCCTAACTGTGCTTCTCAGGCAGTAAAGAATGAGGGCTTCAGAAGGAGGAATTCACATATCCCTAGGAAGGAGGCGTTCTCTATCCCTCTGATCCACAGCTGCAATATATTCTCTCCCTGAAAAGTTAAGGGTTAGACATGGTTGAGAAAGCTCATCCTTGACTTTAATCATTAGGTTGTTGGTTCATATCTATAAGGTAAGTGGGGTTCATCACTGATAGCCTCTGTGATCTCTACTCGGTTGGTAACATCTGGTCTCATATCTGCAGAGTCAATGCCACAAAGAGATGCAGGTTGTCCAGGTTGGTAAGCTCTCGACAACCAGTAATCGAGTTGTAGGTGTTGTTCAATGCTAGGTCTAATTTATTGGCATGAGTTGACCTGTACCAAACAGAACACATAGTTTGCAGAAAAATGGCAAAGGGCCAAAGCTGTATATTTTAAAATGTGTATGTTGTAGGTCCACACTCAGAGTCGATCAATTTTTGTAGAATGTTGTTTCAGGAAAATGGCTTTTGATATGTTCCATGAATGAGATGCGGCAGTTCAGGATTATGCCAGTGTAGTAGAGACGGTTATTAAGTTGTATTCCAGACTAAGTGATTTTAAGTTGACTTCCCAGTTTCTGAGATAGAAATAATAACACGTCGTTTCTGAATTTTTTGCATGAAGATTGATTGTTTGTATTATTTGGACTCTTCAGACTAATGCTCTCATCTTGAGTGTAATTTTCGCAACGTTTCAGTCAACGTAACCTCCAACAAAGTATCTTGTTGAACTTGGAAATCTGCAAGGAAATTCAAAATTTAATCCATGCTTTTGTAAAAGATACACTTCTAGAGGTTGAAGTTTCAATCCTCAGTCTAGGCAACACATAAAATACAATTGCACTTATACTCAATCATTATTGATTGAATGAGAGAGAGTACTCCCCTCCCCTGTAGATTATATATTCTATTTGAAATTACGTACAGATTCCCAGGTTCAACAGAAAAGATTTTTGAGTTCGACAAGATACACCTGAAGAAGATAAGAGGTTATGTTGACTGAAATGTTGTGCAAATAACATTCAAGATGAGAACAGTAGTTTGAAGAATTTAAATAATTATATATTGTCTTACATTAAAAATCTAATATTAATTTGCTCACTGGATTAGCTTGTGGGATGACATGGTCCTAGCAAGTATAAATTGATATGAGTTGGTTCTTAGTAGTTGGATGATTACACCCCTTATTGAAAAGAAAGACGTACATTCCACAGTGTTTCTTTACTGCCGTTTGTGTGATCTGTGTTAGTTGGTCAGTAGACTTTCTTGTATGCGGTATGCTGGCTCAAATGGCAGAGTCTCACCTTGCATGCAAGTGATTCGGGTTTCAAATGCTGAGTTCGAATATGTTTTACTAATGAACTAAAAGGAGGGCAGAACTTGAGTCTAAGATTTGGTTTGCGGATTTGATAGCTTATGTGAGCATTGGTTGTGAAAATAATTATATCTATATGTGTACATAAGGGAATTTATCTCTTATTTAATTCTTTTCATTTTTCCTGAAAAATAATCTGTAATCGGCAAAATGTCATTATTTTATCCATTTTATTATAAAAAAAAAATATTTCCTTTTTTTGTACCCGTTTATCTAATATGCGTGCTCGCCTTGATATGGCCATTATGCTAATTTTTCTATGTAATTCTAATTATCTCTCTTAAGCCTATAGAAGTTGAATAAATATATTGAGAACATTGTCAAGGCTGCTGCTTTCCTCTAACATGCTAAAAAATTATGCACACCAGAGAGTGTCCTGTATCTCTATAAAGCAGCCATTTGCCCATGCATGAAGTATTGCTGCCATATCTGGACTGGTGCATCTGCAACTAGTTTCTGGCAATTAGACAAAGTCCCCCAAAAGAGTCTCCAACCTAATAGGTTCTGCACTATCAACCAACCCTAACCCCTGTCCGATTGCAGCAATGTTCCATCACTGTGCCTGTTTTACAAGTACTTTAATGGAATGAGGTCTGATGAACTCACTGCACTTGTACCCCCTCGATGTACATCCCAATAACTAACTCGTCAAGCATAAAAATTCTACTCCTCCGCTGTTGAGGTACCTAAATGCCTGAAAGCCTTCTATAATAGTTTCTTCCCTCAAACTGCTAGACGTTGGAATTCCCTACTTACTTCCTGTTTTCCCGACTGTATTAACATGCAAACATTTAAATGAAATGTGAACAAAAATTTCCTTCATCTCTTCACTTAATCCTCTGTAGAGATAATCCTAAATAGGAGTCGCTTACATCCAAGTGGCAATATGCATCGTTTGGGTTCAGTTAGTCAACAGTTCAAAACCAGAAGACGTATTTAGTTCTCACGAATCTTGCACGTATTTCATTGAATAGCAGAAGCCCAAAAATTAACTTATCGGAAACAAAAGTATATTCTTTAGAAAATGAAAAGTTTTTGTTTCCTTAGAATGATAAGAGAAATGTTCATAAAAGGAATGGAGATATTTAAAGTTTGCAGAAACATAAGAACTAAAATCACTTACTTGTTGCAGTGATTATAGGCACCTACCCTAATGCACAAATAAATGCTAAAATATTCAGCAGGTTTAGAATTGAGTTAAGTGTGAAAAATATCTTTCATGTTAATTCATCTAATTCGCTACAAGTTACTTTAAACTTATGAAGTAACTTACCTGGATTAGGACCCAGGTGCAAGGAAAACCCTCTTAGTGCTGATGGACCCGTAGATCTTCCCAGGTCATCCGTCTAGGAGAAGGAAAACTCTGAAGTTAAACCTAAGAGGAGGGAGGGCTCTCCAATCTTCGATGACATCCTTCCTAGAGCTGGTGACTCAAACAAATTACTGGTTTGCAAACCTAAACTGCTTAAGGAGTAAATAGGCACTGTCTATCACTTGGCTTCCATACTCCTTCTTTGCCTATTAGCCAGGCGTAGAGGTCGAAGCACAGGGATTCGACAGAAACACTCAGTGGTTGATCTTGTTTCCTGACTAGGGCAATAAACGCCATTTTCCCCCCTCCCGACACATTCCATCCCCCTCTAAACTGGGCACTTGAGAGTCCTTGAATTCCATATAGTAAGTACAAGTAGATTGGGTTGACCATCGTCTGATGGGTTGAGAGTACCGGATTGACAGTTCCTGGCTGCTGTTCCCGACTGGTAGTACAGGCGCCCTAACTCTTTGGTAGTGCTTAGAGCGGCTGCTCCAGCAACAGTTGTATAATATCGGAATGTGTGTAGTGCCATGTCGCGCAGGGAAAGGGACTCTGCACTCATCCCCAGTGGGCTTTCCTGCAGCCACAGTCCTAGTAGATGGAAGGTCAGCTGATGGTTTACTTGTGTTGCATGCCTGGTATTCTGCATAACCACTTGTTCAGCATCCCTTACCTAAACTGAAACTCTTAAAAAAAAAAAAAGTGACAGTACAATCTAAAATTACGCTTAAACCAGGACAAAACTCAAACAAAATCAAATTGCCTTCTCCCTTGAGGCTTGCATTTACAAACATCCGTGTGCTTAGAACTAATTTAAATGATGTTGAAGCATTTCTATTAACAAACACCCCGGATATCTTAGCACTAAGTGAGACTAACCTACACTCCTCCATCCCCTCTAATTACTTTAACATGTCTAGATACCTCCCACTCTGCCGTAAGGACTCTGACAGACATATGCACGGGCTTGAGGTCTATATTCGAAACACCCTCCCCTTGACTAGAGAAACAAAACTAGAATCGGATGATCAAGCCTTTATGTGCTTTAGACTTAACATGCAACGTAACATTAGTTACTTTTATTTTCGCTACCGCTCTCCCTCGACCCAGGACTGTACCCTAATAAACAAAGTCTCTGACAGCATAGATACAGCACTTTTCCTCGACACTAGCGCACAAGTGCATGTATTTGGAGACTTCAATGTCCACCACAACAACTGGCTTGGATTTTCTAGTTACACAGACGCAGCTGGTAGCACAACACATAGCTTCTCTATAACTCATTCCCTATCACAGATGGTTACGTTTCCAACCCGTTTCCCTGAGCAGCAAGAACAACACGCATCACTTTTAGATCTGTTTTTGACTACAGTTCCTGATGATTGTGTTACAAATCCACTTGGGAATGCTGATCATGTAGTGATAATAGTTGAAATCGCCCTAAACTCTAGAGCCAAAATAGAAGAGCCATTCCTCAAAACAACAGGATATTATAAAAAGGCTGATGGGGAAGCCATCAGGGATCTCATCAAAGACGCCCCATGGCAAAATATTTTTTCACTTCCTGCTGAACAGTGCGCAAATGAGATCACTGAATGGTTAAAAACAGCAATTGAAGCACATGTTCCCACGTGGAAATTTTATAGCAAGCCCCACTCTCTCCAATAGTTTACTTCCACATGTGCAGCTGCCATCACACAAAGGCAGCTTGCGTACCGCAGATTTAACTGACATAAATCCAGTTCAAACAGACAGAAGTATATAGAAACCAGAAGTAACTGTAAGAAAGAAATAGTGACAGCTAAGAGAGAATTTACTGAAACCACCAAAAAACGCATCAAAGCACAGAAATTAGGAACCTGTGACTTCTGGAAAATCTACAACAGTGTAGTAAATAATTGGCAATCAACAATTCCCCCACATTCCAACAATCATGAGGTTGTTTGCTCAGCAACCGAGAAGACTAACATGCTTGCCAGACGGTTTGCTTCCAACTCCACACTGGGCCCTGCTAACCACCCTTTCTTGGACTTTCCTTTGCACTAGACAATCTGATAAATCACCCCTTCTCAGGTGCTAAAAGATAAAAATAAAAAGATAAAAAATCTTGACACTTCAAAAGCATGTGGACCTGATCTCATCCCGGCTGTGCTATTAAAAAAGTGCTCTGTCGAAGTAGCTCCAATCCTTTCCAAACTTTACAATAAATGCCTCAATGAATCTTGCTTTCCTGCCTGCTGGAAAACTGCTTCTGTGATACTAGTTTTCAAGAATTCTGGTGAAAGAACTGACCCAGTAAATTACTGCCCCATTAGCCTCCTCCTACTTTTTGCTAAAATATTTGAGTCCATAATTAACCGAGCTCTAGTCCATCACCTTACAGATGCTAAACTTCTGACCGACCAACAATACGGATTTAGGCAAGCCCATTCCACAGCAGACATCCTAACTGTAATCTCCGAGCATATATACCATTCACTTGACAAAGCAGGGGAGGGTAGAGCAGTAGCTCTAGATATATCTAAGGCTTTTGACAGGGTATGGCATGACGGTCTTCTCAGGAAAATCAGATCATACGGTATCACTGGAAGAATCTTTAATATAATTAAATCCTTCTTGGATAAGAGAAAAATCCAGGTTGTCATTGATGGTCGTACATCTAAACAATATGATATAAATGCGGGAGTTCCTTAGAGGTCTATTCTTAGACCTCTATTATTCCTAATATTCAGAAATTACCTCCCTGACAAAATTGTCTGTGAGATGGGTATATATGCTGATGACACCACGTTCTATAACAGACATGACAGGAAAACAAATGAACACATATCTAAAGAAATGGCAGAAACACTAGAGGATGACCTCCAATCTGTAGTGGAATGGGGACAAAAATGGATGGTCACATTCAATGCTGCCAAGACTAAACTTGTTTTCTTTAATAATTACAAGAAACCTTCTCTACCACCAATAGTAATGGCCAAAGACTCTTTATCTGAAAGTACATCTTTTAAACTCTTCAGCCTAACGTTCACAGGAAACATGTGTTGGAACAATTACATTGAGACCATTGCCAGGACTGCTGCGAAAAAGGTAGGTTCTCTCTATCGTGCTAGAAAGCTACTAACGCCTGAAAGTATCCTGTACCTCTATAAGGCCACCATTCGCCCATGTATGGAGTATTGTTGTCATATTTGGGCCGGTGCATCTGCTACTAGTCTCTCACTCCTAGACAAGGTTCAAAAGAGAGTCGCCAACCTAATAGGTCCTGAACTGTCATCAAAGCTTCAGCCTTTGTCCCATCGACGAAATGTAGCATCCCTGTGCCTGTTCTACAAGTACTTTAACGGTGAATGTTCCAATGAACTGCAAACACTTGTACCCATCTACGTAAATACCCCCAACAAACCCGACAAGCAGTAAAATCTCACCCCTTCACAGTAGAGATCCCCAGATGTAAGAGAGCCTGCTACTCCAGTAGTTTCTTCCCCAGAACCGCTAGACTTTGAAATTCCCTTCCGGGTTCCTGCTTCCCCAACTGTACTGACATGCAGAAGTTCAAGTGTAACGTGAACCGACATCTTACTGCTCAACTCCCCACCTAGTTCCCTTGTAGCCTGTGTCCTTAATAGTAGCTCACTACATCAAAGTGGCAATGTGCCTTGTTTGGGGTGAAAAAAAAAAAAAAATTCTCTTATTTCACTATCAATTGCCGTTTGCCTACGATACAAGTAAGCAAAGCATAAAACAATACAGGAAATAGGCAGCATGAGACAGTGAACAAAAAATGGGAATAAAATTCTGAACTTCATTCAAAGATAATTAAAGATAAATACAAAACAGATGAGTGTTATAAAAATAAGGAAAAGGGGGCAGAGAGAGAGAGAGAGAGAGAGAGAGAGAGAGAGAGAGAGAGAGAGAGAGAGAGAGCAGGATACGTCATTATATCTATAAAATGCAGAAAACAATTGGTTTACTACAGTGTGGGGTATGAACATCTACATTTTTAATTCTTATATAAAAAAAAGTTAAGCATTACTATTGACGACATAAATTATTTTAAAAGATATACATTAAGAAAATTAGTCAAGAACACATTGTTTGGATTTATCTACTAATTTGTAACCTGTTTGCATTAAAAAGGTTTAATCTATATATCTATAAAAGTCAGTGTGTGTGTGTGAGTGAGTGAGTGAGAGAGAGAGAGAGAGAGAGAGAGAGAGAGAGAGAAGACTTCTCCAACTATATACTAAACGAATTTTTGATCTGCAGACTTGAAATTTGGTATATAGGGTATTCAGGCATATGGAAAACTTTGTAATTGGTTTTCATGAAAAAAAAAAAAAAAAGGACTGCTAAGGGGGTTACAGTTGAAAAATTAGTACTTGGAGGTCATTGGATTTTTATCGGTTTATCAACTGTTCCACAAGAGTTTAAAACAATTTTTTAAAGATAGTAGCATTGGTTATCGTACTTGACTCACTGTTTAGGTTTCGGTTTAAATTTCAAATTTTTATTTTACTTACATGAAGTGAACTATTTAGAAAAACATGAGACCCACATGCACATGTCTGTTTGTTTCCGTTTTTTTATTTTTACTTCACTTCTTTTAAAGGAATTTAACGTTACATTTAATATCGGTTAACGCCAGATACGTCTTTTAGTATTTAATATAACATATACGCATATTTATTAGTTGTAAATATTGGATGTGAGTTAAGTAATCACTGGGAGTCATCTTTATTATCAAGCAATAAGAATAACAAATGGAGTAGAAACGCACCCCTACTGTATAAAAGAATCCATTCAGGCATGCAATTTACTCCCACTGCAAATGCATTGATTACTCATTTTCACAGTGACTGCCTTTTAGGTGAAACTTGAACACATTGTTCTAGGAATCTGTAACGTAACCCCCATTGAGGAGCGTTAGAACTACGCTGAGGTAGCTTTGTATTCCCGGGTGACGCCAGATAACCCAAGGATTTAAGATAGAGAAGATAAATATAGATATATTTTAATTCACTGTCAAAATGGATATATTTGTTTTTTTTTGGGGATTGGAAGACCTGAGATATTTTGTTATTTGGGAAAAACTCAACAACAGGAAATGCGAGAATGTTAGACGAACATATTGTACTGGTTGAGTGATGGTTGGTGACCTCGAGGTTATGGGATTTTTAGTCTTGAATGGGGTCTCAGATCGTTGGGGCTTAGCATGATTTGATTGGCTGGGGAGACTTCAACCCCACCCACATCGGGTCGATGCACTCTAAAATTAAACAGATTGCTTGTTGAATTCAGGGAGAACAGGTCGTATAAACCCGCCGTTCCCTGGAGAGGGCCCCTCTCCACCTACCTCATCCATCCGTCTGTCGCTGTCTGTGAAGAGAGTTGAGACTTTGAAAAATACTTACAAAATCTGAATGAGAATTGTAAAAACATTTTGTACATAATTTTGTTAAAATTAAGCTTTTGTAAATAGACTACAATTGTTTGTCTTTCTTCCTGCCTGCCACTTCAATATTCGCTTTCAGCATACCAGATTCACGTAACAACCTCCGAGAAGTCTAGACGACACGTGCTGAGAATATAGAGAAATAAGAGTCCTTAACCACCTTCTCAAGGAGGCGTTACAAATCACCATCAACTGTTTTCTTCACTGAGTGGAAAATACTATCAAGATTTCTTACTATTGTGTTTAGCTGATCGATTCATTCAAAACTATATACCATTTAAGAGATCAGTAAGAAGAATGAATAATTAAGCAGTTTGAAAATTATGACACAGTAGCCATTGCTCAATTAAACCATCAGTCAATGCAGAACTTAATGAAGTTTTGCAAATTTGAGTGTTTCAATTACAAAGAAATTCATCAAGAAATTTTTTATTCAAAGCCAAAGGATTCAAAACTTTCACCAAATTTGAAAGTGTGCCAGTCACGAGCAGAATATCGTGGATACTGACGGTTTTTATCTTGTTTTTGTAATAAAGTCTTGTATATTGAATCATTATTTTAAAATGATGCACCAACTTATTCTTGCGCCGGATATATTTAAAATCTAAAAAAAAAAAGATTCCTCAATTTCCATAATTTATTTAGCATTGATAAATATTTTTTTAAACACCGAGAGTGGGAGCGGCTTTGCCCGGTCGTAAAATACGCTTAAATATAATATTTTAATTTGTCCAGATTTCGTATATATTATTATAGAGTCGTGATTTCAAAAGTAAAAAAAAAAAAAAAGAAGTATTTGGGTGGCATCAGCTAAAATCCAAACCGAAAGCAAAAATTAAAAATAAACGAATGTGAAAAACGTATAAGGATTTTTTTAAATTTTTTACCCAATTTTGACCCCTTATAAAAACTATTTTAACCGGCTAAAGACCTATAAAAGAACGGTTCATACAAAAATCCAATCATTTGTGACCCCTATCGCTACTCTGCGACTTTTAGTTTTGGAAGAGATAGAGTTTGAAAATATGGAGACTGGCAGATAGACAGACAGACAGACAGACAGACAGACATATAGCCTTTTATATATTAGATTTATTCAACGTTTATTTATTTATTTTTAGAATATGTTAAAGTGCTTCAAGTTAAACAAGATGAAATGAAGAATATTATACAACATCAACACTTCGTTTACTTTTTTTTTTCGTAGAAATACGGATATTCTTAATATACATCTTGCATTTCTACCTATCTAAGATGTTTACTCATGAAACAATGACATTCTTGACTGGCACTTTCAGGCCCACAAAACACCCGACTCATGACCAACCATTTCTTCCATCCACCAAAAAGTATTTACTATCAACTATGAATGCAATGAGTTTTATTCACTCTTTCTTTAATCTGATTATTTTGTCTTATCAACCCTTTTCAGTTTTTTAGTTTTGGAATCTTTTGAGATGAGGTTTCATAATTTGTGCACTCATTCTTTTTGTGCAGTGGATCAGTGGATAAAAACGTTGAGTCTCTATGGTTCCAAGTGATCATTTTTTTGTGAAGCATTTTTCTGTTATTGTAACTAAAAGAGGAGGAAGAGGACGATCACATTTTTGAAATGTATTTTACTATTATTATAAATAAATATTACCGGTTGGATCACCTAAAAAAATTGTTATCTGTTGAGTCACCTGGCTCAGGTTAGAGTGTTTAAATGAAGAAAAAGCGAGTTTTTTAAACAAGTTAAATCTAATGTATAAAACAAGTTAAATCTAATGAAAATGTATAAAAATGTATAAAACAAAACAAAAAAAAATGTATAAAAATGTATAAAAATGTATAAAACAAAAAAATGTATGAAAATGTATAAAAATGTATAAAACAAGCTAAATCTAATGAAAATGTATAAAAATGTATAAAACAAAAAAATGTATGAAAATGTATAAAAATGTATAAAACAAAAAAATGTATGAAAATGTATAAAAATGTATAAAACAAGCTAAATCTAATGAAAATGTATAAAAATGTATGAAAATGTATAAAACAAGCTAAATCTAATGAAAATGTATAAAAATGTATGAAAATGTATAAAACAAAAAAATGTATGAAAATGTATAAAACAAAAGAAATGTATAAAAATGTATAAAACAAGCTAAATCTAATGAAAATGTATGAAAATGTATAAAACAAAAAAAATGTATAAAAATGTATAAAACAAAAAAAATGTATAAAAATGTATAAAACAAGCTAAATCTAATGAAAATGTATAAAAATGTATGAAAATGTATAAAACAAAAAAAATGTATGAAAATGTATAAAACAAAAAAAATGTATAAAAATGTATAAAACAAGCTAAATCTAATGAAAATGTATAAAAATGTATGAAAATGTATAAAACAAAAAATGTATGAAAATGTATAAAACAAAAAAAATGTATGAAAATTTATAAAACAAGCTAAATCTAATGAAAATGTATAAAAATGTATGAAAATGTATAAAACAAAAAAATGTATGAAAATGTATAAAACAAAAAATGTATAAAAATGTATAAAATAAACTAAATCTAATGAAAATGCATAAAAATGTATAAAACAAGCTAAATCTACTGAAAATGTATAAAAATGTATAAAATGTATGAAAATGTATAAAACAAAAAAATGTATGAAAATGTATAAAAATGTATAAAACAAGTTAAATCTAATAAAAATAAAGTTCGTTCATTCTTTTTGCAGACTGTTATCCTCATCTTCGTATGTGTTGTTGTTTCATCACGTTTCGACCAACTCATCCTCTGACCTTCGAGGCCCGTGACGCAGTGGATAGAGGTGTTGAGTCTCTACGGTTCCAGGTGAGCATTGTCTAAAGGTAGTGGTTTCAATCCTACCTGAGCAGGCCATAGGATCAGTTGGACAAAACATGGTGAAATGACAACTATGGAAGGCAGTAATTACTGGAGATACAGTTACAAGACTCAGTATTCCTATCCTGTCGTGATTAATTACCTGAAGAAGACCAGAGCATGAGTTGGCCAGAATGTGATGAAACAACAACCATGAAAATGAGGGTAACAATCCGCAAACACTTTTCAGGTTTTTCAATACCGAATCTGGTTATTTTGGTGAAGGTTTATATTCTTCAAGTTCTTTATATCTTCAAATATTTATTCATGGTCTTTAGTTTGGTTGTTTTGTTTTATGGCAGATCCACCCTTTGTGTGTTATTTAATGGCGAATCCAGTAATTTTGGAACGACGTTTTTATGTTCCAAGTGTTTTAAGTCTTCAAATATTTATTCATGGTGTTTAGTTTTGCTGTTTTGTAGAGGAAAATTGTTATTTTTGTTGTTGGCTTTGCAGAACATGATTGAGTTTTGCAAATGAAAGGAAAAAACATGGCATATAAGAAGAAGAAAAAGAAGAAAAAACAAAACAAAAATAAACGAAAAAACTGCCCAATTTCCTGAAGATGAATATTTTACTATTTGAAAATTTGAAAAAAAAAAAAATCAATTTTATTTTTAATAAATAGTAATATTTATTAAAAACAATTTAACACTCGTTAGATCTTTCTAGCCATTTAATCTTAATTTATTATCGAGTGTTTTAAACAGTGAATTCCTTTTTAATAACGTTAATGTTCGGGACATTTTAAATCAGGAAGCCGGTATCTTCAGACAGCAACAATTTACCATGTTAGGCAAGACGCAATCATCACCACCAACAATAACCAACTACAAGGGAGGAACACATACAGCAGCACCATGACAAAACAGCAACATTCGTATGACATTCCTAAGTGCATAACACTCAACAAAACTTCTATCAAGGTGAATAATTTATTCAATCATCTACTGAGTTATTTCCCCTTTACTTGGACTCTCGTTTTAAATATACACTACTATGCGCACATTTGCAAATACAACATTTCCCAACATTTTCTTCCTCAAATATTGTTTATGTACAATACGGAATGTGATGTGTAACAAGAATATAAAAAAAACAAAATACTATATTGAAAATACAGCTAATCTGTTGATATTATGAACTCAGAAAATGTTCTCAAAAAAATTATGTTTCAAAATTTAGGAAATAAGAATTGATAATTTGTATTATACGGTGTGTTTTATTCAATACTAGCCTGGGTGCCCGGCGTTGCCCGGGTGTTTGGAGGTGTGTGTTGAGCAAAAAGAAAAAAAAAAGTGGTAGTAGGCAGGCAGGCAGGCAGGCAGGCAGGCAGGCTCGAACCTGTACCGCGAAAAAGAATGTGAAAAAAAAAAAAAGAATGTGACATGTTTGCTATTGCGCCCATGACCAAACTGGAAGGTTTAAATTACGGCTAGACAATCGAAAAGAGGGGATAACTTTCGAAAATATCGGCAAAAAAGCGACCCCTCCCTGTAGAAAAGTGCCCAGTTGAGGGTGAAGGAATTAATGTTTTGGACCAATTTTTTAATATTTGTCGTCCGAAGGGTCGAGCTTTAAAATAATACTGATCTCATGAAAATCTGTCGCCTCTGTCGAAAGTTTTAGGCAGACATACAAACATACATACATTCATACATATATTTAAACAGGTAGGTGAGATTTATATTATAGATTTCGGTCCATGTAATGTAAGACCTTCTTCATGTGCATCTTTTTTGAACTTGGTGATCTTTATGTTCAACATAGGAAGTTGTACGGAATTTTGAGTCGAACCATTTATTTAATTCATAAAAGTAGATTCTGTTTTTGTAAGCCATGATCGGGTAGAAGTATTAATTTCCATCTTATTATCATATGTACTGAACCTTTGACCTCTAGTTAGAAGTGATTGCTAACCAACATGTTTAACTATTAGGTCATATACTGAATGGAGTTTGAAATTCTGTATGGGTTCAACAAAGATTCCCGACTTAGACTAGATTTGGAAAGATGCACCTGAAGAAGGTCGAAGGCTACATTAGTCAAAGCGTTATAAATATGAAAATTAAGATGAAAATTGTAGTTCAAATAATACAAATTGTCATGAAAATTCCAGCACTTCAAAAAAAATAAATTATGTATATCAGAAATTGCAAATTGCTCTATTAATGGTAGACACATGAAGGCCAAAGAGCATAACAGTCAAAATGCTATAGCAAAAAAAGAAAAAAATAAGAACACAGAAACATAGAAAGCCAGTCTGACTGTAATGTTGACTGGTAAAATATAGAAAATCAGTTTGACTGTAATTTATTCATTTAATTGGCAAAGAATAAACGCACAAGCGATTGCCATTTACAATGGAAAAAAGTCAGTGTGAATTTAGGGGGCTATGTACAAAGAGAAACTATACAGGGAGAAAATTGTGGAGGTCCAACCAGCATCTGTCCAAGGCCACCTTAAAGTCCTATAGTGTGGGCTGATTTACGACCTCATTGGGTAGCTGGTTTCATGGCGACACAACTTAAACTGAGAATGTTGCCTGGCATCAAAGGTAGACATTTTTCACATGCTCACAGAGCCAGCGATCCGGGACAGGGGAGAAAAACAGGTCCCAGTCCAGGTTGACCCATCCAAGAAAGATGTTGTAAGTAAGGATGAGGTCACCTCAAAGCCTCTTGTGCTTAAAGGAAAAAGATTAAGAGCCCTTAAACGCTACTCATAGGATAGACCTCTGAGGTCATCCACCATTCTTGTCACCAGATGCTGAACCCGTTTGAGATGCTGGACATCTTTCATGTAATAGAGAGATGTGGCTTGAATACTGTATTCAAGAATCAGGCACATCAGGGAAGTGTAGAATGGAAGGAAGATGGAGGGAGTGAGACGACCACAGGAGCGGTGTATGAGGAGCAGTACACCCCTAGCCTTGTTAGCAGTGGTCAGAGAGTGAATATGTGGAATGCATACTCACTCCAAGATCCTTGGCCTGACTGACGGACTCTAGCAGCTAGTCACCAGGTTGAAAGTCAAGGGGGAATGGAGGAGTTGGGGGATGCTGGCCCGCAGCACTTGGGAATGTTTAAACTCAAGTCCCAGTCCAGCGATTATCTCTAGACTTCATGGCTTTATAGTTGCTGCAGGGTGCAAGAATCTTGACGTCATTGGCAAACAGGAAGGACAGCTGAGAAATTGATCCACAGGATAACATGCTCTTCTTCCATCGGTCATGACTTGGTAACTGTTCTAAGTAATTTGCAATTGTATTTTGTAGTCCATACTGAGGATTGAACCTTCAACCTCCAGAGGAGTGTAATTTACAACTGAATTTCATCAAGTACTTTATCTACTATGCCACAGGTTCTTGCTGATTTCTTGTCATGGTTTATGGAAGAAGAGCATTCTATCCCCATGGATTAGATAAAGGATCTCAATCAAAATTCTGCGCAGTTTCCCAGTTCGACAAAGTAGATCAGAAGAAGATCAGAGATTACATAGACCGAAGCGTTGTGAAAATAATACTTAAGATGAGGACAGAAGTCCAAATAATACATGACCAATCCTCATCTAATCAAATTTCAAAATATAAGAAAACAAGTTTATGATACTGACTCAAAAAACATATAAAACCAGTTTGACTGTAATGCTGACTCAAAAAACATATAAAATCAGTTTGACTGTAATGCTGACTCAAAAAACATAGAAAACCAGTTTGACTGTTATGCTAACATAGAAAACCAGTTTGACTGTTATGCTGACTCAGAAACATAGAAAACCAGTTTGACTTTAATGCTAACATAGAAAACTAGTTTGACTGTAATCCTGACTTAAAAAACATAGAAAACCAGTTTGACTATAATGCTGACTCAGAAAACATAGAAAACTAGTTTAACTGTTATGTTAACATAGAAAACCATTTAGACTGTAATGCTAATATAGAAAACCAGTTTGACTTTAATGCTAACATTGAAAATCAGTTTGACTGTAATGCTGACTCAGAAAACATTGAAAACCAGTTTGACTGTAATGCTGACTCAGAAAACATAGAAAACTAGTTTAACTGTTATGTTAACATAGAAAACCATTTAGACTGTAATGCTAATATAGAAAACCAGTTTGACTTTAATGCTAACATAGAAAACTAGTTTGACTGTAATGCTGACTCAGAAAACATTGAAAACCAGTTTGACTGTAATGCTGACTCAGAAAACATAAAGAAAAATAGCAGATTATAACTAAATTCAGAGAAAAGTTTGCAGTAAGTGAAAAAAATATGCAGATTATGATTTCATGTGGAATGATCGAATATCTTTCTGATCCATCTTTCTGTCATTTACCAATTCCCAATGCATAATTGTTGTCAGGTATTGAAGAACTACAGTTGAAGTGAACCCAGGAAATTTAACCTTGCCAAAAGCATTTGACTTGTGACCAAAGAAAACACCGATTCTATAATGACATTCAAAGTTCTGTGACAGATGCTTTCAGATAAGAGAGACGGATGGCTAGATGGAAGACGTGGCATTAAAGACGCCAGGAAAAATCTATCCGCAACGATGACAAGAATGGGTGTAGTACTGAGATAAGCCAACAGTTGTATATTTTGTTAGATGATAGCTGAAGACAGATGGCAGTAGGGCTGTTCTTTTAGTTTATTTTGTTTTTATTGAGGGTTGATGCATGGAAATGCCTACATGCATTTTGGGTAATAAGAGGAAAGCAGAAAAAATACAAAAAAAAACAAAAAAACAAAACAGAAAGACGTGTGCCATGAACATTATTTTTTTTTAATGTTGACGAAAGTTATGACATAAATGAACCTAAACAAATAACCCACTCAAGAAAAATAAAAATAAAATAAAAGTAAATGTTCCCTTTTGTTTTGTAAATAGTTTTAGATTAAAAATAAAATAAGTCATACAAAAAACAATTTATGAAAAAAATGCTTGTTTTACGAGAGCTTCATTTTTTTTTTTTTTTTTGTAAATATTTATAAAGATAGCATTAAAGTGATCATTCCAGAGATTGATATTTGAGATAAGTTTCTTTTTATACTAAGCAACAAGTTGCAGAATTGAGTCTAGCATATCTCTGGAGATAAAATCACCAAAAATTAAAAAAAAAAACAAAAAAAAATGATAATACTACCGCTAATAGCCAAAACATTAAATTTAACTATTTCAAAATGGATTGTTCTCATATTTAATAAGATGCCATAAACAAAATTCTTTTTGTCATCCTCGATTTCAAAATAACATTATTTTTGTTTATTTAAGTATATTTAACTAATAATCATTTTTACATAAAAAAATGAGTTAAATTAAAAAGAAAATTGTTTGGTACTGAACCAGTTTACGACCCAATCACTGGCAACTTTGCATCAGCATCTTCTGAATGCCGGAACCAATACTGCCTTTAGGAGATAAGGAAGTGGACCTTTCATTTACTTTCGGCAGTTTTGTGACTCTTGCTTCTCTTTGTCCTCACATTTCATGAACTGTTTCTGACAAAGGGGGAAGAATTGCCGTTTTCTAGGTCAGATCAAATCCATCTAACATTTATTCTTGACTAGTTTTTGACCTTGAAGTAGTAGTTTCTATTTTATTAGCTCTTTACATCAAGTGGCTTCATGCCTTTTTTGGAACGATTTCCATTTTAAAAAAAAACAAAACAAAGAAAAAACAGAAAAATGAACAAAGAAAAAGAAAAATAAAACAAGTGCTGTATGTGCTTTCTGCTGCTCTCAAAATTGTTTCTAGTTGCCATGGATTTTTCCTTGTCAGTCGGTAGAGATGTGGTTGGAGATTGTCTAATCCTTGCTTCACAATCATAGATGCAAGCACCTTTAAAGGGAGTATCCTTTGTCTCTGAAGACTGAATGGTGGCCATGGTAAAGAAAAAAGATGCTTGGTAAGTATCTGTGGAGCAACCCATGCAATATATTCACAAAGAAGTGAGAGTGTTTATTTTAAGTCACCACTTATCAAGGCCAAAAAGCCATTCAAGAATAACAGTTAACACTAAGATAGGGAAACAACTGGAATGATTTATAACGATGGTTGATTCTAGACAGGATTTAATTATTTGAAAAGATGGCACAACAAAAATTTATTTACATTACACTTAAAAATGATTATGCTGTATTCAGCTGGGAAGCAGCCCTACAGTATTGTGCTTCACAGACGGTTAGTTCTAGAAAAGAAACTTAGATCACGGAAGCTAAGTTTAGTTTTAGGTACACTAAGGGAGAAATGGAAATTATTGACAGTGTTTGTAGCTAAATAGATTTTAATTGTGAACCTTTTAGGGGGGGCATAGATTGGAGCTCATTTGAGCACCTACCATGAAAATAACAATAAAGCAGAGAAAGACTAACAACATCTCCTCTGTGAGAAAGTCACTGTAAATAAGAAACGAGGACATCTGCCACTAGATTTCGAAGTCAGTTTTTACGTTGTCATTTATTTAAGTATTCAGTACAACGATATGCGCGTTTATAGTTATACAGTGATCACATCTTGGTCTTTAATTTTCTCTGTGGCCATTATGATATACTTCAAGATCTATTATTAACTCCTGCACAAGAAAGAGATCTACATGGACACAACAATAAACTATTTCACTGTTGATTTCAATTAAATCAGAGGGACACTTTCTCAAACAGGATCCCTGGAATTTGGAATAGACTTCCAAGAAAGATGAGCTGATAATGCAATAATTCAAGGTGAATTTGTATCCTTTTTGTGTAACTTTCTACCATCCTTTCCATACATGGCAACGAAGGAAAGTAGCTTCTAATTTTTGCCAAATAAATTGAATCGAAAAAATGACTGAAAAAGATATGAACATGCATCTTCACATATACAAGTGATCGCACAGAGACCAAATCCAAAACAACCTAAATGTAATTTACGTGATAAATAATGCATTGCAAATTACGCTTCAATTACAAAAGAAAAACATCATTCTATACACAAATGCAACAAATCAACAAAAATTAACACCAAAAACTGAATTTTAAATTAATTGTATTGAATACCAGATAAAGTCAAAGTGACATCTTTCCAATTAATTTCCTGAAAAAGGCTGAAAGATCAGTTGCTCCCAGTTATGAAGTAAGATCCATTAACTTTTCTAAACAGAATGACAACTTAGACAAATTCTAAAATGGTTTAATAAATCTGTTACATGAAAAGGCTTGTCCCCTTTTCATGTAAGTAAAAATAAAGAGAATTAGTTAAATGAAAATAAAATCAGATAAAACGGGAATCGAACCCTGTAGATAAGTTTTAAAGAACAATAGGTTTTAAATGGAATGTCCAGTAAATTGTTGATTCTGTTAAAATATTTAATAAATACAAATTTGGCTGGAAACTATTCAAATTGTTAGAAAGACTGCATAATAAAATATGGGTTACAGAATTAGATAAGTAGGTTAAATTCCTTTGTAAAACAACAAAAAAAAATGGGAAATTTCCTGGTCATCAGAAATCGTTTCAAAAACGTGCAAATCGCACATGTTGATAACACGTGAATTATAGTCACGTTGACCAGACATACATGTGATTTCTCAATATAGGAAAGAGTTCGAAGTTAGTTAGGGGAGTCGAGGAGTTAGGGGAGTTGGATCAGTCCGACCAGGGAAGCAGAGAGGTTCAGACCGAATCTTGGCACCGTCTGGAAGCGAGAGGGTTTTAAAAGAAAAAGATGTAAAGAAACTTTGAATTCCTGGATGCAAAGGCATTGACCGGTCATATGGGAGAAATAAATGATCATCATGTTTTCCATAATATGCGTCTTCATGTTGTAATTCAACAGAAAAGGTATTGTCCATTTATGTATAAGAACCTTTGATAAAATCATCATCTAAAAAATATGTGTTAGAAAGTATATGTGTCAAACTATAAATGTTATAGAAACACTCCCGTTTCATACAGAACTGTCAAAAGCATAAATGCCAATCTCTCGGTCTATCTATCTATATATCAAACCGCCTCTTAAAGTGTATTAATATGAACTTTGTGTTTATAAAAATGTACAACTGTCTCTCTCTTTATATATACTTGTTAATGTCTCCATTTCTTACAACATGAACACTCCTAAGACTCTAATCTCTCCTAAGACTGTCTATCACTCTAGACTTTCTAATACAAACAGGAACACAAAATAAGAACTCACGTAACATACACGCACAAGTGGTACCTTCGTCTAATAATAACACCCTTATGCAACAAATCTAGCCAAAAGAGTCAAATTAAAAAAAAAAAAAAGAAATAAGACTTTAAAATCATAAGAAGGACTTTTATAACAACACTTCGATCAAGTTAAATCTGAATTAAAGGCGCAAATTAAGTAAAATAGGCGAAACAAATTTGGACAGAAACTTCAAAAAGAAAATTTACAATCATATGTTAATGTAATCAAATAGTTCTCAAACCTCCAGCAAAACTCCTATTTTAAATTTTATCACTTTCAATATTGACAATTATCATCAATTTATATCTCTTACTTTTTTAAATAAAACTTTAATTTTAGCAAAACTTTATTCCGATCAAACTGATTTACAAATTAAACTTATATTGCTTGCTAGAAACTCTCTTCTTAGCAAAGATAATACATTTTGGATGAGGAAAGATACCCCTAATAATTTCGATATTATTATGGTTTCTGACTCTGCCCAAATTACAGATGCAGTTTGCCTTTTCCTTTTACATGAGCTTCAAGGATAGGGAAAGTGGTCTATCCTTTGAATTCTAATTTTTATTTATTATGTATATGTTCATTTAGTCATTTGTTCAATACAACCATTTGGGAGGTCGGGAAAACGCAATTTCGAGTATAGTTTTATGACTATTTATAGAAAATTCATCTCATAAATATCGTCAACAAGTTGTCTTCAATTAATCAATATGACTTTTACTGACAATTTTCTTTATTTCACTCTGTGAACAATCAAAGAAATCATTTGCACAGCAACCTGTTTGAGATAAAAATTGCTCCCACCTTCTACTGTAAACACATCACACAAGTCAGTGGCACGTTGACTGATGTGAGCAATTTATTGGGTGAATAAACAGATGACGCCTAACTACACTTAGTTTTTTTTTTATTACATTTTCACCCCAAACAAGGCACATTGCCAGTTTGGTGTAGGGGGCTACTGTTAAGTTGTCTCCCTTTATATTGGCATTGATATGCATATAATTTGTTAAGTTATCTCCCTTATAAAAATTGTTTATATATATACCGTCGGAGTTGGATTATTTTACTGGTTTTTTATGGTAGCAGAGCGTAGTTGCAAGCGAAAACGATCTACGGAACAATAATTGAAGTTTTTTTTTTTAACGAACGACCACAAAGAGGAAATGGCCGTTAACTACAAAAATCCCCCTAGATTTGATGAGAACGACTACCCATGCTGGAAAAATGAAATAAAGATTTGGACAATGATGACGGATTTACCAAAGAACAAACAGGCATTGGCTGTTAGCCTTTCACTTAACGGAAATGCAAAACGGGCAGCTATGGGAATTGAAGTGGAAGAACTCAACACAGACGAAGGTATGTCGAATCTTATTAATGTATTAGACAATTTGTTTTTAAAGGATTCTCTAGACTCTATGTACGAGGCTTACCAAAACTTTGATAAATTCCAACGGCCTGAAAACATGAGTATCTCTGAATATATTATAGAATTCGACCAGAGATATCTCAAAAGTACCAAGTTTGAAATGACTTTGCCGGATGCCGTCCTAGCTTTTAAACTATTAGATAAGTCAGGCCTGGATTATCAACAGCACCAACTCGCACTGACAGCGTGTGCTTCGTCAGAATTGAAATATAAAAACATGAAGTCCGCATTAAAACGTATATTTGGAGAATCAAATGTTATACCTTCTAATGAGGAGCCTATTGTAGAGCAGGAAACCGCTTTATATGCAACAACATCAAGGAAACAAAAATCCCGTAACTTTCCTAGATCAGATACGGGAAAATCTATTAGATTTAGAAACGGGAACCCTACTAACAGATATGGGAAAGTTACTAAATGTTCTATTTGCCAGAGCGTTTTGCATTGGTGGAGAGAGTTCCCCCACAAAAGTGAAGCTGTTAGGTTAACCAAAACAGACGAATTGGAGCATAAAGAAACTGAAATGGAAGAGTGTAACATCACACTTCTCTCACACGATGAATATTCTCTAAGTAAAATTTTTTTAGTTGAGTCATTGAACATGGCAGTGATTGACACAGCTTGTACTCGGACCGTTTGTGGCCAAAGATGGTTGGATGAATATAAAAAGAATATCAGCCAAGAAGATATTATTATTAAGAGAAGTAATAGACCCTTCCGATTTGGCGACGGAAAATTATAAACTCCTCTACCCAGGTAACTCTACCAGCGATAATAGGTTCCACTAGGTGTAATATAAGTGCTGAGGTAATTCAAGCTGATATTACTCTGCTTTTTAGTAAAGCTTCGTTGAAGAGGGCTGGAGCTGTTCTGGATCTTAATTCAGACAAAGCTGTCATGTTTGGGAAGCCAGTGGACCTACAATTCACATCTAGTGGACATTACTGTGTAGATATTCTTGGTAGTGGTCATCATACAAGAAACTCCCATTCCGATGTGCTAATTGTTGGTAACATGACCAATAAAGAAAAAAGAAAAAGTTTAGAAAAACTGCACAGGCAGTTTGGACATGCCTCAGCTGAGAAATTAAAACTGCTATTAAAGTCTGCTGATTCAGATGTTGTGGAGGTGGCTAAAATTTTGGAAAAAATTGTAGCCAATTGTGAAATATGTAGGAAGTATAGAAAACCTGCACCAAGACCAGTTGTTGGTTTTTCCTTAGCTAATGACTACAACCATACTGTAGCCATGGATCTTCATCAACTCGAACCTAACCTATGGTATTTGCATATCATAGATGAATTTTCCTGGTTCAGTGCGGGTTGCATCACTAACACTAAGCAGTCATCTAAAATTGTAAAAAAAATTAATTCAATCCTGGATTAGTATCCATGGAGCACCTAAACGAATGTTCAGTGATCTGGGAGGTGAGTTCGACAATGCTGAAATGAAAGATATGGCTGAAAATTTTAACATAGACATCTCTACCCCTGCTGCATATTCACCCTGGAGTAATGGTCTATTGGAACGACACAATCAGATACTAACTGAAATATTATTGAATTTGAGGTCCGACTACACTCTGGATTGGGAAACAGCACTAAATTAGGCCATTATGGCAAAGAATTCGTTACAAAACGTACATGGATATAGCCCTTATCAGATAGTTTTTGGAAGAAATCCAAACATTCCCACGATCCTTATTGATAAACCACCTGCACTAGAAGGGACCACCACAAGTGAAGTTGCAAAAAACAACATAAATGGATTGCATGCTGCAAGACAGGCTTTTATCAAAGCCGAATCATCTGAGAAAATTAGAAGGGCCTTTAGGAAACAAACACGCCTCATACCTGATCTCTGCTCACCGGGGGATAAAGTTTATTACAAAAGACCAGACAATCAAGAATGGAAGGGTCCAGGTGTGTCATTGGTCAGGATGGTCCTGTGGTACTTGTGAGAGTACATAAATGCAGATTGTGTTTGTGTAACTCACCACTTGCGGATGTAAACTCTAATGAAATTTCAGTAGCATCAAAAACCTCTGATAGCCAGGACTATAATTATGAAACATCTGATGAGGAATATACTGAAACAGCTGAGGTTGGGACAAAAAATGACCCACAACCCGATCCTATAGCCAAGATAAAGCCTGGTAACATCATCACATACAACCAAAAGGGAAGCAATGGGCAAATACAGGCGGAAATAATAAGTCGGGCTGGAAAAGCCACCGGCAGAAACAAACATTGGTTTAATGTGAAAATCCAAAGGCCAGTAAACTTGGAGAATGAAGAGATGTCGGTAGATTTAAGTAAAGTCACGGATCTTAATGTGGCAGAACCACTGATAGGACCCACAGAAGGAGACACTATAATGATGGTGGCAGGTAGAGAATTCGATGAGGCCAAGAAAAGAGAACTTGACAGCTGTAAACAAAACAATGTTTTTTACTGAAATAGATGATGCAGGACAGAAATATATATCTACGTGCTGGGTGTGTAGTTTAAAAAACACACCTAATGGGATTGTCGGACTGACTTCCTCATCTTGGTTGTTAGTGTCACGATGTTTCGATGGCCGAATGGTCCTAGATGTTGTATCAAAGTTTACAGTTACCCAAAGGAGCCGAGTTAAATCCTGAATGAAGGCAGTGAAAAAGTAACATTCAAATCAGAGAATCAGCAACTATGTCCCAAAGCCTAGCTGGAGTCCGAACACGGTACCCCTGTAATAATAATAAAGGGTTGGGTTCGAGACTCCTAACAAACGGTTACCCAGTTCGATACAAAACACCTGACAAAGGCCGGAGGGCAAAACGGCCGAAACGTTGTCACAATAACAACCAAGATGAGGAAGTCAGTCCAACAATCTCAATCAATGAAAACACCTCATCTCAAAAATACAGACAATTACACCTAATGGGGTTATGAAAAAAGCAAGGCTGGTCGCTAGAGGTTTTGAAGAACCCAAGAATGACATTCAAAAGGATTCACCAACCTGTGCTCATAAATCCTTAAGACTTATTATGGCATTAACAGCCCAAAATCAATGGAGTCTACACTCCATAGACATAAAAACTGCCTTTTTGCAGGGTCACACTATGGATAGGGAATATACATCAGACCACCCAAAGAAGCTTTCAGTGACAAGATATGGCAGCTAAATAAGTGCGTCTATGGACTGAGTGATGCTTCATTGCAGTGGTATAATAAAGTGAAATCAGTTATGATTGAAAATGGCGGTGAAATGTCCCAAATGGACTCTACAGTTTTCTACTGGATTAGTAAATCTGGTAACCTAGCTGGAGTTTTGCCGTGTCATGTAGATGACTTCATTTGGTCAGGGGACCAGACATTCAACAATACCATCAGAAAAATACGCAGCGCATTTAAAATTGGAAAAGAGGATAGTAAGGCCTTCAAATACTGTGGAATTGAGCTTAATTGCTACGGTCCAGAAATATTAATAAACCAAAACAAATATACCGACAGTATATCATCCATTCCAATAGATTGTTCAAGGACCATGGAAAAAGAATCACCGCTAACAGAAATTGAGATAAATTCACTCAGATCCAAGATCGGCCAATTGTTGTGGTTAGCGCATCAGAGCCGACCGGACTTATTATTTGATGTCTGTGTCTAGCGACTAATATTAACCATAGCACCATAAAGGACCTGATAACTGCCAACAAAATTATTGGAAAAGCTAAGGCATCCAAGCTATCATTGAATTATCAACATCTTGGTGACAATGATCAGTTACGTTTGGTGATATTTAGTGATGCCGCTTTGGGAAATCTTCCTGATGGTGGAAGTCAGGGGGATTATGTCATGTTCTTCACTGGGACATCTGGGAAAGTCTCACCGATCTGGTGGAACTCAAAGAAAATCAGACGGATTGTCGACAGTACCTTAGCTGCAGAAACAATTTCAATGTCTGAAGCTATTGATATGGCTGTCTTCATCTCCACCCTGTTTGGTGAATTGACAACAGGAAGAACAAATCGCAAGAGTCTACCTATAATTTGTGTCACTGATTGTAAATCTCTCTATGAAGCGGTCAAATCAACAAAATCTGTCAAAGAAAAACGATTACGGATCGAAATCAGTGGTATTAAGGAACTTGTGGAAAATGGACAGATTGAAGAGTTCCAATGGCAAGAGACAGGAAGACAATTGGCAGACTGCCTCACTAAACGGGGTGCATCCCCTTGGTTATTGAGAAGCATCTTACAACAAGGCAGTTCGAATGATTGAAATTAAAAATCAAAAAAGAAAAAAAAACTTTTAAAGATGAATTTGTTAAGTTGTCTCCCTTTATATTGGCATTAATATGCATATAATTTGTTAAGTTATCTCCCTTATAAAAAGGCAGAGTTAATGAACTTTTCTTTTCAATATGGCGTCGTAATGTTTATGTGTTTGTTAACCGTTAAACTCTAATCGTGAGTGTGTTGCATATTTATTCAATTAATGTATTAGCTGCCGTAATAAATTATATGTATATTGTTTATATATATACTGTCGGAGTTGGATTATTTTACTGGTTTTTCGGCTACTATCAGGGGTAACATCTACTGCGGTACTATGTGGGGATTTGGGCAATAAGATGTCTGTTCACGTTACACTTGAATCTCTGCACGTCAGTACAGTTGGGGAAGCAAGGACCTGGAATGGAATTCCAAAGTCTAGCGGTTCTGGGGAAGAAACTACTGGAGTAGAAAGCTCTTTTACATCTAGGGATCTCTACTGTGTGGCGGTGAGATTTAGCTGTCTGTCAGGTTTGTCGAGGGTGTTTACGCCGTTGGGGCACAAGTGCTTGCAGTTCGTCAGAGCATTCTCCATTAAAATACTTGTAGAACAGGCAGAGGGATACAACATTTCGTCGATGGGACAGAGGCTGAAGCTTAGATGCTAGTTCAGGGCCTATCAGATTGACGACTCTCTTTTGAACCTTGTCCAGGAGCAAGAGACTAGTAGCAGATGCACCAGCCCAAAAATGGGAACATGTGCTTCAATTGCTGTTTTGAACCATTCAGTGGTTCTATTTGCGCACTATTAAGCAGGAAGAGAAAAAATATTTTCCCATGGGGCATCTCTGGTGGCTTTTTATAATATCTCGTTGTTTTGAGCACTAGCTCCTCAGTTTTGGCTCTAGAGTTCACCTCTAAACAAGGCATATTGCCCCTTGGATGTAAGGGGCTAATATTTGGCATCATATCTAATCGGGACTGTGAGGAGTTGATCAGTGAGATGTCTGTTCACATTGCATTTAAACTTCTGCAGATTAATACAGTCAACAAATAAGCAATAAATAGAGAAAATATATATAGGGTGGAACGGTAAAATTGTTGCTATAGAAAACATGATTTCATTTCCGTTTGATAGAAACTGGTTTTTATTTTTTTTGTTGAAGACCGTCTACTAGTTGGCCAGTTGTGTACAAATCCAAAGAGAGAAATAGGAGCTTTCTATCATGTCTGAAAGTGACACAATGTCTAACGAGTGAGATCGGAGATGTGCCGCTGTACAACTCATGCTCTCTACCGATACAAATTATGTCAACAGGACCATTGCCAGCATCCTCAAAATGCAAATTCAGACAGATCAATATTTGAAGGCACAGCTCAATGAAGTTTCTGACCATGGTTATGGTCTTTGGTGTGGTTTCAAGTGAGGGCCACATCATGCCACCTCACATCTAAAGTCAAAACCAAAGTGTATCTGGATGTGCTTGAGAGTATGGTGATCCCCTAGTGCAATCAGGTTGCCACTGGCAAACCCTTGGTGTGGCAGCAAGACTCGGCGCCAGCCCACAAGTCCAAAGAGATCTAGGCTTAGCTTCAGAAAGTGCTATGACTTTGTACTCTTCTCTCACTGCGCCCCCTCCTCTCCTGACTTGAACCTGCTGGACTACTTAGTTTGGTCATACATCGAGAACATCACCAACAGGACCTCTTACAACACCAAAGTCAGCCTGATTGGCACCATCCGCCGAATATTCGCAGAGCTCCCGCCGATGCTTGTAGAAAAGACATGCTCCCAGTTCCGGGCCTGTATCGAGGCGATGATTGAGGCTGAAGGCGGTTACCTTGGATAGATGTTAGCTCTACTACATAATCAAGTTACTTGAATTTATTTTTTTCAATAAAAGTTTTAAAATAAAGCTGTAGTGTTGTTTTCTTTAGTGTGACAAAATTATATTATATATCCACATAAAAGTTTATGTATGTATCTATTTTGAATAATTATTTCAACAGTGCTCGATATGTAAGTAGAGCTAGGTAGTAAATTTGGAAAATATATATGGCAATTAAGCTATACAAAAATTTTTCACGTTTCATCCTCATGAGAATTCGTCAGGCTATAGCTAGAGATAAATTACTATATATATTTTCAAGACTTACTACATAAATAAATGTTAGGATGATTAATCGAAATCAGGAATGAGAAAAATTGGAACTTTTGTGGGTATCAGAATCGAAAATAAATTTAGTCTTGTTTCTGATGCCAAAAACGATTCTTTTAATTATTGCTTTTGTTTAAAACTTAATCTCCCATTGTTGATACTAATAATAAAATAATAAATATTTGTTGAATTTAGATTACCAGTGAATTTAAAATCTGTAGATCACCCCCACTTCCCGCAAGTGTATTTTACATTTGTGAAAATATATGCCCATTTTACATGGATTTTTTTGCAGTAAATGAAAATAAGAAAAAATAAAAATGCTAAATATTTAGAGATTTTAAAAGAATCAGAATCAAAATTGGTAATTGTATCGGAATCGGGGGAAAAATGTCGGAATTGTCCTATCATTAATACATCTAATACAGTTCTTGTAGAGATGCTGTATGCATGTTTTATGGTGTACATGTTAACTTGTATTTATTTTTTGTGTAATATACTTAAACATTTGTTCATAAATTGAATAAAGAAAATTAAATTTACAATTATATATATATGCATACATATATATATATATATATATATATATATATATGTATGCATATATATATATATATATATATATATTAGATGAATAATTATATAATCATACATTGATGTTCACATATAATTGTACGTGCAATGAATGTTAGTTTAGTATTTGTTTAAGTTTGAGCCTGTGGCCGAGAAACCCAGTCCAAACTAATGTCATTATGATGTTATGCCTAATATCCGATGAAAGAGAAGAAAACACAAAAGCCAATTCTAAAGAGATAGCAATATTTGGAATTCTTATTGAATAATTAATTTTATTAAACACCACACAAAAACTCACGGCAAGAATATAAAAGGCAATATATAAAAAAAATAAGAGCTCTTCACACATCAAACATTCTTTCCATTGGCAGAATAATGAGCACAAATTCTTTTCACATTAAACAATAATTAATATCTTTAGTCTTTTGTAGAATAGTTTTTTTTTTACTTTTAAACTTAACTGGATGATACATAGTCAATGCTAAGTCAATGTTGGTATATTGAATATCAATGTATACTAGCGATAGGGCAATTCTAATATTTTACTGATTCCATTCTAAATTTCTGTTTCTGAAATAATTACCGATTTAAATTCATTTTACATCTCTAAATTTTCATTTTCTGATTAAACACCGGTGTAATATGTGTATATCTTTTAGCAAATGCAAAATACATTTTTTTAGTTTTACTAATAGCTTAAAATCAATAAATATTAAATAACAGAATTTTGTTTCAAACAAAAAATAATAGAACAATTAAAATAACCATTTTTGGCATCGTTAACTAGACATCATTTTTTCTGATTCTGACACCCTAAAATTTTCAATTTTTCCGATTTCAACTAATGTCTGCATTATATACATGGTACCCCCTCCCCAATTTCAAATCAAAGCATCAAGTTCTGCTTCCGTTTTGATTGTAGACATGATCTTATTCAGCCAGCTTTCAGAACCATAAGGTCTTGTACAAATATGTAACGTTTAAACAAATCTGGGTTTCAATCTCTTCCTATTTATTTCTCTTACAAATGTACTTTAATATTCTGCATGCGTTTTCATTTTCGTATTGCCATTGCGTGTTGAAAAGTAAACTTCTGCTAAAAGTTTTGTTAAGAGTAAAATAGTTTTCTGGAACAAAATATCTCCTACATTTTGCACAGTTAGTAATTAACATCAAGTTTACAGTTATTGGATACATCCGAGGTCTCGAACAGATGGCAGCCCAACGTGGTGAGAATTCCTGTGATGGTGACTAGAGATGGTGGCTGAGGACACGTCCTAAGAAGGGAGAATCAGTATCCACATATAGTTCGAGAAAGTGCTCACTCCAAGCAGTACATGAGCGTTTAGTTCAGCAGATAGTCTTTGTCATTGTTTGGAGAAAGGAGAAGTGATGGGATCCAAGCAAGGGAGAATGCATAGGATCCTGCAGAAGCCGCTTGATTCATTTCTGAATTTGTTATTTTTACAGAATGCCTTGTTCGAGAGCATTAGTGCTCTTCCTGATGATAGCCATTGCTAAAGCTTAAAAACAAGTTTAATGGGGCAGTTGATTTTCAAGGGAGCTGCCAGGCAGTTGGCTTTCAGTGGTTCTGGAAAACGGAGTGTCTGTAGTGTTTAGTTGGACTGATGTTTTTCAGTTGGCCGGCATTTATTGGAAAGCATTTCTTTAAGTCTGCCATTTAACCTTGGTGAAGCAAGTGCCATTTCTCCAAAATGATAAACATTATTAATGTATATATGTATATATATATATATATATATATATATATATATATATATATATATATATATATATATTGCCCTTGTTTTGTTTTTTTAAATTTTTTATTGAAAACTCTTCAGTGCAGTATTAATTGAAGAATCGACAGATTGTTTTGGACAGCATAACAACGATTACGATCACGGCTGGTGAGTACACATGGTGCATCTTCACAATAATAACATATTTTCTGCATCTGGCCACGTGGAGCACTTTTTTTTTTATAAGATTTCATCACAATATGCTACAAATGTGATTTTTCTTTTGATCTGTGCATAAATTCTTCAATTGAGGTTTTATTATTGAATCCTGGAAAAAAAAACCATTAGAGTTACCTTGGTCACATTTCTGAAGAGTTTATTCAAAAAAACTTTTTAATTATTCCTCCAGAAGACGTCTAACTTAAAACTGAATTTCATCAAATACTTTATTTACTAAACCATGTGGCATAGTGGATAAACTATGTAGCGTAATGGATAAAGTACTTGGTTAAATTCAGTTGTAGGTTCAATCTTCAGTGTTGCAAATTAGAACTTCAACTCAGTCATGACTAATGGAATGAAAGCATGCTACCCCTGTGGGTTAAATAAAGGTTTTATTCAAAATTCTGTTCTAATTTCAGAGTTCAACAGAAAGATTTCTAAGTTTAACAAGATATACTTGAAGAAGATCGAAAATTATATCTACCGAAACTTTATGAAAATAACACTCAAAATGAGAACAGCAGTTAGAAAAAGCCAAATAATACGAATAATCAATCCTTATGTGAAAAATTTAGAAACAGATTCTCGTTGGCTCACTAAATTTACGTCAAGCCTTCGCAGTATGAGGTAAATGTCTGTTCGGGAATACCAGGCACTGTATGTGAAAAGATGTTGACACTTTATGACAAAAACTAACGTCATTAAAATCCTCTGACCGTAGGTGAATTTAATATCCTATAGAAGCTCCCTCTCTGAAGCCAGCTGAAACTGAAGGAGAGAGGATCAAACCCGTACCAACTGACATGGATTTAGAACTATTTGATAATGAATGTTCACATCTAGTTGAATTGATCTGACCATAGACAGCTTTAAATTGTCAACCATCACAAATGTGCAATGGTGGATCAAAAAGTTTGCAAAATTTTTTAATAGAAGTAAAATTATTCAACATGTCAGAACACTTAGTTATCTGTGATCAGTTTCATGCAAGTCTCTGTATTGTTCAAACACTCTAAGAGAAGCTAGTTTTTCAACCATGGAGAACATTATGATAAGGTCGAATATTAAATTTTTGGTATCGCTAAAATGGAAGGAAACACAAATCATTGAGGTTTGGGTAAAATTTATAAACTTATGCTCCAAAATATACTACAATGTACAAATTGATTCAGCGATTTAAAAAAGATAACCTTGAAGATGACCCTCACTCAGGAAGATCAGAAACCTTCAGAAATGAAAATTTATTAGCAGAAGATCGACAAATAACTGTCCATCAGATAGTTATGTCCCCAGACACTTCCTATGGGTCAGCAAATTCAATTGAAATTGTGCAAACTGAGTATGATGGATCCCAAAAGCATTGTAACCGGATCAACAAAGTCTTTGAAATAATGTCTTCTTAACAATATTGAAAAAAAATTAAATAAAAGAACAATTTCTGGCAAAGATGAAACTAGATTTGATCTCATCCTGAGTCTGATAGACAGTCAAGTTCAAATCGGTTAAAAAATAATGGCCACGATTTTCTAGAATTCAGAGGATGTGCTACTGATAGATTACTTTGAAAATTAAAGACCAATAACAGGAGTTTACTATGCTGAGGTTTTAAGGAAGCTAAAGGATGTTTTGATTAACAAAACGGAAAAAGAAACTTCATGATGGAATCCTGTTTTACCAGCACATTCTTTGACGGTTATGTAAGTTGTCGTCAAGAATTTCAATGGGAAGTGTTTCCTCATCTATCATATCGTCCTGGTTTAGCTCCATCAGACAGACTTCTTAATTTATCCAAAATTCAAAGAAACTCTCAAAGGTATTTTAATGACAAAAAGAAGCAAAAAACTGCGCCACCACTTGACTCTCCAGAGTTTCTCAAAGACGGTTTTCAAACCTGGAAACATTGCCTTGAAAAATGCATGACCTGAATGGCAAATGGCAACTATGCTCAGAAATAAGTTCATGTATATATGAGTTTGTAGAATAAATTAATATCTGGAAAATTCCATAATATTTTGATCCACCCCCATGTGCAAACATTGATCTGAGGTTGCTCCACTATTAATTTTATATCTGATTCAGTTGCAAAAATGTTACCGCTTTTGTTAATAAAGATCAAGGCATTGTTCTATTATGAAAATTTACCTTCTTCAAATAGATATCGCTGATTTTTAGAATTTAACAAACAAATAAACAAAGTCTGAAAGCAGTAGATTGTCTCATACTCCATGTAATGGCTGGCATTCATTTTAACAAAATCGGATTTTAATCTTTTGGCATCTTTGGTAGCAGAGATAAACACAATTTCTTTTCTCAGCGCTCCTCGTCATTTCCACTGACCAATCAGTTAGCATCAAGGTGATGCTATCAGCAGCATCTGATCAAGATGTATAAAAGAAGCTGACGTTTTTTCAGCCAAGAGTTATATGCAACTTTCCCCTAGATTCACTGTTAGGCAAATGGCAACCCTAATGCACTAAGCTGATGACGAGTACGATTTACAGTGGCTATAACCATGGTGATCCATCATCATGATAAAAATAACCAAACATTTATCAAAATAAACATTATCATTGTTCTATACAGTGGCTCTCCTTCCTGACAATCCACTAAATCCTACTGAAAAGTGATGCATTTTATTCCACTAAAATAAATACTCTTCTTTATATTTTTGTTTTCATCTTTTTTTTTTTGTCCCGTCTATCACACATCCTTCATTCATTCTTTTTTTATTCGTGATAGTCGTGATATACTAGCAAACCATAATTCCACTTCCTGTGTACCCAATGTTTACAAGTATCACAAAAGGTTGAGTTTCCATCAATCCTCTTTTCCAAAAACTGAGTTCGAGAATTTTTCATTTTGCAGAGGTTTTTCAACACAACAATCACTGATCATCACTTTGGTTTGGATGACAGTCACATGCATTTTAGTTTCCTTTAATCCTTTTTATTAACATATAGATCTAGCATTGTTTCACAGTGAAATATTAACTCATCAACATAAATCATCTCTGTGGACAACACTTACAACATACAAATGAAAAAGAACATTAAAACTGTTATTGTATGTGCTCTTAATTTATACATGACTTTAAACACTTCTGTACATTGCTTGAACAACATTCATCAATCATTTGCTTGCCTGTAATTTATGGTTAAACTAAAAATTTCTTCGGTAAATTCGACACTCTGTTGTACAAACTTCCAACTACAAAACTCAACACTCTTTTAAGTACGACGACATACACTTTCGTCCAACTCATCCTTGGTTTTATTCATCTGTCTCATTTGCATATAAACGGTAACAGTCTGTGTCGTTCACGTGACTATCAACCATAAAACTAACTGGGTGTCGGCATTTGAGCCTTTCTTTCCCTCTTTTTTTTATGCAACCGAACCTTTGAAGCACACACACACATGTTAGCCAAGTTGTGATTTTCCCTCCATAATTCATGCTCATCTCTATAAACAACACTTTTGCCACTTTATTAAAAAGCTTCCTGCAAATCCACAAAAGCTAAATATAGATTCTTTTTGTTACCAAAATACATTTCCATTTGTCTGAATATAAATATGGTACATTATTTAATCTGCCTTCCTTAGCTTTCATCTATATATGGCATAATCACTTTGACACACCGATTCCGATAATATCACTGAAGTTAAGCGATTTTGAGCCTAGCCAGTGCTAAAAATGAGTAACCATTTGATAAGAGTAGGGGGTGTATGCACTTTGAAGCCTGAAGAGGGGTGGACACTGGCATGCTATTCTTGCCTCAGACACCCTGTCTGAAATAATGCAACGCTCCCATGGCCCCTGAGAGTTAAAGAATTCTTGGATCTCTCAGAGCTTTCTAAGCACCGAAACATTTTAGAGCATCAGCAAAGTCAACTGAATTTGAAAGAACAAAATACTTGATTTGGTTAGAATAAAAAGAAAACGGATAACAACGTAAAACAGTTTTTTTTTTAATTCCATTTTCACCCCAAACAAGGCACAATGCCACTTTTATGTAAAGGGCTACTACATGACCATAAGTTGCAGTTATACTATGTAGGGAGTTGAGCAGCAAGACGTATGTTCAAATTACATTTGAACTTCTGCATGTCAGTATAGTTGGGAAAGCAGGAACTCCGAAAGGAGTTCCAAAGTCTAGCAGTTCTGGGGAAGAAACTATTAAAATAGAAGGCCTTCTTACATCTAGGGATCTCTACTGTGTAGAGGTGGGATTTTGCTGCTTGTCAGGTTTGTCGAGAGTATTTACATCGGGGGGGCTACAACGGTTTGTAGTTCATCGGAGCATCCACCATTAAAACACTTGTAGAACAGGCAGAGAGATGCAATATTTCGTTGATGGGACAGAGGTTGAAGCTTAGATGACAGTTCAAGACCTATCAGGTTGGCAACTCTCTTCTGAACCCTGTCCAGGAGAGAGAGACTAGTAGAAGATGAACCAGCCCAAATGTGACAACAATACTCCATGCATGGGCGAATGGTGGCCTTGTAGAAGTATAGGATACTTTCAGGCATGAGTAACTTTCTGACACAGTAGAGAGAGCCTACCTTCCTCGCAGCGGCCTGGCAATGCTCTCAACTCATGTTCCCTGTGAATGTTAAGCCGAGGAGTTTGAAAGAAGTGCTTTAAAGATTTACTGAAGGTGTGTGGAGTTGTTTCATTTTATTGACTAATTTTTTTCAAAAGAAAAAAATTAGGTAGCAGCAATAAAAAGGATAAATGTGGGGTTAGTCATGCGAGGTTATCTTTATGATTGATGTTTCCACATCAATTCCAGCTGCCTCTCTTCATGTTAAGAATGGCTTTTCTAAATAATCATGAAAAGTTATTCTTAACATGGGAGAGGAGCGTTTTATATTAACTATTCTGTAACTTTACCTAATAATTAAAAAAAACCCAAAGGATACAATAAAAATTTCAATTAAAAATTAAGCATTAATCGGAAGTGAAGTTGAAGCACCAATAATAAAGATAACCCCATACCAAAATATATGAAAATACATTCAAAGGCCAATTGCGAGACTTGGGAGATTTTGTATCAATTTTATTTATACAAAAGCCCATTAAACTAATTTTATCAAGCAAAAAAAAAAAAAATTTTATTTATACAAAAGCCCATTAAACTAATTTTATCAAGCAAAAAAAACAAAAAAAAAAAACAATATTATTTCTGAAAGTAGGATTTAGGTAATATACTTACAAGTTAAAAACAGATGGGCAAATATTGCAAATTTTTAAAAATTATCCTTTTTCACCCCAAACAAAGCATATTGCCACTTGAACATAAGGGGCTACTCTTTGGGACAGAGTCTAACACATGACTATGAGGAGTTGAGCAGTGATATGCCTATTCACATTACATTTAAACTTTTGCAGATTAGTACAGTCAGAGAAGCAAGAAACAGGGAGGAAATTCCAAAGTCTGGCAATTTAAAGGAAGAAATTATTAGAATAGAAGGCTTTCCGGCATCTAAGAACCTCAACGGTAAAGGAGGAGAGTTGCTGCTTGTCGAGTTATTATATATGTCGAGAGGCACAATTGCTATGAGTTTATCAGAGCATAGTCCATTAAAGTACTTGTAAAACAGGCACAGACATGCAACATTGTGGTGATGAGACAGGGATTGGAGCTTAGCCAATAGTGTGGGACCTATTAGATTTGAGGCTCTTTTTTTTTTCGGATCCTGTCTAAGAGTGAGAGACTGATGGTAAATGCATCAGCCCAGATGTAGCAACAATACTCAATGCATTGAGAACGCATGGCATCGCAAATTTTTTTCTTTATATAATTTTATTTTCTTTTTCTATTGCCAATGTTTTTACATTTTTAAAAATAGTGATTTTTCTGTCAATTCGGATCCATATTTATTTTCACTGAAAACACAAGGAAATACTTAAATCTTTGATGCATTGCAGTGTACATATTGCTAACAAATATTTGCTTTAGTGAGCAAATTCTCTTGAATTAATTTTTTTTTTGTTTTCTTTTTAACCAGCAATTCCTAGCCAAATATAAGTTAACCCAAACCCTGTCACAGATGTTCATAAATGATTGTTTAGCTCTATTTTACTTTAAAATATAAACTACTTGGCATTTGTAGTATTTGCGTTCTTCAAACTACGATTCTCATCTTGAGTGTTATTTTCACAACGTTTCAGTCGATGTAACCTCTGGCCTTCTTCAGGTGTATCTTGTTGAACTCGGGGATCTTTCTGGTGAACTCAGAACTCTGCGTGGAATTTCGAATGGAACCCTTTATTTATCCACGAGGCTAACATTCTCTTGTACTGTTAGGACTACTATCCAGTCATGACTAAGTAATTCAACACTCAAAATACAATTGCAGACTAAATAAGAACTTGACATGAAACTGCTATACGTTCATGAAAAAAAATCTGTGTTACAATTTTTGCTCACGTGATTACGTGATTTTTTTAAAATATAAATAAATCCTTTTTTATTCTTATTTATATGCGTTTGGCCTCTTGCCTTGAGTAGTCGTTACTGTAAAATTCAGTTGAATAAAGCCTTGATAAAGTCTTTCCTCTGCGTTACACTACAGAAACATACTACACTTCCTCTTTTCTGCCCTCGGTCAGTGAAGGAGAAATCCTTAACGACTGAGATAATTTGAATTTTTGTTCTTATCCAGAGTAACCTTTTTGGGGAACTGAATTTTCCCCACATTAAAAACCGACCTTGTGGCTGATTCTCTCTCCTCTGATCTTGAGCAAGTGGTACAGTGGGGAAAGAGGTGGCTTGTTACTTTTAATGGATCTAAAACCAAGCATTTATCTTTACATCATCAACGCTCTGATCCCCATCTGGCGTCAATTGAAATGAATGACTTTCGTCTTGAGGAGGCCTCATGTTTTGACAAGCTCCTGGTCTTAAATGGAACACATACATTAAATCCGTTGCCAAGGCTGCTGGGAAAATGGTGAGATCATTCTATCGATCCAGTAGATATCTCACTGCTGATGCAATTCTCTATCTATATAAGAGCCAGGTACGTCCAAGGATGGAGTACTGTTGCCACATCTGAGCAGGAGCTGCTAGAAAAGACTTATCCTGCCTTCAAAATAGACTTTGTAGCATTGTGGGGGATGTCCTTTTCTCTTCCCTGCAACCTCTTTCTCACAGAAGAGATGTTGCGAGTTTGTCTCTGGTTTATCGTTATTTTCATGGCTAGTGCTCGGCTGAGCTCCATTCTATGAGCCCCCCTCGCCAAACTTTTACAAAAAACACCTGTAGAAAACACTATCACTAATTAAGCCCTACTCTTTATCTGTGCCTAAACCTAAACGTAGATTTCATGAGCAAAGCTGCTTTCTTAGAACTGCACGCCTGTGGAATTGTCTTCAGTTTTTCTGCTTTCCAGCTGACTACAATATGGTTGTCTTCAAGTCTAATGTAAACAAGTTTTTGATTAGCCGTTCCGTATAAGTTAACAAATTTACCGAACCTCCATTACTAACGGTTACTATATTGTCCAATTTCTACTGTACACTCTTTAACCCTTATCCTCGAGTGTCCTCTGGGCCTTGATAAGTGGTGATGCCTATGTAAACAAAAACTCTGCCATCGTGAGGAGGCAAGTAAATAGAAATATTTATAGGATTGATATGAAGTACGGAAAATACATTTTTATCATAAGAGAATTTGGGTCTGTGTTACTATACACATAGATTCGAAAAAGTTGTCAAAAAACAAATATATAAGAAATATAATGTTATCAAAGGCAAGATAAATTACTCTTCTACCTATTTGAAAAAATTTTTTAGTGATTTCACAAACTTTAAAACGCATAATCGGTTCGAAAATCATGCAGTAAGAGCAAATAGTCATTAAGACATGTTAAAAACACTTTGAAAAAGAGTTAAAAACATATTTAATTTGAAAAGGAAACACTAAATAAGTGGATAGTCCTTAATCCACGGAGTTTCGAAGAAATACTTTCCTTCTCATCAAAGGGTAGCATTTAGCAAAATGTGGGATCGGATTTTGCTCGCAAAAGTATTCGATGTCAAAGATCTTACTTGATAACAAAAAGTGAAGCAGAGGGAAAAGGGTGAAGAAAAAAGTGATTTCACGTGAATGGATTTTTATTTATTTATATATATATATATATATATATATATATATATATATATGAGAGAGAGAGAGATGGCGGCATGGCCGCTGTTGAACACTGTAAGTTTGGGAAAACGAGTTTGAACAAACAAATTATACAAAATACTGTTAGAAACTTATTCAATATATTACCGTGACATAAGCGGACATATATTCAGTATTTTGTATAATTTATTTGTTTTAACTGATTTTCCCAAACTTACCGTGTTCAACAGCGAGCATGCCGCCATTTTTCTTTTTCAAATACATCGAAAAACACTATGATTTTCGAACCGATTACACGTTTTAACATGAGTAAAACCACTAAAAACTTCTCCAGATAGGTAGAAGAGTAATATATCTTGCCTTTGATAACATTTATTTGTTATATATTTTATTTTATTTTTTTGGGGGGGAGGGGCTACATTTTCGAATGCGTATAGTAACACAAACATGAGAATTAAAATAAAACAAAGAGAACTGAGAATAAGACTGCGACATTAAAGAGCGGTCGTGAAGTATTTTTTTTTTGTCCCCCCTCTCTCTTACATCAGAAGAAACTTTTATAGCTTTTTAAATTACAATCAATACATACATTGGTTGTATTATGAAGAAAGAATCGAAAAATTATCTAGAGTCCAAAATAATGCCTCCGTTTTTTTTAAATCCAAAAGTTAAAGAGCCACAAAGAAGGGAGTGGTACCAATTCAGCATAAGGAAGCAGCTGGTGATAAAGCAACAAGTGTGAAGGTCAAGGACGTTAGAAACACAACTTCATGGATTGTTAATATTTAATAAACAAAAAACAATTTTAAATACTTAACATCCATTAAAATGAATACAATTGTTTGGAAAACTTTATAGAATACTTATGTAGTGACTAAGATCAGCTTAAAATAAATTTATCTGATGAAAAGATTTAATTAATACATAAAAAGAAAATGATGGGAGCGATGGGTGTAGTATACAGACGCTGATATATAATACATTTGTGGCTGAGAAAACTTCAGCTTTGCGCAGAGGCGATACGGCAGCCAATGAGGATTACCCGAGGCGTTGTTATTGCTAGTTGAAAACTATTCCCAATACCCCGCGATGGTACCCACGTGGTGCCAACCGCAATTTCTGGACACCTCTAAGGAGGTGTAAAATACAATTTAAAAACAGACCATATTCGCACCAGTAGTGTGGTATCTTCTCTCTTAGGTAAATATCGATTACTTGGCTTTAGCTAGTTGACATACACTTTACCTGTTTTTTTTTTTTAATTTTTTATAGTTTAAGTTTTTAAATCAATTTATAGATGGTTTTAAAACTTTTTAAAATATTTTTATGAATTAAATTTTTTTTTCTTAATATTTCATTTTCTTATGTATTGGTTTGTATGTATTATTCTTTTCTGTCCCTTCTTTCTTTTACCCCCATCATATTGCCTCTTATAAAATAATTCTTTATATATAATTTATTTTGTGAAAATTAAAATTACAATCAAAATAATTCAATGTGAAATTAAAATAAATTAAAAGCAAAATTCAAATTTACAAAACAATTTTAGGCACAAGGTCCTTTAAGATCTGGGTGGGGAAGTGTTGCAGGATCTTTGTTACTACAGTGAAAATGGAGTCTTTGGCGACTTTACTCTTGACTGGCAACATTTATCACAATAACTTATTCACTCTGTGGACTCTAAACTAACTAATGAAAACCCCAGCGTTTTTTGCAAAAAAGAATATATTTACAATTATTTTGTGTGTGTGTGTGTGTGTGTGTAAATTTTTTTTTTTTTTTGTAATTAAAATGTGTGTGTGTGTGCGTGTGAAAAAAAGTTCAATTCATTGGAAAATAAAAAGTTCTTGAATTTTGGAAGAAAAACAGTTCGTGTTGGGGAGTGGGGAATCTAGAAAAATATGCAAAAATAAAATTGTCTAGTGCATTGTTAGTAAGGTCCCTCCCTGAGCTAATCTGGAAAGTTAGATCACCTACTGTTTTCCGGGGCACCGAAAACAAGCGGGAAGATCCTTAGTGGGGATTGGGAAGTATTCTTATTGGGTGTAGGGAGGAAAAATAAATAATTGTCAAAAAAAAAAAAGGGAAGATGGGGGGGGGGGGTAGACAGCGACCTTCGAGTAGGGGTTGCCCAGGGGGTGATAAAACAAAAAGATAGGGGGGGGAGTAGTGGTAGGGTAGCCTCGCAAGGTTCTCTAGTGCCAAAAAACAAAAATTGGGGAACAGGATCTCATTTGTACCACCAGTCAAGAGTCTCTTTACTTTTTATTTGTCTAACCTAGCGGGATGAGCTTCGTAGGGCCCAGTTCTGCATGTGCCATGCTTATGGTGGTAACACGAATTCAAACTTGGCGCCTCGTCAGATGCACAAGCTAGTGTCATGCACCCACCTCTTGTCAAAGGCCACTCGAAGCAACCTCTTCCAATCACATCTTTTCTTTACTTTAAGCAGATGTTTAAAGTAGACGATCAGATCCCAATCCGGAACAGATATCCCTTTGCGGACTCGCTTGAGGCGTGTGATCCATATGACCATCCTTGCTACTGCTAGTATCGCTAGAAAAAACATTCTTTTCTCCCTAGGCAGCGGACGATCAATGTTCTCCACAAAATATGATTCGTCGAGTTCAAGCCAGCGCTTGGCATCGATGCGAGCCGTTATTTCATTGACGTACCCCAGGAGGGTCTTGAGCCTGCTGCAGCGGAAAAAGGCATGACCGACTGTTTCCCTCATGTCCTCGTTGTAGCACAGGCAGTAGACCCGGGTTTCTTCATTGTACAGGTTGAGTTCTTCAAGGAGGGGCAGTGCGTTCCAGACAAGTCGCCAGGTAAAGGAAAATTCCGAGTTTGTAAGAAAGTCCCGTCCCGGTGCCCAACTCCACTGAGAGCGGACCTCCTCTAATGACATTCCCGTCCGTTTCACTAGCGGTTCCTTTATGCTACGCCCCACTAGCTCCCGATAAAGCCTGTTCCTAGACTGTTCGAGGACACTGGTCTCCGGCAACGCTCTAAGTGCGGACCGGCATTCGGCGTAGAATGTTTGTTCACCACTCAGTCTCTGCCGAGCTTCGACTGAGGGGTTAGGTGTGAGATTAGAAAACGAGCTTCCAACCGCAGTGACCCATGGAACGTCTACGTACACTGAACGGCTCAGGAAGGCCAACCTCTCTGCGTGCTTGTGACACCGGAGATCGGGCAGTCCTAAGCCTCCCTCGCTCAGATTTCAAACACAGACCTCTCTGCAAACATAATGCTTACCCTCGTTTCACAAGAGTGTGTCGAGGTGCTCCTGTAAGCTGATTCGTCGTTTTGCAGGGAGGGGAAGTACAGACAGACAGTAAAGGATGAGCAGAAAGACGTATGTAGCAAACGCCTCCGCCCGACCCTTCAAGGACAATTTCCTTCGAACCCAAGTCTTGACAGAGGATTCGACCTTGGTCTCTACTTCCGACCAGTTTTTTTTCAGCTGGAGACCCGGTCCGAACCACACACCGAGGATCCGGACCGGGCCATCAGTCCAACTGAAGATGCCTGGAAGCGAATTTACTTCGGTCCAGGCACCCAACCGCAGACCCACCGACTTACTGCGATTGAAGACGGCCCCCATAACTTCTTTGTATCGAGCAAGCATCTCGGTGACCGCTTGAATGTCCGTGGGGCAAGACACGAACACGGCGACGTCATCGGCGGACGCGGAAACCCTGGCTCATGTGCCTCCAGGGAGAGCTATCCCACGCAGGACTGGTGTAGTCGTCTCGTCCCTTAACTTGCGAAGGAGGGGTTCCAAGCCAGGACGTACAAGAGAGGTGACAGCGGGCAACCCTGTCGCACCGACCAGGAGACAGTGAAAGACTCCGACAGCTTACCATTGACCTGCACCGCTACCGTCAGCCTGTCATACAGTACAGAGATCCACTTGCGGAAGTCTGGATTAAATCCGGCGGCCTCCAGCACAGATCCCAGGAACCGATGGTCCACCCTATCGAACGCCTTGGACTGATCCAAACTGATCAGCGAAGCCTCGGCATCGTCTTCTGTCCTCTCTATGATCGTGCGTATCAGATGAAGATAGTCCTGAATCGATCTCCCCTTCACAGCATAGCTCTGGTTTGGTTCGATCAAGTCAGTGATGACAACCTGCAACTGATTCGCAAGAACCTCGGCCAAAATCTTTAACTCTGTGTTTAGCAGAGTCAAGGGCCTGAAATCGTCTAAATCTTCCTCCCCACCATGCCATTGACCTTTCCTCAGCAATGTGATCACTCCCCTTGGTCACCTGCCTAGGGATGGAGCCCTGAACAAACCAATGGTTGAACATATCCTATTAGAATAGGGACCAACATGGGCGACAGCCTCAAGTAAAATTCGTAGGATAGCCCATCAAGCCCCGGGGACTTGTTGCAGCCGACCTGCTTCAACGCAGTAATGATCTCATGTTCTGCAACAAGACCATCACAGCTAGCCGCTCGAGCCGCCATGAGGCGGGGCGAGTCAGCCAAATAGCTGGCAAACTCTTCGATCCTGAGTCTGGGTAGTTGGGTGAAATGCTTCGATAGCTGCTTTCGAAACCCCTCGCAAATCTCCCACGTCAACACGAGGGCGTGCCCTTCCGGGTTGTTTACCTTTCAAATGTACCCCTCCGAGCTGTGCCTTAGAGTAACCTTACGCTCAACAGTGTCTGCATTAACAGCCTCGTTCAAGATTTTCATTAGCCTAGCCCTAACTATCTGGCCCTCGTACCGCTCGCTAGACAAGCGGTTGAGGTCTTGTTTAGCTAGTGCTATCTCTAGGGGGCCCTCCTCCACCGCCCGGGTCAGCCTATTCTCTGTATGCTTCTTGGCCTTAGCCTTATCTAGGGCGAGGTGTTGGCTGTACTGGACCGAGAAGCGTCTAATCTTAGCCTTGAGACTAACTCACCACTTACTCCCGGTAACCGCCCCCACAAATGCCCGTTGGATTATCTCTATAACCTTCAATCGGTAGTCCTCCAGCTCCAACAAGGTGCTGTTGAACTTCCAGTATCCGGCCAGTTTAGGCCTAGAGTTCAAGTTCAGGCGGACCATAACTAGTTTATGGTCTGAGTGTCCTAAAAAGTGGAACGTGGGGCAAGATAGAAAATCTACATCGCTTCTTCTAACTAACATCCGATCCAACTAAGTACTTTGATAGGAAGGCGCATTAGGATGCCACGTCCACATCTCCTGCCATGGGTGATCCAGGTGAAATCTGTCGACCAGGTCACATGAAGCCATCAGGTCAGACAGACTGCTGTCACACCACACTGACCCGCTAGTCCTCCCCCCCCCCGACTTTATCTATCTTGGGATCAAGGATGGCATTCCAATCACCCATTAAGACTACCCTCTCCAGATCATCTATAAAACCCTCCACTCGTCGAAAAAAGGAAGCCCTCTCCACAGCGGAATTAGGTGCGTAAACTGCGACTATCCGAAACACACTGCTATTAACGGCAACATCGACGACAATCGCCCGCCCGTCCTCGTCCACGTGAACAACATTCAAATAATTCTTACCAAATGCATTTAGCTTCGAAATGCCATGGCTTAGAGATTTCTCCCTAATTCCTCTTTCTGTAACTCTTGTTGACTTGATAATGTAATAAAGTTACTATGTTACTTTACGTTTTATCTTCTTAACTTTATATATATATATATATATATATATATATATATATATATATATATATATATATACTAGCATCGGTGCCCGGCATTGCTCGGGTGTTTGGAGGTGTATGTTGAGTAAAAAAAAAAAAAAAAGTGGTAGTAGGAAGGCAGGCTCGAGGTGGTTTTTTTTGTTGTTTCTTTTTTTTTTTTTTTAACTTTTTAACAAATTTTTACATGCATAAAAATAGAATTGTAAATTGGTTTATCATTTTATTGTTGAATAAAATTTCAAAGCGATAAATGAAGAAAAAAAATTATCTCGAAAAGAAAACAACACCTCGTCTTTATTTTTTTGTTTTTTAAATAAAACTAACTTTAATTTTAAAATTTTCGATGTTTGTCGTCGTCGTCCTCCTCCTCCTCCTTCTCCTCCTCCCAGCAGCCCACAGAGTGAAAATTAAAGAGACCGGATCGCCAATGAAATAGATAAACAAACGAATTTTTATACGATCTTATTTTTACTTATATACATACCTTTTATTAGTTAATAATAATAATGAAACGATATAATTTGGGAATCGTAAGTAGGACGACCCCCGGTGTGTGTGCAGTATTATGGTGAATGAGTAATTTAGCTAGTACTAGCATGGAAAACAAAGGTGCAGTGACGGGGATGACTATAAACCACATTCCCCAACTCTAAAACAAAATGGAGTCTGCAGTTGTGAAGCGTCAAGGAGGGTGGTAAGACCGATGAAGGAAAGCACTCACCAGACTTCCACTGGATAAATGCAAAGAAGACTGGGATTTAGAAGAAGCTTGTTGTCACCCAAATTCCAAAGCTCGCTACCCGCAAGAACACTCAATATGAGAATGCGAAATTAAATCCACCAGAATGCATTCAGTCATTTTAACCATTTGCTGACATCTTCCTATTTACTTGCCTCCACACGAGGGCAGAGTTAGACACAAGATTGAGTTTTAATGTGAGGAAAATCCAGCTCCCCAAAATAGGGCACGCTGGATAGGAAAAAAAAAAAAATTGTCTCGTTCATGAAGGATTTCTTCCCCATTAACTGAGGACAGAAAAGGTGAAGTGTAGCATCAATTAGCCAACAAACTTGATTTCTTAAGCAATTGAAAAAAATTATCGATATTTACCTAAACGCACAAGAGCGATTATGGTCTGTTTTTAATTGTATTTTACACCTCCTTAGAGGTGTCCAGAAATTGCGGTTGGCACCACGTGGGTACCATCGCGGGGTATTGGGAATAGTTTTCAACTAGCAATAACAACGCCTCGGGTAATCCTCATTGGCTGCCGTATCGCCTCTGCGCAAAGCTGAAGTTTTCTCAGCCACAAATGTATTATATATCAGCGTCTGTATACTACACCCATCGCTCCCATCATTTTCTTTTTATGTATTAATTAAATCTTTTTATCAGATAAATTTATTTTAAGCTGATCTTAGTCACTACATAAGTATTCTGTAAAGTTTTCCAAACAATTGTATTCATTTTAATGAATGTTAAGTATTTAAAATTGTTTTTTGTTTATTAAATATTAACAATCCGTGAAATTGTGTTTCTAACGTCCTTGACCTTCACACTTGTCGCTTTATCACCAGCTGCTTCCTTATGCTGAATTGGTACCACTCCCTTCTTCGTGGTTCTTTAACTTTTGGGGTTAAAAAAAAACGGAGGCATTATTTTGGACTCTAGATAATTTTTCGATTCTTTCTTCATAATACAACCAATGTATGTATTGATTGTAATTTGAAAAGCTATAAAAGTTTCTTCTGTTGTAAGAGAGAGGGGGGACAAAAAAAAATGAATCACTTCACGACCGCTCTTTAATGTCGCAGTCTTATTCTCAGTTCTCTTTGTTTTATTTTAATTCTCTGATGAATAAGTTAAACGCAAGAAAGGATTTTATTAAGATGCATCCATTCCCTCTGGATGATTAGTGATGGAAATGCTATTTTAGCCTGAGGTGAACGGACTGACCGATACAGCAGTTTCATCTATTACTAGCAGTTCAGCCCGGCTTTGCTCAGCCCTATGTACTGTTCATAAGTTTATGTGCATATGTATGTATATATTAAAATGTTTGCTTAATGTCCAGGTAACCTACATCTAAAATTTCAATTATTTAGACCTAAAATTGGTAGAGAGGTTTGGAAGAGACTCTTTCAACTTCGATAAACAAATTTTCACCCAAAAACTGATTAAAAAGCTTGCTGTATGCCTGAATACTCTTTATGCAAAATTTCAAATGTTCAAACCCAAAATTGGCTGAATAGTTTGCTAGAGACCGCAAAGGTCAAATCTTTTGAACTCTTGGCAATCAAATTTTCGGCCCAAAACCAACTAAAAAGCTTGCCCTATGTCTGAATACACTTTATGTAAAATTTCAAATGTTTAGACCAAAAATTGGCTGGTAAAGACTGCACAGGTCAAATTCTTTTTTACTTTGACCCCAATTTTGATCCCTTAACATTTATTGTTTTGGGATCAAATCAAATTAAAGAGTTTAATCCATGTCCAAGTAACCTACATCTAAAATTTCAAGTGTTTAGACCCAAAATTGGAGGAGGAGTTTGGTAGAGTTTTCAAAGGACAAATCGTTGAACTTTGACCCCTTAACAGCCAAATTTCTGGCTAATAACCGATTAAAAAGATTTTCCCAAATCTCGATACCCCTTATGTCAAACTCCAGTCTGTAGACTGAAAATTTACAGAGTCGTTTAGTAGGGAAATGTACACACACAGACACACACACGGGAACAATTTCACTTTTATAGCTATATAGATTTAAATGTAAGACAGACTAAATAAATGCTGTTTCAACCTTAAGCATGGCAGACCCAGAGAAATGCTATTACAAACTTAAATGTAAGAGAATAACAAAAACGTTATTAAAAACTTAAGCATGACAGACCAAAGAAAATGCTGACGTTTCTGGATTTTTAAGATGGGGATTCGTATTATTTGGATTCATCGGACTACTGTTCTCATCTTGAATGTGATTTTCACAACGTTTCGATTGATGTAACATCTGACCTTCTTGTCGAACTCTGGAATGTTTGTCAAACTCCGGAATTTGGACGGAATTTCCAATGGAACCCTTTATAGACTTCATGGGGGTAGCATGCTCTTGTTCCGTCAGCCATGACTGCATAAAGGTCCTAAGTAATTTGCAATTGAATTTTTCGATCACTCACACTAAGAATTGAACCTTCAACCTTCAGGCAAATATCACTTTTACAATTGATTTTTCCACATACTTTAACCACTGTGGCATGGATCCTTAAATGTTACAGAACAGCAAAAACGTTATTTGAAACTTAAGCATAATAGGCTAAAAAAGAGTTATCTCCTATATAATACTGACAAACTACAGAAAATGTTATTTCAAATTTAAGTATAGCTAAATAAAGACCGTACCATTTTAAACATGGGCGTAACAGATCAAAAATAAAATCGCTATTTCCAACATAAGCATGACAGACTAAAGAAAAAGCTATTTGAAAGCAACACAACGCCTATCTATTGATGGGCAGAGATAAACAGCTTCCCATAAAAATACGAGGGCATGTGTCAAATTTAATATTCCTTCAATTTTTCCCAGATGAAAATAGTCTTCATCATTCGATGACAACGTCAATTAGAAATATTTAAATGATCACAATGTATGTACAAACTGCAGTATTCATCTCCATTGACTTTAATTATAATCTACCTGAACAAAAAATATTGCATTTGTTCCATGTGGACTGGTGTTCCAGATAATCGACATAGGATTATAATTTGTCTCTTGCAGTATTCCAGATTTTTAACTTTCTCCCGTGTAGATTGCTGTTCTGACTTTGAGGTTAGTGAATTTGGGTACAAAAACTAAGTAATTTTTTCTTCTCTTTTTCTAAAACGCATGAAGAATGTGGTAAATATCGAATGGATCAGCATGATACAACTTTTTTTTTATTGAATCAATTCTGTTGTTGGCATTGACTTACCTAATTCTTTCAAAAATCAGGTACCACATAAACGTCCGTTTTGGAAGTTGTACTATAAAACCAACTAGATTTGATTTGAGCTTTGCATTTCCTGATCGTCGGCAAATGATGATATCTACTTCACCATGGCCACCTTTTACTCCGCTAACAATTGGTTGGAATATCTGGATCCATTCATGTCAGGAGTAGACATGTTTTCGTGATTTCCTACAATATGCATCAAATATTTAAAATCGACAACCTGTTTGATAATTCTTCTCATAAAAACCTAAAATCACTGGAAAATTAAACCAAAACGTAGATAACAAAAAAACAGTCTTTAGATAAGAAATTTGAAACGGTCGAGCTCAAATTGAGATAGCAGAGCACAGCTGATTTTGGACATATAGAGAGGTGAAATAGAGTCAGGTCGTCCCATCAGAAAAGGTGTTTAAACCTAGAACCCCATCCTCCTACGTAGACCCCTACTACCATATCTCCTTCTCCAACATCAGGGGTCTACGTTCTAACCTTCCAGAGGTTGAAACCCAATTACAGGAGACAAAACCTGACATATTCTTTCTAAGCAAAACTGGAATAGGGCCGACCACCTCCCTAGATGAGTTCATAATTAAAGGATACTCTAACCTAACATCTAAATCTGACCCCCAAGATCGCCACGGGCATGGAATATGTGTCTACATTAAAGATGGCTTCCCATGTGGCAGGGATATCTCCAGAGAAGACCCTAATCTACCTTATACGTGCTTCCGGGTTGCACTTGCTTACACCACCGCATTTATATTTGCCCTCTATCGCCCCAACAACAGTGGAGTTACTGTCTTTAAGAGTATATCAGAAAAAATTGACCACATCCTGTCTGCTCATCCCTCGGCTAACATTCACATTTGCGGTGACTTCAATGTCCACAATGTGGAATGGCTGAGCCACTCAAATAAGACTGATGAGGAGGGGAGGTTCTGTCATGATTTTGCCATTGCCTATGGCCTCATTCAGATTGTCCGCGAGCCCACCCGTGTGCCCGATAGTACCGGTCAGTTCGCAAGCCTCCTAGACCTTTTTCTATCTACTTCCCCTAAGCTATGCTCATGTTCCGTTCTATCTCCTCTGGGATCCTCCGACCACTGCGTCGTATCAGTTAAGATAAAAATGAAATATAATAAATCTACAGACGTACCCCTCCACCGTACTGTATACCGATACTCTATGGCGGACTGGGATAGCTTCCGTACATTCATATCTGATCTCCCTCTCCATTCCATGTTTAAAAAGGATGTGTCCTCTATAGTATCAGATTTGACCGAATGGTTACTTGTAGGCATAGGCCAATTCATACCATCCAAAAAATTCCAACAAAAACCTGACAGCCAGCCATAGTTCTCCCCCGAATATGCTGCTGCCATCGCACACAGAAATCACTTTTTCCATAGCTACCAACGTAATAGATGCACTGAGACTAAAGATGCTTTCAGAACCGCCAGCAACCACTGTAAAAGAATAATAAAAAATGCAAGAGAACTATATGTGCAATCCGTTAAGTCCAAAGTAGCTGAGCAGTGGCTTGGTTCCCACCAGTTCTGGCAAATAGCAAATAGGATCTTGAACAGAAACCTGCGCTCTATCCCAACCATTATCAATGGACCAGAGGTTATCTCGACAGCATCCGACAAGGCCAAACTATTTGCCAAAAACTTTGCAGCAAATTCTACCCTGTGTGACGAAGGCCATCAACTCCCCATATTCCCTCCTATAACAGACAACACGCTATGCAACATACAAATATCTGTGCGTGAGGTCGCCAAGCTAATCAAGAACCTTGACTCCAGTAAAGCAACTGGTCCCGATGGTATTCCAATTATAGTGTTAAAAAAATTACAACCAGAACTTGCCCCCATACTTTCCAAACTGTTTAAGCGTTGCCTTAAGGAGAAGTGCTTTCCAACACCCTAGAAAACTTCATCAGTATGCCCTGTATTTAAGAATTCAGGTGATAAGTCATCCCCCTCTCAGTACAGACCAATAAGTCTCCTGTGTGTCATGAGTAAGTTGCTGGAATCCACAATAAATAGAGAAGTAGTCAACCACCTCAGCAGAAATAACCTCCTTAGCGACACGCAAATGGTTTCTGCTCTGCTAGATCTACAGCAGATGTGCTAATGGTTATATAACATAGGATTAGTGAATCTCTTGACAAAGGTTTCATTTCAAGGGCAATTGCTCTTGACATATCAAAGGCCTTCGATAAGGTTTGGCATAAAGGCCTACTACACAAGATTTCCAGCTACGGTATAACTGAAAATGTTTTCTCTATCATTAAGTCATTTCTCTCAGATAGGCTCATAAGAGTAGTGGTTGATGGCAGAAATCAGAGGCCCACAGTATTAATGCTGGAGTCCCTCAGGGGTCCATACTGGGCCCAACTCTCTTCCTGATCTACATCAATGATCTCCCAAAACACATACTAAAATCTTTCGTTGACATCTATGCTGATGACACGACCATCTATGGCAACACATCAAAGGCCGTAAATGATGATGTTCTCTCTGATTCTCTCTCTTCTGATCTTGAGCAAGTGGTACAGTGGGGAAAGAGGTGGCTGGTTACCTTTAATGCATCTAAGACCAAGCTCCTATCTCTACATCATAAACGCTCTGATCCCCATCTGGCATCAATTGAAATTGATGGCTCTCGTCTAAGGGAGGCCCCAGGATTTGATAAGCTCCTGGGTTTGACCTTTACACCTGATCTTAAATGGAACACATACATCAAGTCTGTGGCCAAGGTCGCTGGGAAAATGGTGGGATCCTTCTACCGCTCAAGAAGATATCTCACTAATGATGCAATTCTCTATCTATATAAGAGCCAAGTACGTCCAAAGATGGAGTACTGCTGCCACATCTAGGCGGGGGCTGCAAAAAACAGCCTATCCTGCCTTGACGGAGTACAAAATAGACTCTGTGGCTTGGTGGGGGATGCCCATTTTCTCTACCCTGCAACCTCTTTCCCACAGAAGAGATGTAGCGAGCCTGTCATTGTTCTATCGTTATTTCCATGGCAGGTGCTCGTCTGAGCTCCATTCTCTGGTCCCCCCTCACCAATCTTTCTCAAAAACACCCGACTAGCTGAAACCACCGTCAATTTTCCCCACTCCCTATCTGTGCCTAAATCAAAACATAGATTCCATGAACAAAGCTTCTTTCTTAGAACTGCGCGCCTGTGGAACTCTGTTCCACTTCCCTGTTTCCCTCCTGACTTCAACCTGGATGTCTTCAAGTCCAACACAAACAAATTCCTGATGAACCGCCCCCCCCCCTCTAAGTAATGACACCTTACCAATTCTCCAATACTATTGCTACACTATCCCTTTGATTACTGTACACAAAATAACCGTTATCCCTGGGTGGCCATTGGGCCTTGATAAGTGGTGAACTCCATGTAAAAAAAAAAAAAAAAATATTAATAGTGGAATTATTTAAAGCAAATGAATGAACATTAAGTTACGAGTGGCAAGATTAAAACTAGACTTTACTTCTGGTTTCACTAGTTCAACCATAAATAATACGTTTAGAAAGAAATTCCGACAGTTTTGTTTTTTCATTGCCCCCCCCCCTTCTCTTACAACAGAAGAAACTTTTATAGCTTTTCAAATTACAATCAATACATACATTGGTTGTATTATGAAGAAAGAATCGAAAAATTATCTAGAGTCCAAAATAATGTCTCCGTTTTTTTTTTTTAACCCAAAAGTTAAAGAGCCACAAAGAAGGGAGTGGTACCAATTCAGCATAAGGAAGCAGTTGGTGATAAAGCAACAAGTGTGAAGGTCAAGGACGTTAGAAACACAATTTCACGGATTGTTAATATTTAATAAACAAAAAACAATTTTAAATACTTAACATCCATTAAAATGAATACAATTGTTTGGAAAACTTTATAGAATACTTATGTAGTGACTAAGATCAGCTTAAAATAAATTTATCTGATGAAAAGATTTAATTAATACATAAAAAGAAAATGATGGGAGCGATGGGTGTAGTATACAGACGCTGATATATAATACATTTGTGGCTGAGAAAACTTCAGCTTTGCGCAGAGGCGATACGGCAGCCAATGAGGATTACCCGAGGCGTTGTTATTGCTAGTTGAAAACTATTCCCAATACCCCGCGATGGTACCCACGTGGTGCCAACCGCAATTTCTGGACACCTCTAAGGAGGTGTAAAATACAATTTAAAAACAGACCATAATCGCTCTTTTGCGTTTAGGTAAATATCGACAATTTTTTCAATTGCTTAAGAAATCAAGTTTGTTGGCTAATTGATGCTACACTTCACCTTTTCTGTCCTCAGTTAATGGGGAAGAAATCCTTCATGAACGAGACAATTTTTTTTTTTTTCCTATCCAGAATGCCCTATTTTGGGGAGCTGGATTTTCCTCATATTAAAACTCAACCTTGTGTCTAACTCTGCCCTCGTGTGGAGCCAAGTAAATAGGAAGATGTCAGCAAACGGTTAAAATGACTGAATGCATTCTGGTGGATTTAATTTCGCATTTTCATATTGAGTGTTCTTGCGGGTAGCGAGCTTTTGAATTTGGGTGACAACAAGCTTCTTCTAAATCCCAGTCTTCTTTGCATTTATCCAGTGGAGGCCTGGTTAGTGCTTTCCTTCATCGGTCTTACCACCCTCCTTGACGCTTCACAACTGCAGACTCCATTTTGTTTTAGAGTGGGGGAAAATTGGGGAATGGGGTTTATGGTCATTCTCAAATGACTTTGTAAACAAAGGAAAACGAAAGTTGTATTATACCGTAGTGTTTTATTTATACTTCTGACAGGTATTCTCTTTCAGACGTCAAATACCTCCATTTTTATTTCGTTTCTACACACAGATATTAACGTTTCTTGCATTAATATTGCACCATTACACACGTTTTAACAAGTAGGGCCCACACAGATCGTAAACTCCAAGTCTAACAAGGAACAATGACAAGAAATAACACAACTCACGCTTTTCTGTTGAAGCAACATGTATTTCTGGTAGTTTTTCCGAATGAAACGATAAAGATATGCTTAGATATGATATTTTAATTCATGCAGATTACGCATTTATTATTATAGAGACAATTATCTATCGATTATTATATTAAACGTAATATATAGTAGTGAGATAAAAACAATATATATATATATATATATATATATATATATATATATATATATATATATATATATATATATATATGACTTGGGTGGCATCAGCTAGAATCGAAACCAAAACATACAACTCTCCATCCTCATGTCTTTGCCTCTGAGCCACACCTATATATATATATATATATATATATATATATATATATATATATATATATATATATATATATAAATTCATCTCTCATCCTTTTTTAAAAGATGGAATCGTCCTATCGTTGAAGATGCAATCAAGCAAGGTCCACAGACTTATATATATATATATATTTTTTTTTTTATATGTGATGAGATGATTCCAATATTTGGCCCTGATTCCAAGACAATTACTGATTACAATTCTTTTTTGTTTTTTGTTTTTCAAAATATATGGTTGCTTGCAGTTCCTTTGCTGCAGCAACTACGTCAGATCTTACCTTTATTCAGTGTAGAGTCATTCATTCACCTTTTACAACTATTGTACACCTGTTGCCTTACGATTCTCTAGTCAACGAATAGATAACGCTGTTTAATTGAATAGTAACAACCCAACAAAAGCAAATTCCGAGGAGAAAACATATTGAAGTGATTCCGACATGGACTGATAAACCTGACTAAAGACCACAAAAAGCCATGTAATTTGTGAATTTCTGTTTCCTGTAGTTGTTATTAGGTTTTCGCCAGAATAAGTATCAAACACCTGCTAGTTGGCAGTTGTAAAAATCCCCAGTTTTTACAGGCTTTTAAAATACTATTTCAGCCCGGCGCTGCCCGAGTGTTTAGAGGTGTATGTTGAGCAAAAAAAAAAAAAAAAAAAGCGATAAATTTTTTAAACTTTGACTCCTATTAACATTTGTTTTGGGCTCAAATCAAGTTATTAAGTTAGATCCATGTCCAGGAGCCTATATGTAAAATTTCAAGTGTTTAGACCCAAAATTGTCGGAGGAGTTTGGTAGAGTTCTCAAAGGTCAAATTGTTGAACTTTGACCCCTTAACAGCCAAATTTCCGACCGAAAACTGATTACAAAGATTTTCCCAAATCTCAGTACCCTATATATCAAATTGCGAGTCTGTAGACTAAAAATTGACAGAGTTATTGCGTAGGGAAATGTACACAAACACACAGACAGTCAGGCAGACAGGCAGACAGAGAGAAACAGACACGTTCACTATTATAGATATATAGACTAGCATTGATGCCCGGCGTTGCCCAGATGTTTGGAGGTGTATACTGAGCAAAAAAAAAAAAAAAAAAAAAAAAACAAGACGGTTAATTTTTTTAAACTTTGACGCCTATTATGACCCCTTAACATTTATTGTTTAGGGCTCAAATCAAATTATTAAGTTAGATTCATGTCCAAGGAACCTATATCTAAAATTTCAAGTGTTTAGACCCAAAATTATCGGAGGAGTTTGGTAGAGTTCTCAAAGATCAAATCGTTGAACTTTGACCCCTTAACAGCCAAATTTCTGGCCGAAAATCGATCACATAGATGTTCCCAAATCTCAGTACCCTGTACATCAAATTTCGAGTCTGTAGACTAAAAATTAACAGAGTTATTGTGTACGAAATTATGGTTGAAAACAGAAACTTATTTTAGCATGACACCCAAGATGGCTGACATGTAGCAACGTGGGGATGAAATTTGTTTTTCCCAAACACCATCATGTACAAAATAAAATTTTTGTTGATAACGTCAAATGGAAACAACATTTGACGAGTTGGTGAGGACAGGAAATTTTTATGGACACATAAAATCATAAAATTGCCATCCCATTAACGAAACGGCTGTAATTAAGAAATCCAGGATGAAATAAACAAAAGTTATAAAAAAGAAAAAATTTAAGTCTTTGAATTTCAAAGTTTTGCACTATATATATATATATATATATATATATATTAATAAAAACTTTACAACTGTAACAGAATTAATAGACAAACTGGCTACAAGTTCAATTTTAACAAAGCTAAAGGATTTCAGAATACATTGTGATGTTATAGTAAATCTCCCAAGCCAAAATTAGTTCGTCCAAGAGATATAAAAAAGTCGATAACAGTCATTCGCCGATTAACTTGTCAAGGTTGCTCTGGTACCATGTCATAACGAATCATTGGAGATGTTCGGGTTAAAATCAACAGAGTTGTTCGAGATCGTATCGTCGAATCATCAGAACTATTCAAGTTAGAATCGACGGTGTTGTTCAGGATTGTGTCCTATCGAATCAACAGGTGTGTCTGGGTTCGAATCGACAGTGTTGTGCGGGATTGTGTTGGAATCGACAGTATTGTTCGGGATTGTGTTTGGGATAAATAAATATTCTAGTTCTCCATAAATTTAATTCTTTATATATTACTCAATTTCATATGCTATTTTATATATATATATATATATATATATATATATATATATATATTGATTTAGATTTGTTTTTTGTTTTTTTTTTCCAACGATAAATACGGTTAATAGTGGCTTCGCCTCGAAGCTCATTTTTTTTTATTTACTTAGAAAGTCGCGAATAATTTGTTTGGACGTATATAATATTTTTATTTATTTATTATTTTTAAAACAGTAATCTACGTACACACGTGTTTCGAGGTAACTACCTCTCATCAGCGTAACTCAACTGTTTCTAGGGACTGTGGTAAACATGGTCTGAAGTTCGATCCCTAGAAACAGTCGAGCTATACTGATGAGAGGTAGTTACCTCGAAACACGCGTGTACGTAGATTACTGTTTTAAAAATAATATATATATATATATATATAAATTCAAATCAATGTAGGTGTTCAGGTTTGAATCGATGGTAATGTTCGGGATCGTGTCCTATTGAATGTATGGAGGTGTTCGAAATTGAATCGACGATGTTGCTCGGTATCGTGTCCTATCGAATCAATGGAGGTGTTCGGGTTTGAGTTGATGGAGTTGTTCAGGGTCGTGTCGGATCACATGGACAATTTCGTCGTTCGTTGTTCGGGATCGTGCTGCCACGTGTGAAAACAATTGTTTTTCTCTCCTCCCTCGTGAACCAACACCCTATGCTAAACACTTGCCAAAATATCGCATTCACTTTGCAACTTGATCTTACTTAGATGATCTCTAATTTGTTAAAAAAAAAAATTATTTACAAAAATAATCATGAGGAAGGAAACAACATTTACACATAGAGAAAAATATTTTTTGAACCATTATTTGCCCTCTCACCAACCATCTAAATCACTCATGTACAGACGAAGTGTGCAATGTAACCAAATTCTCAAACACATTCTCAAACAGTGTTTGGTTTTCACAACGTTTCGGTCGATGTAACCTCCGACCTCCTTCTGCTATATCTTATCAAACTCGACAATCTACATGGAATTTTGAACGGACCCCTTTATTTAATCCACAGAAGTAGCATGCTCTCATTTCTTCAGCTATGACAGAATAGATGGGCCTAAGTAATTCACAATTGTATTTGGAGTGTCACCCACACTCGGGATTGAACCTTCAGCCTCCAGAAGAGTGTAACATTTTACAACTGAATTTTATCAAGCACTTTATCCACTCAAATTAATTATTAAGTTAAATTAAATAAAGGATTCATTAGAAATTCCGTGCAGATTCCTGAGTTTGACAAAAACATTCGAGAATTTAAGATATACCTAAAGAAGGTCAGAGATTACATCAACTGAAACGCTGTGAAAATGACACTCGAGAGGAGAACTGTAGTTCGAAGAAACCCAATAATGCAA